>NC_137049.1:2428602-2673602 GCF_032717465.1 Coenobita brevimanus
GTGTGTGTGTGTGTGTGTGTGTGAGAGAGAGAGAGAGAGAGAGAGACAGACAGACAGACAGACAGACAGACAGACAGAGCATGACTTAGGTGGGGTATATATGAATCAGTGGGCAGGTGGGTATGCGTACGTGGGTGTGGCGTGAGTACTAAGATGCATGACCGGATGTACCAGGTGAGTCAGTAATTACATCATTTTAACCTCTCATCAACAAGCAGTGACAAAGGGAGACTGGAGTTATAAAAGATCCGTATATACTGGGGATGGTTGGGAGACATAACATATCACTGTATTGTCGCACCAATTGTTGTTTTTGTATGAGGAGTGGAAGTTACTAGTGAAGAGCGAGGAAATAAAACAAAGAAAGTTACGTGTTTACATTTCGATATAAAAGACGGAGAGAAATGCTGACAGTTGAGAAGATTTAGTCAGACTCTGGTGAAGATACGAACTAACAGACAGAAGGTACAAATCAGAACCAAATACAGGTGCGAGAGAGGAAGAAATTTAGATACAAAAACTACATCATGAACAATCACTCCTCTTCTATCAATTTTTTTCAACAAAAGCCAAGGCTACATATAGTAAAATGAAACCACCTTGAAGCATAATACAAAGTGTATTTTTAACAACAAACAGAGACATCATTTTTCTTGCCTCCCCTTTCGGTGTTTTACCTCTCTTTGTGTTTAAGGGTAATATCTGCAACATGTATATATTACGTGTATATCTGGAGAGTGTGAGTGCATTCAAGTACTTGGGTAGTGTGATGAGTAAGGATGGAACTTTTGGGGATGAAGTGCTTGAAAGGGTACAGCAGGGAAGGAAGGTTGTTGGTTCACTGAAAGCAGTGATGAGAAATAGGGAGGTAAGCATGGAAGTTAAGAAGTCACTGCATAATAGTATTGTGAACCCTACCCTGACGTATGGAAGCGAGGCATGAACCTTGCTAGAGAGGAACAAGTCAAGAGTGAGAGCAGTGGAAATGAGTTACTTGAGAGGAGCATGTGGAGTGACATGGTGGGACAGGTTGACGAATGAACAAGCGAAGGAACGTTGTGGGGTGGATGTGGATGTGGTTGAGAAAATTAGAAGTAATACACTGAGGTGGTTTGGACATATGGAGAGAATGGAGAATGAATGACTGACTAAGAGGGTGAATGTAGGTGAAGTGGAGGGAGGGAGAGAGAGGGGAAGACCGAGGATGAGGTGGAGGGATGGAGTTAAGAGATGTATGAGGGAGGGGGGAGTGAGATGGGGGGAGGGCAGTCAATTGGTGGGTGACAGAGCGACTTGGAGGCGTTTCGTCTGCGGCCACCCTTTGCGGGATTAGGGCGTCGGGCTATAGATATATAGAAAGAGATAGTATATATTACCAATAAACACTAAGCCTTTTCCTTGCCGTCCCTTTAGTATTTTACTTCTCTCACTTACGCTCATCGTACATACTGTAACTGTAACGTTATTCTTGCCTCAGGGATTCTGATAATGAACAAAAGATCTGAAGCGACAAAAGGAGTATAGTGTTAAGGGGGGGGGGGGGAATTGCCAAGAGTCAAGATCACTGGCTATTGCATGAAGGGATACCAGGTGTTGAAAAATAAATGAGGAAATATATTAACTATGCTGCGTGTAAACAAGGTGGCTGGACCGTGAGGGTAACATATAAATATTCATTACCACAAAATTAATATCCCCACACGAGAGCTGCCGTAAATCATTAAATACATTGTTCCTCAGCTCTCCCTTGTATCGTATGCGTACGAGTTATTGATCGTATTCTTTTCTCTTCTTCTCAATCCTCTCTCCACCTCTTTACTACTGCTATGTATATCATTCCCATCCTCTCCTCCTCCTCCGCCCTCTTTTCAGCCTCTGTTCTTCTCAGCTTCCAATTGCATTTCCCATTATTTCTTTTTCTTACTTGCGATTCCTACTCCTTTTCCCTTTCACACTCTCTCCTTCTCCTCTTCTCTCCCACACTCTCTCCTTCTCCTCTTCCCTCCCACAGTTCCTCCTCTTCCCCTCTCCTTGCTCCTAACCTCCCCAGGCATCTTTCCACATTAATTTTCTTAGTTAACCTTACCATCACCACCCCTACCTACTCATTCCCTCCCACTCACTATCTCTTCTGCCTCCTTCACCCACCACCCACACGGTATCAACTTCATGCTACCAAATTTTCAGTCATTAACATCTAAATCATCTCTATAACACATACCTCTACTACCTCTACCAGCAAGCATTTATAACCACTCACAGAGTCTCCAAGAAATCACCCAGATCAACCATAATTCTTCGAAGTTTTCCTAAAAACAATTGCTTGCAATCATTCAGTCTTTTAAACTGCACACAAATCACTCACGAGTCTGCAGCATTTCCACATCATACTGGCAACATATCTCAATCATCGAAAAACGACAAACGACATCCACTATGAATCCACTACCACCGATCTCCACAACCTCAACAACCACGCACCCCAGTCCATAACCACAACAACCACCCACTGAACCCACAACCACAACAACCACCAACCTCACTCCATAACCACAACAATCATCCACCTCAATCCACAACCATAACAACCACCCACCTCAATCCACAACCACAACAACCACCCACCTCAATCCACATCCACAATACCACCCACCTCAATCCACATCCACAACAACCACCTACCTCAATCCATAATCTCAACAATCATCCACAACAACCCATCTCCACCTACGAGCTCCACACTTTACCACACCTCCACCCAAACATCATCTGCATCCACCCACACTCCACCCAGCACTCTCTCTCATGCTATTAACCACCCACACCCATCCACTCCACCCACGACCTCGAAACACTAACCCTTTACCCTAGATATAACCGTGAGGTCAATATCAGAACAGAATATAAGACGAGAGAGAGAGAGAGACAGACAGACAGACAGACAGACAGACAGATTAACTTTATCAGCCCAAGGAGTGTTATTTCCAGACGATTTTATTCAACTTAGGAAGCTTTTCGACCTGAAAGTGTTAGACCACTATAACCTTAACCCATTCAGTAGGGGAAATTGTGAAATATGTACAATCATTTTTTCAGCAGCGAGAAAAACGTAAAATATAAAATGAAAATCTCTCTGAGCTAAAGGATTAAATGGCTGTCAGATATGCGGAGGTGGTTAGTGTGTGGTGCGAGACGTGGGAGGGAACGTGGTGCCAGCGAGTTAAGGAATGTGGACACCGGCACCTTATGACACAAACCGGCGTTTTGACCGTACAAGGTCTCCTCTCACCACTTGTCCCAAAATGACCGGGCCTTTCGAGGGAGAGGTGGACAAACGGGTGGTAGGAAAGGGAGGGGTAGGGGCGATGGAGAAACATTGGAGAAGGAGAGGAAAGAGAAAGGTTGAAATGAAGTAGTTGATGGAGAAGTGAGGGTGGTAGGAAGGTGGGAGGAAAGGAAGTGTAAATGAAGAGGGATGTACAAGGGCTGGGAGATGGAGGAAGGAAGTGGTATGGGTAAAAACGTGTGATGTAAGTAGGTAGCTATGTGGTGGTTGGATGGATAGTTTGGAGGGACTGGTGTGAAGTAATGATTGAGGCGGGTGTGTGGGAAGCTGTCTGAGAGAGGCAGGAAAAAGGAGGGGCAAGGATGAGGGATATGGGAGTTCACAGAGAAAGTCTGTATGAGAGTGGTAGGACTGGGTGAAAGAGAAAGGAGACGACGAAGATTTTAAAAAGAACTTAAAAGGAGAAAATAGTGAAAAAAAAAAAAAAACACGATGAATACGAAAAAGGAAAGAAGACATGACGAATGGAGAGTATGATGGAAGGAGATAAAACGGAGAAAAACGGTGAGGCAGATTTAAGAAACGAGAAGAGACTGAAAGAAGACATCCAAGAAGTAGTGAATGGATGGAAACAGGCATGGACGAGGCGTAAAGGAAATTTATTACCCGTTCCCGCCCCTGAGGGACTCGGGGACGGGTGTTGTTTTCACTCTGTTTGATTGTGGTAGGTGGGGGCGCTCACCATCCTCTCACTCGATGAAGTGCTGCTCTCGGGTGTCTGCCCTTTCCTCTCCTCACTCCATTCCTTCCTTCCTCTTCTGTCTTTCTTTACTTCATTCTTTTCTCGTCCTTCTGCCTACTGGTGACTTTACACTCCCTCTTTTGTCTTCCTTTCCTTCATTCGTTCCTCTTCCTTCTGCCTATGGGTGATTCTACACTGAGTGACAAGCCTAATGGTTTCCTGTACACCAGGAAACAATTTACTACGCTGAGTGGTAACCATATAACCAAATTATGGCGCCTGGTGGTTTAGTGGGTAATTTCAGCGCTCCAATCGGATTGAGCCGGTGAAGGTTTATATCCAAGGGATGGTTGGGATTATTGCTCATGTAATACCACTCAGCGGTGAGTGAGGCTGGTCACTCTCATCTCAAATCTCAGGACCAAATTGCCTAGCCCCGGGCTTCTACGCTCCTCATGGGGCAACGTAGAATTGGATGAAGGATGGATGGATGGATGGATGGATGGATGTTTGTTTGTCTGTCTGTCTGTTAACTTTACGTGAAAACTACTCGTGCGATTTTGACTAAAATTACAGGGATAATGGGCTATGACCTTCTGATCACCTTATTAAGTTTGGGGCCAAATTGGGCTAAGGCCCAGGATGAAGACCCCCCCCCAAAAAAAAAAAAAAAAACGGGGACGGGTAAATATCGTCTTTTCGCCATAACTCCTTTCAAATTCGTCATATTGACATGAAACCAAACCCTGAAGGTGATTTTTTCAAATCAGCATCCTATAACATGCCTCATTACATCAGGGGGTCACCCCGCCTCCCAGTTAGCGGTAGGGGGGTCAATGTCGGGTGGGTCAGGCCTAAAACTTCAAATGGGCATAAATTAGTCAATTTTCATCCGATTTACTCCAAATTTGATATGTGACATCTTTGACTAGATATCCTGTTGTGTTTATACGTCAGCACTAAAATGACTGTCGGGGACGGATTTGCTGTGCCTTGACACCGCTTCTTGCTTATATATGTATGTATTTATTCACTTATTATTTGCTAAAATGTTACATTTAAAAGCAATGGACCCAGCATAA
This sequence comes from Coenobita brevimanus, assembly GCF_032717465.1. Taxonomy (NCBI): domain Eukaryota; kingdom Metazoa; phylum Arthropoda; class Malacostraca; order Decapoda; family Coenobitidae; genus Coenobita; species Coenobita brevimanus. Next base: position 2,433,713 of record NC_137049.1, read on the forward strand.
ATTATACTCTTAAAAAAAAACAAAAAAAAGCGAAAGGGGAAAAAGAATTCTACTACACTATATATCGTAGCTTCCTGTTTTGTCTTTGAGAAAATCTGTTCCAAGCTTAATCTAAGTGCTGAAAATATATAGGTCAAAAACATGTATTAATTTCAACATTTTCGTTTTTGCTGGAGGATGAACTGCTGAATTTACCATTAGCTACTTGCTGTGATTTGTTCTGTTTTAAACCACTGCTGAATAGACTCCTTCCCACCACCAGCTCCCTTCACTGCCGACCTCTGCTAGCTCAGCAATACTTGTGGCTAAATTTCTGCTTTGGTGAGAGAGATGTCTTACATCCTGAGGCTTCCACGGCCACACAGACAATTAAAAACTGCCTTGTGTATAGATGAGATAAAGCGGAAGCTTCATAAGGTTGACAGTTTCATCACATTTTCGTGCCATCCCTGACAAAATACTAATTCGCTACTGTGTGGGTGCTGGTTGTTTTAGTGACGTGTGAAGGCGGTAATGTGTTGTTATATAAATAGCATGGAGCTCTGTATGCAGACCGTCTGAAGAATATATATATTCAGTATATGCATATATTCAGTAAATTAATACCGTGTTCATGAATTTGTATATATGATAAACAATACAAGGTGTTTATACATGCACGCAGGCAAGATTACTTACCCCGCCTCATCAAACATATAAAGGAACTCAGCACTAATAGTAAACTATCTATACTCATAAGTTGCTTTTATACGTCATTAACGTAATAAAATTATCAACCCAATGCTCTTTTGTGTACATGCAGTCTAACATGTTCCTTACCATCCATGACAAAAATTAATAAATAAATAAATAGAATAAATCACCAATTTAAATCCCAAAAGCAGTCTACCATAAAACACATGTCTACCATTATCTACTCTACACACTCGCTCTCCAACATGGTAATATGGCCACAACCCACACCCAACAACACCCAGGCACCACTGATAATAGAGGAACTGTATAAGAAGCTGGCGAGGAAAGATGACACACAGTAAGGTTGCTGCAGTGAATATACCAGGCATATACACAGTGTCCATAAGCCTATATAAGTCTCGTCTAAACAATATAGCCTATCACATTAATATATTCAGTCTGATGGTGACTTGTTTCTGTTGTGCTTACTGCCATATAATTTTACTCAGCACAGAAGGGGAAAGCTTATGGAGGAAGGGTAACAGTCAAGAGGAATGATGCGACAGACGTTCGTACACGTCACCCTACATCCCATCAGACACAATACACCATCACTGGTTGTTGCCCTCCTGAACCAGACTGTTACTGCCCATGGGCCAACGATACCCATTTTATTTTTACTTGGCCTAAAATTGCCATCTTCTCATCCTAAATGCTGACCTGTAACAATAAACAATAGATTAACAGTGAAATCTAGGGTTAGTCATTTTCTTCCGTTGACCTACCAGATAAAAGATGCAAAAGGACAAAAATTGGGGGCAAGCTAATGTAAAAACACCGTAGTTAAAAGCAAACAATACCTCCTCTGTGTTAGACTTGGATGTAACATTCTTTGATATAATGATTAGCTGTGGATATTGCTCAAGTTACTATGTCTCTCAGTGACGGGTGATTGATAGATGACAATTTCACGTTCCTCTGTCTTTACATAACACCTTCCCCTCCCCCCCCCCTCTCTCTCTCTCTCATAGACTGACTCTCACTTGGCTGTTGCTAAGAGATAAGCATAAAGGGGGATTTTCAGACTTAAGTGGAAGACAAGCAAAGCAAGGCCATCACTTACATCACCTGGGGATGACGTATATTGAATAGAACAAGGGGAGATGCGGAACACAGGGTCTGAAATCACCAGTATAGTCCAAAACACACTCTCTTCCTGTTTACATCTATCAGTCTGTCTATTCACATCTATGTAGGTTATATCTCTTGTATTAACATTTATATGAAGTAGTTTAAGCCTTATCCTTAATAAAGGTAAACAAACAGGTATAACTAGTATCTTAATAAATATTCTGAACAAAATTGATACACTGGTTGCTCATGAACGCAATACAGTGTCACATTGTCAGTAGTTCAATAGGAGTAAATAAGTAAGCTACCTAGAGAATAATAACAAGAATCCTGTTATATCTATCAATAGTGCGTTGAGTGGAATGAAGACAAAAAACACAGTCAAAACATAAAACTCTTCCTGTTTACATCTATCTGTCTATTCACATCTATCTAGGTTATGCCGTCTTCAGCAACTACTTGAGAATTTCCTAACACTTCTTCTCTTGCAGTTTACTTTGTACATTCCGGCCCCAGTGACTTCTAGCTTGTTACTGATGCTATGTCGATAATAAAGAGATTAAATTACAAACAAGAGAATGTTAAGAAACAGTAGGTAAAATAAATCGGTAAGAGAAGCTGCGAATCCTTCCTTGCCACCTAGAACATGGCAACATCTCTGGCGAGAGGCGTCATGACAACACACAATGCTATATAAGGTGGATGTAATAAGCGGCGTTTAGACCGTCAAAATTTGTTATGCAGTAGAACAGTGGACTTGCAGCCGGGAACACACACACACACACACAATCATAAATCACGGAGTATGCATCCCCACTCCCTTACTCGGCTAGTGATAAAACAAACTCTCATATTCCTAACTCATTCAACACCTCAACAGAGTGAAACATTAGGAAGCAACGGACGATAATTTGTGGGCAAACATTTCAATCGCGAATACGAGTTTAACCGAAGCGCCGAGTGGTAAGTGGTAAGTATGGCATGCATCCGGGTTTGGGATAAAATAGATAGATGGATAGATAGATAGAAGGATAGACAGAAAGAGATAGGCAGACAGATATAGACAAGTAGATAGCTAGACAAACTGAGATAGATAGATAGATAGATAGATAGATAGATAGACAGACAGACAGAAAATAAATAAAAAAATAGAGGGTCAATCAGAGGAGTGCATCCCTCCGACAAGGGCAACGTAATTTCTAAACCACTCATCATAATGGATTAGGTTTTCTCATCACTGATTAGGGTTTCACAAAAAGTGTTTTCCGGATCCAAAATCTGTTATAAGATCCAGATCGGTCCCAAAATTTTATCGATTGTTCCCTGGGACATGGGGTATCTACCCACTAAATTTGGTCCAAATCTCTTTTAGTTTTTGAGTAGTCCTTGTAACGGACAAACTAACATAGAAACAAACAGGGATGAAAACATACTCTCCTTGTCGGAGAGAATTAATTCATGGGCACGTATGTTTACGAGTATGTATGTATGTACTAATGAGTGTACACTGTGTCTGTATATGTTACATTAAGGGGTCCATTTTGACGAAGGAGTTCACTTTCAGCAATAAGGAATAATGTCCGTGTTCCACAGACTGGTATTACCTATGAACCCCTGGGTCTATAGTCTATTAGGTTTATATATAACCTCACACCCACTAAACCTTCCAGTGACCCCAAGGGAAGGAGGGTAGTTACACGAACGTCACAGATTTAGCGATTCTGAGTAAAAGGCAGGTCATAAGAAGAATTGGACAGGGTAGAAAATGAAGTAAGGCATGGTCTTCTGTGATTTTTTTTAATTTGCATATTTATCTGCATCATTTTCAACCCATGTCTATTTCGTGTGTCTCTGTTGTCACTATGTGTTAATTTAAATGTATCAGAATTTGTTGGCCTTTTATCTTTGGCTATCTATTGTTGTGTGTTTGTTTCTGACGGTGTCTCTTTGTAGCCAGAAAAATGTTGGTGCCTTTCAGGATATTGTCACCTGTCACTTTGTTCATGTCTCTCTATCTGTCTCTGTTTCTATGTTTCTCTGTTCCCTATTTGTCTAAATATGCCATCAAGTTAAAATATCAACACAGGTACTTACTGTCAATCTGTCTACATCTACGTTTCTCTCTCCGTCTGTCTGTTTGTCCCTCACTCCACCACCCCTACCTACCCAGTCCACTCATTCACCCCACACCACCAGTCCGTCTCGCCACCACATCTATCTTACAAAATGAATCGTAAAAAGACAAGCGTAAAATCTGTCTCCCCCTCCGCATCCTGGACTTCGATTCACAAACAAATATACGACTTCTTCCTGGTCCTAACTGAGACTTATTTTTTGCAGTATGGGTAACGAATGGACAGTGCAGTATCTCCCTAAAGGCCCTCTCCCACTTCGGCGAAAGTGTGGAAGATAAAGTCACGATGTGTCAAAAATCCCTAATCGTGGGTATTCGTCATCAAAATCTTGTCCATTAGTGGCATGGCGCCAATACTTCGCACGAGGTGGAAATTTGTCGTGGGATTTTTCATGCTGCATGAAAACGTCATGGCCCTCCACGATTTTGTAAAATTTCGCAGATTAGTCGTAAACAACAAGGCGACGCGTCGGCGATTACCCTGCGTATAAACCGCGTATGATCGCCGACATTGGCGAGGCGTCGGCGGTGAAAAAAAACGTTGAGATGTCAAGGCCCTCTCCCACTTCGGCGAAAGTGTGGAAGATAAAGTCACGATGTGTCAAAAATCCCTAATCGTGGGTATTCGTCATCAAAATCTTGTCCATTCGTGGCATGGCGCCGATACGTCGCACGAGGTGGAAATTTGTGACGTTTTCATGCTGCATGAAAACGTCGTGGCCCTCCACGATTTTGTAAAATTTCGCAGATTAGTTGTAAACAACAAGGCGACGCCTCGGCGACATCGGCAAATACCCTGCGTAGAAACCGCGTATGATCGCCGACATCGGCGAGGCATTGGCGGTGAAAAAAAACGTTGAGATGTCATACGGTCATACGGCGAAGCATCGGCAATGTATCGGCGATGCATCAGTGAGGTTAATATGACATAGCCTACGTAAACCGTACGATATGTACCGGGTTGTGCGACAGTAATATTTCATCTTATGAATGTCGGTGATCTATCGCCGACATTTCGCGGATGAACCGTCGATTAATCGCCTTAAATACGCCGATGACGGCGAGGCACCTGCGATGGCCTCGGCGTTTTGTCTGCGAGGTGCGTGTGATGCATTCGCCGACACATCGACGATACATTGTCGACAGCACGCCGCCGTTGTACCTTTATCGCCATTGAGTCGCCATAAAAAAAAACGTTAAAATTTGAATTTAGAATAAAGGCCCTCTCCCACTTGGGCGAAAGTGTGGAAGATAAAGTCAGGATGTGTCAAAAATCCCTAATCGTGGGTATTCGTGATCAAAATCTTGTCCTTTCGTGGCATGGCGCCGATACGTCGCACGAGGTGGAAATTTGTCGAGGGGGGCCACGACGTTTTCATGCTGCATGAAAACGTCGTGGCCTTCCACGATTTTGTAAAATTTCGCAGATTAGTCACTGACAATAAGGCGACGCCTCGGCGACGTCAGCGATTACCCAGCGTATAAACCGCGTATGATCGCCGACATCGGCGAGGCGTCGGCGGTGAAAAAAACCGTTGAGATGTCATACGGTCATACGGCGAAGCGTCGGCGGTGAAAAAAACCGTTGAGATGTCATACGGTCATACGGCGAAGCGTCGGCGGTGAAAAAAACCGTTGAGATGTCATACGGTCATACGGCGAAGCGTCGGCAATGTATCGGCGATGCATCGGTGAGGTTAATACGACATAGCCTACGTAAACCGTACGATACGTACCGGGTTGTGCGACAGTAATATTTCATCTTATGAATGTCGGTAATATATCGCCGACATTTCGCGGATGAACCTCGATTAATCGCCTTAAATACGCCGATGACGGCGAGGCACCTGCGATGGCCTCAGCGTTTTGTCTGCGAGGTGCGTGCGATGCATTCGCCGACACATCGACGATACATCGTCGACAGCAAGCCGCCGATGTACCTTTATCGCCGTTGACTCGCCATAAAAAAAAAACGTTAAAATTTGAATTTAGAATAATGCTTGTGCATTACGCCGACATATCGGCGATATGTCGGCTACTAGTCGCCAGTTATATCGTATACTCCGCCGAGGTTTCGGCGTTTTGTTGTACTGGTGTCGCCGGTATTACGCCGACACCACGATTCTTCGTCAGAATCGTCGACACATCACCGACTTCGGCCACGATTTTCATCGTGGCTTCATCGTGCCTATTTACGCCCAAGTGGGAGAGGGCCTTAAGTCTCCTGATCTTCTTGCAAACACAAATCCTGTTGGCGAGAGGAGGTTTATTCTGGGTTGAGTCACCAGACGCCAGTGAGTGAGCAAGCATGCAAACAAGCATGCACGCAAGCGAATGAGTGAGAGAAAGAGAGTGTGAATGAGCGAGCAACCAACGAGTAAACAAGAGAGCGGATGAGTGAGTGTTTATGAGCGTGTGAGTGGGTGAGGGGCACTCCATAGTCCCATCCGTACTTTAGTCCACCTCAGCCAATATAAAGGGTCCAGGCAGTATTCTAACAAGGTGGAGGAAAGTCAACAGGAGAGATACAATTTACGAACGTCTGTGAAGAAAGGGAAGGAAATCAACCACAAAAAAAGAGTTCAACTTAAAGGAAGATGAAGACAGAGGGACTGAGCACTGGCGATCCTGTTCTGTTTGGTGAAGGTGGAGACAAGGGAAGCAGACAACAAAAATGACTTCAAGCTTTTGTAAAGAAGGAGGGTAAGGCAGCAGAAGATAAGGAACGCAGCTGAAGATTTGGCATAAATTTAGATTCTAAGGTAACGTAAACAACTATCTAGAATCGAGTTATGACATTAACCTCCTCGAGAAGGTTATGGTATCCTTGCATTTTACTGGTATTCTTGTTACTGCCAGATATTTTACACTGCTTAGGAGGGATTAGTGAAGGCTGTATCTCACCCTTCCAGTTCAAAACGTCTCTTAAGCTTAATAGTAATCTCTCACAGGTTACATGAGTTTAATCAAAATTCATCGAAATGAATCTGTTAAGAAGTCTAACGAAAACAATGGTATGGATCATAAACTGAGAGAGAGAGAGAGAGAGAGAGAGAGAGAGAGAGAGACAGACAGACAGACAGACAGAGACAGAAAGAGAGACAGAGACAGACAGACAGACAGACTAAAGCGAAGCAAAGTTAAACGCTTTGATCCAATTAACTCCTTCAGTTAGAACCACTTCTACACACTTAGATGCTGAAGTTTCTCTGGAGTAGCCCTGTCCCCCTGTCACTCACTAATGTTTTCCAGAAAAAAGGTGCTTCATTCCCGTAGAATTTAGCAACCTTATCAAGGCACCTGACCCCTGAAGTTCCGCATCTATCAAATACTCTATGACTTGTCAATCGCACTACCGCGGGACGATTATAGGCAGCTTAGTAAATAAACATAATGATGAATATTGAAAAAACATATAGTAGTCAGGGAAAAATATTCAGCAATTATTAGTAAACCAATATTTTCCATTGTTCAACATGAACTGCGATTTTCTGCCCACTAGTTAACTGTAAAAACATGTGAGAGTTTATATTCTCCATCGTATATATAAGCTTTCCTTTCTCTCAGCATCCTCCTTTCCTCTCTCTCTCTCTCTCTCTCTCTCTCTCTCTCTCTCTCTCTCTGCCCTTTGCTAGAGAGGAACGCCTTCACGTGCTGGCGTCCACATGACGGGACGAAGGATCTACCTGGTTATATAAAAATCTCTTAACTTCTTCCTTATCCCCGTAAAGAGATGGTGGACTGCAGGAGGAGGGCAATTTCAGCCTGCACTCCACTGGGTTCACGTTTCAGATAAGCCTGGGGTGTCAACTACTATTGCCGCCACCACCACCACCACCACCACCACCACTACTACTACTACTACTACTACTACTACTTTCATCCTTATTCAACATCATAATCAATGTGAAATACCCTCCCTACCTGACACCCATCTCCTTCACTAAACCTCTGTCGCTCTCTTGCCTGTGTGGGTGGAGGCTGGGTATAGATAATGGTGATGACGATGGAAGTGGTGAGATGATGGTGACGGTAGTGATACAAGTGGCAATGGTGAAGGAATGGTGAAAGTGATAGTAGTGGCAGCTATGAGGAGATGGTGATGATGATGATGCTGATAGTGTTGGCAACAGGAAGGGAATGGTGACGATAATGGTGAGTGGTGGTGGTGGTGGTAGTGGCGAGGGAATGGTGATAATGATATTGTGGTGGCAGTGGTGAGGGGATGGTGATGGTGGTGAGGGGATGGTGATGACAGTAAAAGTGGTGGAGGTGGCGAGGATAGTGATAGTGGTGGTAGTGGGTGATGATTATGATATTCGTAGCATTGGTCAGGGAATAGTGATGATGAATTGGTGATGATGGTGACAGTGGTAATAATGGTCGGTGTGTTGATAATGGCTGATGTGAGTATAGTGATGATGGTGATAGTTGTGGCAGTAGTGACGGGGTGGTTACGATGACGGTGGTGGTTACTGATGTGATGAGGGATGGTGACGATGATAGTGATAGTGTTGACAATGGTGAAGAAATGATGATGACGACGATGCTGACAGCGACAGCAATGGTGAAGAGACAGTGATGATGGTGACAGCGGTGGAAGTGGTGACGGAATGTTGATGATGAAGGTGATGATGGTGGCTGTGTTGAGGGGGTGGTGCAGATGGCAGTACAGTACTGAGGTAATGATGGTGACATGTAGTTGTGGTGAGGAACGGTGAGAATAATGATGACTGAGGTGGCACTGATGAGAGTATGGTGATGACAATAGAGGGGGTCTGGTTATGGTGGTGATAATTGTGAAAGTAGTTAGGGATAGTGATGGTGGTGACATTAATGAGGGATACTGATAATACCCGAAGTGAGACCATGGTGATGATGGTGATGCTTGTGGCAGTGGGGATGGGGTAGTGATGATAATAGTCAGCGGATACAGAGACCTATATGCACGTCCACACTGCCTATCAGCGAGGTGGCAGGGTATCAATGGCAGCGGTGATGGTGGTGATCTGTTACAATCATATTCTGTCTTACACAACCACCACCCTTATCACACCATAACCACGGACACATGCATATGAACAAGAAATACACACAGACAACCTCCCTCCCCACACACAAAAGACCTCTGTATCTAATAAGAGAGAGAAAAAAATCATGCATCGGAACTATCAAGAACTTATGCTCGATGTCGAATAGGACTGTAGTGAAGGCCAACAACTGAAACTAACTCTTAAAGGTAAAAGCCAATTGTCTTACACACAACAACAATAACTTTCACATATTCCTTGACCCTGATCCACAGTCCCACAAACACAATGATGACAATTTATTCTTGTATTTACAGCAATGACTGTAAGGGATGATGATGTAAACAAGGTGTGTGTTGTGGCTGTGATGGTGGTGGTGGTCGCCCCTGACTTTATAAGGACTTGCAAATCTAACTTAACGAAGCAAGTACCGGTTAGGCCATCAAGAAGTCAATGTCGGCCACAAAACTGGTATATGTTGTTCTTTTGTGGAGGTTACGACAGAGGAAGCAGTCTTTGCGGCTTGTGCTACGTCATCCATATAATACCTGAAACTGCAAATTAATTCTATTATTTGCTGTTGAACCGAACACACCCACACCGCGTCTCTCACCTGTCGTCCTCCTAAAGTCGTATGTACACACACACACACACACACACACATTCTCTCTCTCTCTCTCTCTCTCTTTTCCTTGCTGCCTCTGCCGTCACAACACACCTTCCTTGTTGCCTATGTTTATATCCAAGGCTCTGTGTAGTACCAGACCTCCTCCCTCCCCTACCCCCACCCCTATCATCCCCGGCTCTCTGATGTGGGAGTTCATCCATCCATCCATCGTCTACTCCTACGTTGCGAAGGAGCCCGGGGCTAGGCAAGTTGGTCCTGGAATTTAAGATGAGAGTGTATGTGGGAGTTAATCGATAATATTAGTCCTTATATAGATTTACCACGACATAAAGGCAGTGTATCCAGGCACCTCAACTTTCATGCAGTCCTTGATGACTTCCTGTCCACTCCTTCTATATAAGTGTTGTTTGATACAGTACTCATGCTACTGGCCCTTTCTCCCAGCACAATACAAATTCACACACACACACACACACACACACACACACACACACACACACACACACACACACACACACACACACACACACACACACACACAAACACACACACACACACAGCATATATTCTCAAATCAAGTAACTAACACCAACTTTCACCTTAACCGGAACACTTTCCTGCTGATGATGATCGAAGTACTGAACGTCCACGAGTGGCGACCCTATACGAGAAAACATGGCATTATACACGACCCAGCGAGGGTATATGTCACGTAATAATTAGATAAAAGGCTTCTGGAGTCTAAATACAGAGGGAAGGGTGTGAGAAAATAAAACACGCACAAAAGACCACAAAACGAAGCACATACACATCTTCTAACTGGAACGTTACCGTATTATTGTTATTATTATTATTGTCTACTGTTATTATTATTATTATTATTATTATTATTATTATTGGTGGATGAGTTTGGGAGAGTGTGTAAAAAACGGAATCCAGAGGTGAATGTAGGGAAGAGTAAAGTGATGGTCTTTGAGTGAGGTGAAGTCAGTGAATGTGCAGTGAGGTTGGATGATGAGGAAATGGAAAATGTGAGTTCGTTTAAGTACCTGGGGGATGTGATGAGTAAGAATGGAAGTTTGGAGGGTGATGTCCTTGAAAGGGTACAACAAGGAAGAAAGGTTGCTGGTTCCCTGAAAGCAGTGATAAGAAACAGGGAAGTGAGCATGAAGTGAAAAAGTTACTACATGACAGTATTGTGATACCAACTCTAACGTATGGAAGTGAAGCTTGGACGTTGTTGGAAGGACACAAGTCAAGAGTAAGAGCAGTGGAAATTAGTTATTTAAGAGGAGCCTGTGGAGTCACATGGAGAGACAGGCTGACGAATGAGGATATAAAGGAGCGTTGTGGTGTGGATGTGATAGGAAACGTTAGGAGGAACACGCTGAGGTGGTTTGGCCATGAGGAGAGGATGGAGGGTGAGAGACTGACGAGGTGAGTGTATGTGAAAGAGGTGGAAGGGGGGAGAGGGAGGGGGAGGCCGAGGATGAGATGGAGGGATGGAGTGGAGAGGTATATGAGAGAGGGGGGTGTGAGTTGGGAGCAGGGCAGTGAAATGGCGGGGGACAGGGCGACGTGGAGGCGATTTGTTTGTGGCCACCCCGTACGGGATTAAGGCGTCTGGCAATAGATAGATAGATTATTATTATTATTATTACTATTATTATTATTATTATTATTATTATTATTATTATAATTAATATTATTATTATCATTCTTATTCTTATTCTTATTATTATTATTATTATTATTATTTTTATTATTATTATAATCATCATCATCATTAGCAGTAGCAGTAGTTGAAGTAGTAGTAGTAGCAGGTGGAGGAGGAGGAGGAGGAGGAGGAGGAGGAAGAGGAATATTTTTATAGATTCGTTAATTTTATCTTATTTTATTTTATTGCCAGGAATCATGTAGGAGTGGCATTTACGAGGATTTGCGACAGTGTGACTCCTAAGCCTAAGTTGCTTGGCGCCTGTGTTAGATAATATACCAGTTTATTACAGTGTGGCCTCTGATCTTCCTGTTGATTATTTGGTCACTCAAGTACTAGAGAGACATTTGTGGTTACCTTGCACACACACACACACACACACACACACACACACACACACACACACACACAAGAAAGAACATATTAGACGCGACAGTACCATGAGGACTGGGATTGGGTGAAAACATACAGAGATTTTACTGTACCATGCACCATCCATCCGTCCTTCCTGTAATGTGGTTCAAGAAAGGGGAGACGAATTAACCTCTTCAGTACTATAATACGCTAGAATAACAACAATTACTAAGGCAGCAACAACAATAATTGCAGCAACAGATATTCAACATGCTGGCACTGCTTTCATCTCAAAACACAACCAAAGAGTAAAACAGAATACAGTTAATCCTCATTCCATTCTACCCTCACTGTTATACCGTCATTCGCACCACAACACACAAGCTCACCTCATGCACCTACTTCTCACAACACGTAATATTCTTCAAAACAACCCGTACCAAAACAACTTTCTATTGTAGCGACGCGATGGTGTGAAGTAACAGGAATTTTTCAGTCTGTTACCTTTATGTCCAAACGGGTGCTGGTGAGAGACGCCTTCCCGTGGTGACACCGATCTAACTGGGAGGGATTCACTGCCCAGTTACGCATGCGTCCCATCATCTCCCTACTTATCCCCCAAAAGGAGAATGGTAGACTGCCGGAGAATCGCAACTTCAGCCTGAAGTCCATTAGGTTCACATTACGGATGAACCTACAGCAACTACTACTACTACTACTACTATTACTACTACTACTACTACTACTGCTACTTCTACTACTACTACTACTACTACTACGTCCGGATGAAACACCAAAAACAAAAACAACAATCAGCCTCTGCTACACAGGTAATAATAAATAGCGGAAGGCGCGAGATAACTACACTCCAGCTTTCAGCAGCCTATAATCCATCCAGTAGTCAGTCAGTTACATGGGATATCGATCAACGAAAGACCTGGTATCAGACGTGTGAGCACCGAGAGAACAGCAATCATGAGGTGATAATAAGTGTTGCCTCAGCCTTCCACCGCGGCATCCGACATGGTTGTGCCAGGGAAGGGTTTTGCTGCTGCCCTCACTCTCTCCTTCATTTCCTTCCCTCCTTCCTTCTCCTTTTCCCTCCATACTTCTTTCCGTTTTCCTTCCTCCCCATACTTCACTTCCTCCATACTGCTCCACTTTATCCTTTCTATCATCTCATTCTCCTTCCTACCCTCTCTTCCTTTCCTCTACCTTCCGCCCTTTCTTACCTACTTTTAACCCTCCCTTGACTCTCCTTCCTTCTTTTCCTCTCACTTACCATACTCTCCTCCCATAACCCACCCTCCACCCTTCCTTCCCTCTCTCCCTCAATCGTACCTCTCACCTTTCCTCCCCTCCCTTCCTCCATCAATCCATCTTTCCTTTCCACCTTCCTTTCCTCTACATCCCCCTCTCTAACTATCCAGGTTATATGTCTGTGTGGTCTTGATGCGCGTGCGTCAGTGTGCCGTAATCCTTCACTCCTATGGCGCCGGGCGGGGGTGAGGAAGAGCGAGAGGGAGTGGGAGTGGAAGTGGGAATGGAAGAGAGAGAATGAGAGGAAGTCGAAGAGGGAAAGGGTGGAGGAGAAGCAGGTGTGGGTGAGGGTGTGGTTGAGGGTGAGGGGGTGAGCAAGGGCAGAGTTAAAGACAGCTACCTCCCCGACCCCTATTCTCACCACATCCCATTACTTCTCTACCTTACACCAACAGAGACTGAAGGTTGCCGCTTCACCAACAACACATACATCCATCGACCTTATCACTTTCAAAGCACATAACGACAGAGATAGATAAATAACACACAAGAGTTATGCTAACTGTTTTATGTGTATTTACTGCAACTAAGAGGGCATCGACGTCCCGCACGTAATCTGATCTTCACCTGTGACCCTGACCTTTGATCGCTCTGCATTAAAATCAAAGAACTTCCTTCCATTCCCAGATAAACTTTATATGACACGTTTGATTCACATCAGATAACTCGTGATATAATACCACGCTCTGAACTTCGAGCTTGACCCGTGACCTTTATATCTTACCGACTTACTCCATAACTGAACTTATCTCCAAACACTGGCATAATGTAACAATCAATTTTGATATGCATCGGATAATACATGAGATATTTTAACCCACACCTACACACACACACACACACACACACACACACACATACATATATAAATACATATACATACATACGCAGGTACATACATGCTGTACGTAATACTATATACAGTACAAAGAAGCATACGTATAAAGGATACAATGAAACTGTCGTTGTCACAATAGCAACGCCCTCGGTGTCGTTAACATTCTATCTCCCCACCACCACCCTGGCGACCATTACACCCAGTATTCTTAAACTATACTAATTATTCACATAGAGAGAAGACAAGGACGGCGCAGGACTTGTCTGTGATTGCTAATGTATTCTGCATCGATATAACTCGATATAAATATCGTGTTAACATGAACACATCTGCGAGGGGGGAGGTAATTCTGTATCATGGTCAAGGAAACTCCATCACCGGTTCATCTGCAGGACCCAATTTCACCACAAGGTAGGATTAAAGCTCAGGACAGGTCCGAATAACAGATGGCACTACACAAGAAGCCATCATCTTCAAATAATTTCCTAGCGATAACATCGAATCCTGGCGTAATGGATATCAAGCGGGAGACAGCGTCCAATCCATCAAATTGCCTTGTTGCAACTCTCCTCAGACAAAATGCAACACCAATACACTCAGTCCCCATCACATATCAAACAAATATTACAGCAACACCATACATTCATGGTCACAGAACAAATTACACATGCCTTCCCATTATTGCATATCCATATCACACTAAAGCATACACCACGACACAGACGAGATCACACCAAAGATTAAACCAGGGAGATCACAACTTACAAGACCTGACACCGCATACTATCAGCTACACCACAAAAATTATTTAATATTATCGAACCAAAACTAACGCAACATACCGAATCACACCAGACAAAACACCAAACATTACACGCCACACTTCCGCATATCCAAAGCATAATGCCCACCAGACTCCATGACAGACTAAAGTCACAAAATTATAAACATATCTCAGACCAAACCACTGAACAGCCAACAAACCTGACACCAGACCAAACCACACACCTGAACAACACACCTTGGCACAGACAAAAGAAGAGAAAGGAGCAAACACTGACAGTACTAAATAACATTCCACAATCACAGCCAAGATAGCACAGCAATCAGCGACCTGCAAAACAGCACCAATCAACATACATTATACTACTTTAAAGAGGCCAGCCAGACCAAACACAAATCATCTCAATTTATAAAAGACCACTACTAGACTACAAATCGGGTCAAACCATAAACCATTACCTACACAGACCTAAACTGCATATTTCATTAAACGGATTACAGACTGCAACACTTCCCAGACCATATACAGAATGGCAGCTCCACATACAATAGATCACTGACCAAACTCGGTCATCGAATATGTAAACACACACACACACACACACACACACACACACACACACACACACACACACACACACACTATTGTCAGTAACTTCAGGCTACGCCCCAGTTTAACCATAAGAGACAATAAGAGAAAGCGACAGTGCGGGCAATGGTTTAGCAACAAAACAAAAAAGTTGGGGGGGGGGGATTTATGAGAAAGAGGTCACGAGAGACAGTGATACCTCTCGCAGTCAGTCACGCTTATGGAGTTATCCTTAGCACTATTAAGGGATAGCCTTTTTCTTAATCTGACCAAAATCCATTCCATTTTGAGAACCACGAATTTGCCAAGCTAGCCAGCCAGGCCTGTGATGAAAAGACCTCTGGAAAATGATTAATGATCTCCCTACTCAACTCCCTCACACCTCGCCAGCATGTGTCACCTTTCAAAGTAGCTTAAGCAACGCATGGAGAGTGCACGTTTAACAAAGAACTAGCAATATAAGCCCGCGTCGTGCCTTGTCCTCTGGGATGTCACACATCCACCCATAAAATCCACCCACCTACCCACAATGCCCACCCACCCACTCACCCAAGCACCCACCCAACCGATCTAACCATCCATCCAACACTCTCTCTTGTATTTTGTTTTTCTCTTGGAGGGAACAGTTGTTGCGGGTTCGTGGCCTTTGGTTCCTGCTTCCTAGCATTAAAAAAAAACACACACACACAAAAAAAACACCCACATACTCAACCCACCCACCAACCCCGTCAACTCTAACCTCCCACCCCCACCCACCCACCTTCCCTCCTTCATGTATTTTTTTTTTCCCCCTTTTCATCGTATTATCTTCCTGGTGCTCACACTTCCCTCCCTCTTTTTTCTTTATCATATTCCTACAGTTCCTTTCCCTTGCTTTCTAATCTTCCTTTTTCCTAACTGCCCTTTAATGTTACCTCTTTTCCCTCTCCCTCCCTCCTCCTACTTCGTATCTTTTCTCCACATCCCTTTCATAAGTCATCAGATAGCATAGCACTCCCTCCTTCTTCGTATTTTGCATCATACCTGTCTCTCTTTCCTATCCTCAGTACTTCCTTTTCTCCTTCGATGACGGCTGCCATCCTTTATGATTATCTCGTTACGCAACCTTATCTTAGTCCTTCTTTTATCAGGCTCTCTTCCTCCTGTGACTGACTTTAATTCTCTCTCTCTGTCTGTCTGTCTCTCTCTCTCTCTCTCTCTCTCTCCTTCATCCACTATTTTTTCCTTTTTCCCTTTTTTCCCTCCTTTCTCTCTATAATTCTTCCCGTTTTCGTCTGTCTTTACATCCTGCTTCATTTCTTCCTCCGTCTTATTTTTAACTCCTCTGATACTGCTACTGACCAAAGTCCGTAAGAATACAAAATGGACCTTGTTACTGACATCACTCCCTCCTCCCACCCCCGGCACTTCCCATGGGAGGCTGTGTGTGTGTGTGTGTGTGTGTGTGTGTGTGTGTGTGTGTGTGTGTGTGTGTGTGTGTGTGTGTGTGTGTGTGTGTGTGTGTGTGTGTGTGTGTGTGTGTGTGTGTGTGTGTGTGTGTGTGTGTGTGTGTGTGTGTGTGTGACACATAGACAGGTACGGATGGTACTGACACTGATAAAGATATCGATACAAGCACTGCAAATTACACAAAGACATACAGTCACCGACACTGCCACTGCCACTGACCGGTGTTGTTTTAATACACCAGGGTTCAGTCGCTGAATACTCTCACTCACATATCATCACCATCGTCATCATCATCATCATCTTAACTCTATTTTCCATTTCAAAACAGGGTGGACGGACACAAGCATTTAACTATTTCACCAGCACTTAGTTCTACACATAATTCCACACGGAGAAAATGCACGGACGATTATGGAGGACAACCTTTTACTTCATCACTGCATAATTCACTGGCACTTTTTACCGAAGCACCGCTCACACACCTGTAATAGACAAACTGTAAACAGTAACAAATATATATATATATATATATATATATATATATATATATATATATATATATATATATATATATATGAACCTCACACACATAAAATGGAAGAAAAAAGTACAACACGAGTACCAAGAATATTCATAATACTTCCTCTCACCAGCCACTTTTTCCCTTCATCATCTACCTCCATGTAACCTACCGGGATACCATACGCCATCTCAAAGATCAAAATATTCTGACTGGACTCACGGCAACCCGATGGTAAATAGCGAAAATGTAGACTTGGACACCATTCAAATATTGTTATTCAAAACCAAGAGCAATCACACACCACAGTTCAATACCAGTATTACCAGCACACACCCACCCACCTACACACACACACACACACACACACACACACAGCTCGGGTGATGGCCCAGCTGATTAACACCGATAGTAAAAAAAAAAAAAAAAATATCTTACACAATAACCTCACTTGAGCCCACACTATATATGGCAGTGGCTGCATAAGGCTATCACAGGCTGTACAGCAAGGCTCTGCACTGACCCTGCCATTGTTTATACGCTTGTACCTTTTCAGATTCGTCAGTTATATTTTCGAGGCTGGACATGTACGGCCAGACTTTCAGATACAAAAGTCAAATTCAGCAGATAACCTATTCAACAGAGAGATGTAAAATAGGCAGAAAGAAGTCCAATGGTACAAAAGATGATTTACTAACAGTTGTAAAATTTGCGATATGAGTGTGTACATGTACTGAATGAGATGTGATAAGTGTTTAGGGAAGGATGCGATCTGGTTATGTACCGGACACACACACACGCACACACACACACACACACACACACACACACACACACACACACACACATTCATATAAACCTCTGACACTCACGGACCACAGGCAAACTAACACACAAACGATTCAATAAGACAGACAGGCAAGTCACACGCACACCAACATAGACTGCACTTTGACACCCTCCTCGCACACACTCAGGAACATACAACTCTACCCGGACTGACCGCTATACTCGTAGGCGGCAAATAGAGACGTCAGGCAACTCCAGCACACGGTCATGACACTTGCCGTAAGTGTTGTGATGATAGTTGTGGGGTTTGGGGCAGAGGGTGGGAGAGCATTATAAGTCAATCTGGGTGTGCTGGAGAAGCAGGTGAGGTTCATCATTAAATCACCTGTGCCTCAGTATCACTGTACTTAAACGCTTTGACTGCAGAGACTTTTTTCTTTTTTTTACTGAACATGACCGTCTGGCCTTAGTCTGCAAGAAACACTAAACTGCATTTGTGGCAGGGAAAGGGGTTAATCAGTACTGTTTTTTTAACCCCTTGTCTTCTAAACTAACCACTGGATTTAGGCTGAAAAAAGATTTGTGTTCACAGCAGCAAAATTATTATCCCCCTTTCTATCCTCCCACTGTGACTCACCTTGCTCTCTTCTACCTATCCTCAACCTGTCCTTCTGTTTCTTTCCTTTATCTTGCCAGCTTCCTGCACTTCCAGTTTCCACCTTTTCCCCGCACTCCCTGATTTTCCTTCTTGCAATTCTCCCTCTCTCTCTCTCTCTCTCTCTCTCTCTCTCTTGACCTAACACCTTCTTGAATCCTCGTACCTCCCAACACCCTACTTTCCTTCCCAGTCTATGCAGTGCTCGTACTTCTCCACCTACCACCTTACTCCTCTCTCCCTCGCCACCTCACCGCTGTACCCCTCCACCCTGCCCACCCCGAGGCCAGGGTGAGTAATGGCTCCAGTCCATACCACACCCGCCAGCATGGAGTCTGCTGATATGGGTGTTTACAGTGTTACGTGTGGTAGAGAAGAAAAAATCATAAAATACAATAAATTTCGTCACGTGATTTTTAACTGGCTCCCCCCCCCAAAAAATAAATAAAAATAAATAAATAAATAATCTCTCCGGTAAGCCCAACCACTGATTCCTCCAGCTAAATTCGGCAGTAAAGTGCGAAGGACAAGCATTTCGTATGGTAAAATATGAGGTAAATCTCACAGTAAAGAATGTTTCTGCCATGCACCAACTTGCTCTGATGACAACATGACATTCCCAGCAAGGTCACGATACATAAAAGGCACCCAGTGAGGCAGGAAGACAGGCAGACAAGGAGCGACGTAGGCGGCATAATTAACATTCAGGTTTGCCTTATAACATGCAGGGAAGCGGGTGTGTTCGTAGGGATGCGGGGTGCAGGGAGTGTGGTTAAAGGCCGTGGAGACATGGTGGTGAAGACTAGTTTTTGTGGTTATTATGCAGTTCTGGCGATGATGGTGGTAAGGGCTGGGTGAAAATGGGGGAAGGGGGGGTGGCTGATGGCCGTAAGGAGAAATCCTGGTGGTGATCGATAAAAAGGAAGATACTGTTAGTGAAAAGTTAGGTTGGCGGCGGCGGCAGCAGCAGTAGTGATGGTGGTGGTGGTGGTAGTGGTGGTGGTTGCTGGACTGATGGTATATGATGAGATGGCTGGGGCAGTAGGCTAGTTTGTGACTGAAGGAGGTCGTGTACGACAGAGTTACATCGTTATTATCAGCCTTCATACCTCAAGTCTTTAGATATACAACTGGTACGACATAGGTGCAATGGGAGGTCAAGAGAACCTTTCAGTTCTTTAATGGTAATGATAATGATGGATGGTAATATCATTCTGCAGAAAACTTGTTCTTAATACTAATAGTCGTACATAAACAGAACTGGGGAAACATTAAATTTAAACATTTGTTATACTACTCGGTGCATTGGGAAGTCACATAACCTATTATAATTATTCAGTTCCTTCAGTGTCTCATGTCGTATAATAGTCTTTCTATATTCTTCGTACCGACTCATATACACCCTCAACCACCACTATCATCTTCCATAATGCCCATTTTATGCCTTTCTTATTCTTCTCTCATTTATCTTCCTCATATTTTCTCTCTCGCCTACATACATATCTTCTCTCATACAGTACACTCTCTCATTTCACCTTTAATACCCTCTTCTAACATTCTCTTAAAGGTCTACTCTCCATCTTACGCAAATTATCAACCTTTTTCACATCCCTTCTCATTCTTTCCTTATAACCTCCATCATGGCTCATACTCTTCTTATTGCCTAAACGTATATTCTCCTTCACATCCAACAAACCTGATTCTTTCTTGACCATGTTCAGTCACTTTGCACCACACTCAATAATCCTGGCTTGTTACCCTCTCTCACTACCTCCTACTTCATTGTTTCTGTCTTTATTGCCCGCCTAGCGAGGCAATAATGTAATCGCCTGCATTTGTGTGTGTCTGTGTGTTTGGATGTTCCAAAACATCTCAAAATCTATTGGGCAACTTGTAGCCAAACTTTGTGGGCAGTATCCAGGGATATCCGGCTTGTTTGCTAATAACTGTGGCAAAGCTGCGATGATATGCCTCCGATTGGCAGAGGATTTTGCAAAGAAAAATACCCTCAAACTTTTTCTTTTGTTATTATTCACCATTCCCTATCGTATCCTCAACGAAGAGTACGGCTATTTAAAGAGTCACTACTTGAAATTTTTCAAAGGTCTGCTATACCTGTATTTGACCTTCATCAACATAAATACCCCCGACTTCAGGCTTCTGAATGCCAGCATGAAATTTAATTGAGTAGGAGTAAACAGAGGAACCCTAAGACTTTTCGATTTTGGTGAAGCTGCGATGATATGCCTCCGATTGCCATTTGATTACTGATCTAGTTTTCTAGTGACGGAGGGCGATACACATTCGAGGGCTAATGATTTTGTTTTTATCTGCATCAGTTTCAACCCACTCTCACTCACTCTGCGGTTGGCTAGTTGTATCCAGTTGTATTTCTTCCCTTCTGCCTTTGCACTTTGTCTTCATATCTACACATTTCATAACCAAACTATTTTATACAGGTCACCTCATATCTGTACTGGTTATGTACCTCTCCATTCATTTTCTAACCTTCATTTCCCGTTTCCCATAAAATCAACTACGGTACAAAATCTCCACTCAGATTGCTCCATAATTTCTTGGTTTCTCACTGTTTTTGTACAAAAAGCCTTCTTACAGTTTTTCGACAGAGAAAGAAGTTCTCCTGTCACTACTAAGATCAAATTACCTCGTTACTACCGTAACGTCTGTGAGGTCTCCATATTAACACAACTCTATGCAACTCTCTCTACATAGCTCTTTGCCTTTGTCTTTTCCACTCAACCTCTTCACACACATACCCATCATCACCCACCGGTCCACCTTCCCTCCTCTCCCTGACAGATCATCCTGCCTCTCTACCTCCTACACATTCCCCGACATCCTCACAAAACACTGGGTTACATCATTCTTCTCCCGGTGCTGTGGTTTGAAGAAATTTCCCCTTCATACATCACTGAATTCTCCTCATCGCCCCCACCGTCCTTCAAACGAACACTGCATCACTGCCTTATTAGCCAGTGTGTCGCAAGGCCCATCTAGGCTTTCCAGTGATTTATGATATTCCTATGTATATTCATTCCCTTGAAGAGGAGCATTAGTACCATAAAAGTATCCCTGTTGCGACAATTTCTTTCTTTGGCAGAGTCACAGCTGTTATGCATAAATACTGTACAACACTGATATCTGCGTGACGTTCCCTCCACCAGCACCATTAAAGTATTTTCATCTCCCAGCTACCCCCCTTCTCCATGCCGGATTACTACAATCCAGGGTCGCGAAGGGGAAGAAGCGATTATTTTTCAACATATAATCAATACTGATATGCTCTAATGAACCTTGACAGGGTGTAGAGGTTACACCATTTTGGTCCGAGGTTAGACACCCTGGAGGTTTTTGCCAGTGAGTGATTAAAGCAACGGCCACTGTGCCGTCCCTCTCTGCTGTCCCAGCTTGACTATAAACGGACAGGCGTGCCTCAGCACCACTAACCCAGCCACATTAAGCCACACCGCATCACACCACACCACCCAGCTGCAGCTTTCTTTTCTGTTGCCACAGCTTGATGTAAACAGAAGGGTAGATCAATATCCATTTTTCGTCACTCACCTAGCCACACTACCACACCACACACTGCCTTACCTGCAATGGAAAAACATCACATTAACATGTACCATACAAAATCCAACATTCACCAGTTATGTAATATAGTAAAAAACATATTTAACCTCATTTCACATACATAAAATGTACGAGTACACACCTTCTGCCTACTTCTAACTGCAGCTAAACAGAAGAATAACGCTCAAAACACTATTACGTCATGCCAGTGCAATATACTAAACATTGTATCTCGTTCATAACGTCCTTTCGTTCGAAACTTCACTGGATACCATCGAAGGAGCTACAGGGACACTGCTTTGTAAAGCAATAAATAAAATCACATTATTCCAAAGTGCATCTTATCGTCATATACCACCGATCTGACAAAGTGGTTCACACATCAGTACCTGAGGCTTCACAGGAAAGATCTGAAACATCAGTATAACAAAAACTCAAATTACAGGCATCATTTCCACCGTAAGCATCTCAGACTCAAAACACCTGCATTCCTAGGTCAGGGCACGATGCGTATGGGTGAGGGTAAAGGGGTGGTTGGCATGATACTCTCCAGCCCACCTGAGCAGCGATGTACAAATGATACCTGATATTTCAGGTACCATTTGTACCTGACCTCACGTTAATCAATGCAAGGCCTTATAATATGCATTAATGAGGGCAGGAAGTTAATTTAGGGTCATATTACGTGCTATTACAATAACTGTAAATGATGCAGTAGTGCATCAGCTAAGTGCGGTAGGTCCTTCTGTTCGTTATCTTATATTTAAAGCTGCTGTGCCTCTCTCTCTGTATGGAAACTTGCTAAGTTATCTTACTGCTGCTGACACACACTGCACTGGATGGGATAGTGGATGGAAGGGTTCCCGGAGAACAAGGTGGTCTTCCAAGGTGTGGAGACAGTTCCCCTACGGCAGAGGTTTTCAACCTTTTTCAGGTCATGTTCCCCCTTAGCCTTGGTCCACATATCTACGCTCCCCCACTCCCGGTTTTGTGTGTGTGTGTGTGTGTGTGTGTGTGTGTGTGTGTGTGTGTGTGTGTGTGTGTGTGTGTGTGTGTGTGTGTGTGTGTGTGTGTGTGTCCGACTCTTGGCACAGACTTCACAGCCTTCTCTCAAGGCCCAGTAGTCCTCCTACATACCATACACCACTACATGTCACCACTTCGGCGCTAACACCCGCCGTCCATATTGAATGCATGCTAGGGCTGTCTCATACAGGACTGGTGTATTGGTATTAGCGGGGGTACTTTTACGACATGTCAGCGGGTCTTCTGGTAGATCGATAAAGCCTGATTTAATGAAATTCAAATCCTTAAACTGTTCCCTACCCTAGCCGGGATGTGAACCTGGGACCGGTAGGACTACAGAACACCTCTCTACCGATTGAGCCACCGCCTCTCTTGCCATCATCTGACTAAAAACTTATTCCAGAAT
Source organism: Coenobita brevimanus (assembly GCF_032717465.1). Taxonomy (NCBI): domain Eukaryota; kingdom Metazoa; phylum Arthropoda; class Malacostraca; order Decapoda; family Coenobitidae; genus Coenobita; species Coenobita brevimanus. The sequence continues at coordinate 2,457,354 of NC_137049.1, forward strand.
TATTGCTGTTATTATTGTTCCTGCAGGTTCAGGTGGACGCTAACCCAGGTGACTGTAAGCTAAATCAGATTTTCTCGTAACCCAGGTGAATGCAGGCTGAATCAGCTTTTCTCGTAACCCAGGTGACTGTACGCTAAATCAGCTTTTCTCGTAACCCAGGTGAATGCAGACTGAATTAGCTTTACTCGTAACCTAGGTGAAGGTAGGCTAAATTAGCTTTTCTCATAACCCAGGTGAATGTAGACTAAACTGGCTTTTCTCCTGCAATCCACTATCCTCCTTTTCGGGATATACTGTAGGGGGGAATTAGGAAATGTTTATGTTATAAGAGGGTTGTGGTCCTTCCTGCAATATAAGACTTATTGATATATTTGAATTTCCCTCGAAACGACCAGATCAAAAAAAGAAAAAAAAAAAGCAGAGGGCTGATTACGCGATAGACAGTAAAGGAGAAAAAAGAAAATAACTTATTACAAGGATACAAGGAAAAATGTGCTTTGAAGACAGGTGCTGAGACAGTACGAGTATGATTACTGAGTATAAATCAATGGTCCATCGTGACACACACACACATATATATATATATATATATATATATATATATATATATATATATTTATATATATATATATATATATATACAGAGAGAGAGAGAGAGAGAGAGAGAGAGTGTGTGTGTGTGTGTGTGTGTGTATATTATGTGTGTGTGTGTAATTCACCCGGTCGGTCAGGATCACTTGATGGTCGTGATCGTCAGCTTTTACCCTCCCGGAAGGGAGCTGAGAGCTCATATAGTCCGATCTAAGGGCAAGGCTGTGACCTTCACACACGCACACACCCGTCCCCTTGCTCAAGGGGGACAGTAACCACCCACTTCGTCAGTGAAACTTTTCGCAACCTGAGCGAGGCGCGAACTCCCGTCCACCAGTTGGCAAGCGGGAACGTTACCACTGCACCAGCGAGCGGTGTGTGTGTGTGTGTGTGTGTGTGTGTGTGTGTGTGTGTGTGTGTGTGTGTGTGTGTGTGAGTGTGTGTGTGTGTGTGTGTGTGTGTGTGTGTGTGTGTGTGTGTGTGTGTGTGTGTGTGTGTGTGTGTGTGTGTGTGTGTGTGTGTGTGTGTTTCGTAACGTCTCTACATCTACACAATTCATGCGCTAAGTAGCAGTCATTCATGCACTCTCCTTTACTAATACATACGTTGGTTGTTCGTTCACCGTCTCTTGTATATACCAATACACACTATATATGTGAGGAAGACGCGTTCACTTGTTATTCTTATCGATTATAATGTCTGGTCATAATTATCAATACTCCAGATGCCAGGAAGAGTAAGACTTGTTTTCAAAGATGTGTTCAGTTTTTCTTGTGCCTCCCTCATTACCTCTACCAGGCCTGTTGTTTTGTCTATGGGTAATAATTATAAAGCCATGTTCATTCGTTTAGCCACCTGCCTCATTATTTTTTTAAGCCGGGTACACACACGCGAACAGAACACCGTATCGTAACAAGGCCGTGTTGCGCGACGAAGATACGGGTAACAAGGTGTGGAAATGATGAGTCCCAAACCGAACCTCGTCGCGTCGCTAACTTCCATGCGTCTCTATCAGTCGGAGTCAGTCCGTGTTTGGAGGTTGTACTGACAATGGCAAGTTTACCTGTCGCAGCTGCCGCGTATATTTATATACATTATCATACAGTGAAGAGGAGAAGAGAAAGGAAAAAACCTGTGTTATATATTTTTATGTTTAGGGACCAGCCTCATACTGATTACTGAGCAGACTCGGTGTAGCGGCTGTACCCAGTTGATAGGTGTCGGACACACGTTCCGTCCACACATTGCGTAACCTCACCCTGTAACATCCTTTGATGCGACGCGCAAAAACCGACAATTGGTGGATCGGGAGAGAACCCCAACGCGTAACATATATGTTCGCTCGGGTGTTATGCAGTGACGTTACGAGGTCCCGTCCACACAGGCGTTTTTGTTACACGACGGGATTACGTTACGATGTTCTGTTCGCGTGTGTGTGCCCGGCTTTAGTGTAACTGCGTAACAAATCATCTCACTGCCCCTGCCCACCTTCCTGGACCTAAGTGGTACCAGCTCAAATCAGGGTGTTGAAGCATGATTCTGGCGGTGGGAGGTGGAGATACTGGGAAGGCATCTTATATTCTTGCCTAATTTCTGGCACTGTAATTATAAGTTCGTTGAGTGGCAGGTGTAAACATGGTGAAGTATTAAGTCGAAGCTTTTCCCAGAACTAACAGCAACAGCAATGTAAACACAATTCACGCCTATATAGCTGGCGTCTTTTGACTCCGATAAAAACTAACTTTACCTCCAGCAGCCGCACCAGCATCCCTACGAAGGTCACGCCCTCAGAAACCTGCGCCTAACGCAATATAAAAATATAATACCAACTTCTTATAAAAAAAAAGTAATACCAACTTCCGACGGTGTTGTCCTGGAGCGGTGTTTGGCAAGTGGGCATGGGCAGCGGTCCAGCCCCTGCCACACCCACCTTTTCACATTGCATAGCCTAGACATTCTCATCTCCCTTACATAAACAGACTAGTTCCCCATTTGTATTTCAACTGTCAACTTCTTCCTTGCCCACTCTCATCCGCACTCATTCATTTTCTTCTCAATCACATCACATACCCATATCGTCTGGCAACTCATTCCATTAACTCCCGTCCATTCATACACACTTCGCTGCTCCATTCACACACACGCTGACCCATTCACACACTACTTACTCGTCCCACACCCTCCCTTCCTCACCCACCCACTCATCCTTTCGGCAGCCAGCCAGAACCAAGCCTGGCGCAAACACTAAATATGGATAAGTATTGCACAAACAGGCACCGACACGCCACATACCGCTGGGTGAATCCCGTGTCCTTCAGGCCACTCTATTTACGTCTCTCATTCCACCACCCCTTGTGCCCCCTCACCTAAGTAATTACCTGACAAAGATAACATGAGCTACCCTACCTTCGTTTTTACCCTTGTTCATCATATTATATATATATATATATATATATATATATAGAGAGAGAGAGAGAGAGAGAGAGAGAGAGAGAGAGAGAGAGAGCCTCTGTGGTACAGTGGTAAAGTGTGCGTCTCGTACACGGGTGAACTAGGGTTCGCGCCCCGCCAGGGTAATAAACTTTGGGATTGTTCACTTGGCCACGTACTGCACTGGCGGACACAAGGGGTGCTGCGGTTGAACCAGTATGCTTGCACCTAGTCGGCTTGCGCGGGCCAATTTCACTTGGTTCACAGACTACACACACATCCAAAGCCACTCGAACACTACAATTACACTTACAATCACTTCTCACCCTACATACAATCTCAACCAGACAGCAAAAGCCACTTGGTAGAGATACATTGGCTGTATCGTCCCGACTTCGGTCGGGATAGGCCGGTCCTGCAGTGGATACTCAAACGGCTGATGATGATGATTTTATATATATATATATATATATATATATATATATATATATATATATATATATATATATATATATATACATATATATATATATATATATATACACTTACAGCTTGTGTAATCTGTTGGGTGCCTTGAGGACTTACCATAAGTCTGAGATTTTGAAACCAAAATAAGTATAAAATTTACAGCTCTTACTACAAGCATCATCGTTTTCTATAACTGATGTTCTTCAGTTGAATGTTGCACCCGAAACCTTGAGCACTGCGGTCTGACTTGTGATGGTGCAATACACATTATCCCTTTCACAATGCAAAGTAGAGTTTCCTTTAAGTTGAAATGAACTGCCTGGCAGCAGCAGGAACATCACTATCTTGCAGTAACATGAAGGAAATTGTATGACAGTCGCAAAGCATACAACGTCACGATACTACAGTAGCCTATATGGGTTAATTGGCATTGTTTCTTACCATTTCAGTACTAAAATCTCCTCATATGCACAAAATAAAAAAAATCCAAGCAGTGACACAAATATTTATAAAAGACATCATTGTGCAGACACAGACATATAAAAACAAATGACTGCACTGAATTTAGATGCTGATCGTTTGCTCTGTGGTTATAATTATGTTATTGTTTACTCCTCTTCCCACACTTTTACTGGTAACAACGTGGGCCATGAGGCAATATGCAGAGGGTCCAGCGCTAATCTAACCTCCTTTTGGTTACCTTAATCAAATTCACTTTTACACCTACTCCAACTTTGTACAGCAGCTCCCAAACGTATCTTTAAAATAATATGCTGTATAATCTGACACAAAAGACGATGTTATTTGACACATGTTGCGTGAGGTGGCGACAAATGGTAGGCCCGCACCTACTATGATGCTGTGCCATTCACGTAACGAAACACAAAACCACAATACCTTCCGACACTGAGATATCGTCCACGTGGTAAAGGTAAATAACGGAGGGTGGTTAAAATCGTCGGACGTACAGGCTCTATATTATTAACCTTGGCACTGTTGACCAATCTGTGGTTGTGGTAACGAAACAATTGTGATGGATATTTCTCTCAAGTTGTTTCATGATCTGTGGTTCCACTTATATTCAAACATGGCAACTCTATCCATTGTTGTTAGTATGTTTCCTAAGATGCATATAGTACGGTATAATTTGCCGTAATGGGTTATATCTCTAACTTTGAGGTATAAAAATTACCGAACGGTTACGGTACCATTTACATGCCGATGGATGTTTGCAGTCATTTCGTGGCACTGATTTTCTTATTAACAGTTGCACCTACGACGGCTAACCACGCTTACCAACCTTATCGAGACGACAAAAGGCCAGGCAGCATGTTTCATACTGTTCATTAAGCCATTCTTCGCATCAGACGTTATAGACAGTTTTAGGAGCTACTGTACATAGCCTAATCACGTATCCTATGTTAACCGACCAAAATGAAAAGAGTTGATTCCGGTCTATATTAGTCTAAACCAACCATGAGTCATCTAACTACAACAACAACTACTACTATTGACACTAACACTCTCACTCTCTCTCTCTCTCTCTCTCTCTCTCTCTCTCTCTCTCTAAGATGTATGGTTACAACTTTCATCTCAGGGGGTCTGTGTAGGCTGAGGCCTTACAAGGTATTGGGTCGGCCAGGAATGGAAGAAAGAGAAATGGTACCATAGAATTTAATAGCCTTCTCTCTCCCACTGTCAACATATCTATCTGTCTATCTACGTATCTATCTATATATCTAGTTATCTATCTATCTATCTAACTAAATCAGTGTGTGTGTGTGTGTGTGTGTGTGTGTGTGTGTGTGTGTGTGTGTGTGTGTGTGTGTGAGCGCGCGCGCAGAGAGGGTGAGGGAACGAACAAAGTACTCATTTCTTTCCTCCCACTCACTGTCTCACACCTGGTTTTATATTCAGCTGGTTAACTATCAGAGGTGAGGTGAGTCTGGGGACAGGGATGAGGTAGTGTGAGGGAGCTGGGGTGTGACAAATGCGGTCCCAGCCTGGGTCCTCCGCAGCCAAACAGGTAACACTCCTTAAACAACACTTACACCTCATTATAATTCTCTGCTTCAACGTGAGAAATATATTTTGGATAAGCGTGCCAAAAATATCACAGCATCTATAATCTGTACATGTTCTGAGCATTAATCAAGAGATAATGATACAGGACTTGGAAACTGACAAATAAATGACTTACTCAGGAGTGGACAAGGCCCGTCTGCAACACCTTAACCGGTTCCTGAGGGATTTTCAAGGCTTAAACATTTTCCAGCAAACTTTTCAATATTCACTCAGCCAACCCAATTTCTTACTCTTTATTCACTTTTTCTCTAAATTCATAAGACAACAGCATGAATTACGTACGGAAATAAAAACAGAAGCATTAGTGCGGGGGATTGAAATGAGGTGTTATGGCAGGGAAATGTGGTAAAGACAGTGTGATCAGAAGTATGGCAGTGTAGGGGACAGAAATGAGGTGTTATGGCAGGGAATTTTGGTGAAGGCAAATGAAAAATTACGAAGGCATATATAATGCAGAAAAAGTCTCCTGAACTGAAGCGACGGTCAGGAGGGAAAAATACGTGTGGTGAACAATAATAGAAAACAAACTATTTCCAGATAAATTTCAAGCTACCGGTATAAAATTAGTAATGCGAGAGAGAGAGGGGGGGGAAGGCTTTCACACTTAACACTTCTTCAAAGCTGACTACTCCTAAATCTGTAAGCTGTAACTGTCTTTAACGTGACGCAGCTAAAAGAAAAAGTTACAATGCATTGATAAGAGCCATGATAAGAGACAGTATAATATATTACACCCTTACCTTTAGCACTGGATGACTTAGGCTGTATATTCACACGAGCGGGGACATAATTCTAAATATTCCTGGCTCACTCATATGGACAGATTTTTGTTTTCCTCGTATATTTAGGGAAGTGTAGGCAATAAGCAAAAAATTAACAGCAAAAAATAATTAAGGCAACATATATTTAGTATAATTATTATATGCGATGAAAATTAGTATTAACACAGCAAGCAACAGCAATACTAATAATAATAAATTAATAACAATTTTAATAGTAATGATGATGATGATGATGATGATCCATCCATCCATCCATCCATCATCCAATCCTACATTGCCCCATGAGGAGCGTAGAAGCCCGGGGCTAGGCAGTTGGTCTCGACATTTAAGATGAGAGTGACCAGCCTCTCTCATCCCTGAGTGGCATTACATGAGCAATCAACCCCAACCATCCCTTGGATATAAACCTTCACCGGCTCAATCCGACTGGAAAGCAATAATTACCCACTAAACCAACTGGTTACCACCCAGCGTAGTAAATGGTTTTCTGGTGTAAGGGAAACCATTTGGCTTGTCACTCAGTGTAGAGTCATCCATAGGCAGAAGGAAAAGGAAAGAATGAAGGAAAGAAAGACAGAAGAGGGAGTGTAAAGTCACCCGCAGGCAGAAGGACAAGGAAAGAATGAAGGAAAGAACAGAAGAGGATGAAAGGAGAGAAGGATGGAAGACAGGAAAAGGCAGACACCCAATAGCAGCACTACATCGACTGAGTGGATGGTGAGCGCCCCCACCTACCACATACATAATTAATAATAATAATAATAATAATAATAATAATAATAATAATAATAATGATAAGATAGATAGATAGATAGATAGATAGATAGAGAGAGAGAGAGAGAGTGAGAGAGAGAGAGAGAGAGAGAGAGAATTATCACTATCAGTTATCTTTACCTCCCGCTTCATCATTTTTCAGTCAAGGTCAAAGGCTACGTTAGTGGTGATTAAACTGAGAAACTGAGGCTAGGCTGGGATGGTTTGGGCTAGGTTACACTGGCTTATAATGGGCTAGGTTATGCTAAGTTAAGTTAGTCTCCGCTGAGTTGGACTGGGTTAGGATAGAGTGGATTAAAATAGATTAAGTTTGGCTAGGGGAGAATTTAGGTTAGGATATATTAGATGATAGCATGATTTAGTATAGGTCACATATGATCATGATAGTCTAGGTCAGATTAAGCGGCTTAGATTATGCTTAGCTGTTTGGAAAGATTAGGTTAAATTAGGTTAGGTTAGAGTAAGCTGAGGATGCAAGTTTATAAAAGTTTCATTCATGACTACATATTCATGAAGATCATTTTATGCTGTGTATATGCAAAGAACAGCAAACCGATTAAGTGATGGAGGTAAAAACATGTATACGGTATATACCGTATAGCAAAGATAATAATACTGGTCCCACACTGACGAAAACAAATATAATTACTAGCGTTCATATATGACCCCCCCCCACACACACACACACTGCAAAGCTACAAACATACACATGTACACACACACATATGGTAACAAACATACATTATAACAGACTTCAACACGAAAACACACAAGAAGATAAACACAGGTTACACTGCACACCACTACACACACACACACACAAAGAGAGCGACGCTTCATTCAAACTCCGATCATGACCCGTGACCTTGACCTCTGACCTATGTACTGATCTGCATCAAATCAAATAAATTCCTCCCATCTCCCCAAACACATTGTACATTAGGCTATGTGCCGAGTTTGATTCAGATCCGGATCTAATATTCAAACAATACTTTCCATACCATGAATTTTGACCTTGACCCTTGATTTTGCATTGTGATCGACCTGCATCAAATATAATCTCTTCTTGCCACACAAAGACACAGTTCATTAGCCAGTTTTGATCCAAATCCAATAACGCACACTTGAGACACCTTGTTACCAAAGAAATAAGCATGGAAACGGCCTCGATCATGATGAATAAGACTTCTGCATCACTAAAAATGGGGCCGTGGGTAGAGGACGAAAGGTGGAAACGGGGAAGTATAGAGAAGGGACGCGGCAGAGAGATGCAGGCCGGGAAATGCAGATCAAGGTAGGAGTGGGCAAGACAAGACAGAGTAGGACAGGGCACTGTGAGGCAGGACAGGGCAAGAAGGGACTAGGAAGGGCAGGGTAACTTAGGCATGGCAAGGGGAGGCAGGCCAGAGAAAGACAGGACGTGGCAGAACAGGCCTAAACAAGAGAGGATGAGGCAGGCCAGAACAGAGAGGCGAATCCAGGAGGCAGGGTACAACCGTACAAGTAAGCGAGTCAGCACCGTAGGGCGAGATAAAGCGAGGAAAGGCGGGGTACAGGAGGATCAGCTGTCAACATGACAAGCGTGAAATTGTCTTTTTCTTTAGCAACAACACTACTGGGACGTCTGCTGTTTTACTGCTAGTAGCGCCATATGGTTTTGTTCAGCTTAGAAAAGACCGCTGATAGCGAGTTAGAATCAAGCTCCACCAACCTTCCATCTTCCCCTTACCATCTTCCTCCTTCTCCATCGCCATATCCCTCACGCGTCTTTCCCCAAGTCCTCTTAGCCTTTCTTTCCTTGTACTTGTGTCGACAGGTGGCCCCTCCATCCCTCACCCCGTCAACACCTCTAAATGAATGGAGTGTAATCCATCCTTCACCGACAGACAGAGGGTTCGGTTGAACACCTCAAAGGCGTCGCTGTGTCTGGTAATGTGTTTGGGAGTCAGTGTGCTCAGTGTCATGCTTTCTAAAATCAAATACATCTTTATTTACATCTCAAATAGCGGTCGAAGCTCAGGCAAGTGACGTCATGAGTTTCGGTGCCTCCCATCGGCTAATAAACAGAGGGAAAAGCCAAAGAATGTGAACTGAGCTTAGGGCAGTGCCATTATAACTTTCGGCACTTCCCACTGCCAAGGCTAAGTAGGCCAGAGAAGGTCACAGAAGAGACAGGCATGCCAGAAGAGGGCACAGCAAGGCAGGGTAGGGCAACACAAGACAGGGTAAGCAGGACAAGGCAGTGTATGTGAGGCAGGAGGGTAAGGAGAAGCAAGGCAGGGCAAGGTAAGGCAGGGTGGGGCAGGCAGGAGGGTAAGGAGAAGCAGGACAGGGCAAGGTATGGCAGGGTGAGTGGGGCAGGCGGGGTAAGACGGACCGAAGAGAGAGAGGCAGAATGTGGCAGGACAGACCATAATAAGAGAGGATGAGGCAGGACAGAGACTGCACGTCAGCCTACTGAGTGTCCCCGTCTGTCTGTGTATGGAACCTTGGCTTGAATTTACGCAAACCAGCCGACTTCTTCGTTAAGTACCTCATTACCGTCGCTGGAGGCCACCGTAACCTTAAAGTTTCTCTGCCGATGATTCCAGGGACTATAATTTTGGATTTTTCTGTTATAAAACAGATGACAGGCTGGTGTGTGTGTGTGTGTGTGTGTGTGTGTGTGTGTGTGTGTGTGTGTGTGTGTGTGTGTGTGTGTGTGTGTGTGTGTGTGTGTGTGTGTGTGTGTGTGTGTGTGTGTGTGTGTGTGTGTGCGTGCGTGCGTGCGTGTGTTCCCATTTTAAGAGCATCCCATCATTCGTCAGTCTCTTTTACTGAACGTTATCTTCTATATCTGCCTTCATTATCAGATCCTTATTAACCCCTTCTCTATATTCCATTGCCTTTCTTCCTATTCCTTCCTCGTCTTCTTGATCTATGTCTTCACTTTCCCTCCATTCTGTTTTCCTTTTATCTACATCCCTCCTTGTATCTATCTGTATATCTCTCTAACTTCCCCCTCCCCCTCTCTTATTCTCAGCCTGCTTCTCTCCCTCCCTGCTTATCCACCTGCTGACTCCCCTAGCTGCTACACTGCTTCACTCCCTGCTACTCTCTCTTCCTGCCTCCCCCTAACTGCAAAACTGCTTCTCTCCCTGCCACTCTCTTTTCCTCCCTGTTGTTCAAGATGCCTCCCATTCCCTACCCACTACCCTGGATCTCCATCTATCTGCAGTTGTTTCTGTTAACCTGTCAGCCTCTCCTGTATCCCGTGCTGTTTCACTGCTTCCCTGCCTGTCATACCATCGTCTGCTTTCCTCCGATGCTTCTCTGTGTTCCACATTTTCATCCTTTTTTTCTCGGACGTTTCACTTCTATCTCCCGTCCTAACTCTCATTTCTGCCTTGAGTGCCCCCAACCTACCTACACAAAGACACCACAGCGCCATCATTTCCGACTGCTCAAGGTGAAGTAGAGGAAAGAAGGGATGATGAGAATGGGTAGAAGTCAAGGGCAGTGGAAACAACAGGGAGGGAGGGAGGAGACTCTCCGGGAAAGTTATGTACGGGAAATGAGTGAGGGGGATCAGCAAAATATACTGAGGAGGCCGTCTGAGGATAGATTGGTCTGTTAGTGGGTTACGTAGGAAGGAAGGTTGTGTTAGGAATGGAATGGCGGGGTGGACAGAGAATGGGGCATGCAAACTTATAACAAATTCTACTCGAGTCCTCTTTTCTCCCATGCATTTAGGTACTAAGCTTGACATTCAAAAACACATAACAAAGCAACAAATACTGTGATAAAAATGTTCACAGCACTCTCTCTCTTTCTCTCTCTCTCTCTCTCTCACACACACACACACACACACACACACACACACACACACACACACACACACCAACGTTAGAAATTACACAGCCTTACATTAACAAGTAACAAACCTCATATGCAAAAACCTTTTAACATACCAGGCTTAGTTCCAGAGGCATAATGAATTTAATACCTAGAGGCAAGGCTGTTCACATAGGGTACGGTAATGATTAACCCACGATATCACAAATTAAACAAGAAAGACGAAGGAGAGTGCAAACCTTTTCCGTAAAATCGGTCTAAAGGCCCATCCAGACAGTCAAGTGGAGCACGTGTTTTCTGTGGCATGGTAATGAAAACAGTTTGATTTCTTTGTACACATTAGACTCTGGGTTTCATGGGTTTCATGGAATGGGCCGTGAAGCCCTTTCCATGAAACCCAGCAATCATTCTCCGCACCATCCACCTCAACATGGCACCATAATAACTGTAATGGCGTGATGATTAAAAACACCTTCCTCGTTTCTGATCCTCTGTTTGCAGCATGATTCGTCACCATGGTTCGAATTAATGAGTACCGTGACTGGGCACGACATGTGCTCACTGGCCGTGTGGAACGGATTCAAGGCCAAACCTCTGACCCAGCCCCGTGTCCTTGATCTCTGACTGACCACTTCAACCCAACCACCAAGTTTGGTTCAAGTCCGACCAAAAGTTTTAAGCTGATCTTACCTTCTGGCCTTGATCTGCGATCTACTGTTTTGAAAATAAAATATATTTATCCCCGACTACCGTTACACACTTGCACCAAGTTTGATCCAAATCGAATAAAAAGTAGCTGCAGTAAAAAGGCCAAACCTGTGACCCTGTGATGCTATGATCTCCGCTTCCAAGCAATTGTTGACAACACTGATTCACTTCACCCTTCCCTCTCTTTCAATCCTTCAGTCAATCATACGAGACATCCCAACAGAACGGTTTGTGTTGATCTTGCCCATCACCTCTGACCTATACCTTTTTTTCACCCAAAAATTAATTATCTGTTTCCCTGACGGTCCTCAATCACCATGTCAAAACTGGTTCAATTCCAACCAGTTGTTTATCATAATCTTGCTAAAAGACAGACAGACAGACAGACACACAGACAGGCAAGGAGACAGATAGACAAACAGACAGATACATAGATAAAAACAGACAAACCGGAACAAACACATAACCCCCTCGCACTTTCGTGTGTTGTGTAAAAATTTATTCTCATGTGGAAATTATACCATGGAGGTTCATAGTCAGATGTGAAAAATGAACTGGGTGAAAATGGAGGAGGAGGAGGAGGAGGAGGAGGAGGAGGACAGAAAAAAAAAATTAAAAAGGTCATAGAGATTTAAAATTAAGAAGAGGAAAGGTAGAAATTACAGGTGAGAGGACGAAACGAAATGAAATAAGAGGAAGAAAATGCAATAACACTAAGGAGAAGAAAAACGAGAGAGAGAGGAAAAAAAAAAAAAGAGAAGCACAATAAAAAACTGGGAGTGTGAACGGGTTAAAATGTGTGTGTGTGTGTGTGTGTGTGTGTGTGTGTGTGTGTGTGTGTGTGTGTGTGTGTGTGTGTGTGTGTGTGTGTGTGTGTGTGTGTGTGTGTGTGTGTGTGTGTGTGTGTGTGTGTGTGTGTGTGTGTGTGTGTGTGTGTGTGTAAGTGCGTGGGGGAGTGGGAAAGGGGGAAGGAGGAGGTAAGAAGAACCTAAGATTGTGGGGGGATATTTTCTCTCTCTCTCTCTCTCTAACTCGGAGAGAGAGAGACAGTAAGAGATGCAACACTGCGGAGTAGCGAGAGAGGCTGAAGGGAATCACTGATAAGAGCAGAGCCAATGAGACAGAGACACCTTATTCCACTTTGCTTAAAACTACATGTTATTAACCCCCAGCATATAAGAACTGTATATGGCTTTATAAACAAGGCCCTTGCAAAAACACAGCAACTAAGTGTGTTCAAAGGAGACAACTCAGCACACCAATACTCTGCGAAACTGGTGTTAGAGAAGTACTGTACTGTGATGCTTCCAAGACAATTATGAAAAAAGACAGACCTTTGCATAAATGAACGAGAAGCTATTTGAAGGAAGGAAGGAATGCACTAAGCAAGGAAGGTATGTACGCAGGTGGAGGGGTAGGCAGGTTGACAGAAGGTACTAGGTCGTTAGGCAGGTACAGAGGAAGACAGGCAGGATGAATAGGTTGGTAAGTACAGTAGGAAGAAAAATAAGCGGTTGGTAGGCAGGGAAACTGGAGTATGGTAAGCAGGAAGTTATGTAGCTTACGTGGGTAGCTATTTTGATATTCAGGCATGAAGGAAAAAGGTTCAACAAAGACGCACGTATGCGTTTGTTTGTTTGTTTTTGCACGGTCTCGCACTCCCCTGCAGGTGTCCTCTGGTTGGTAGGTGGGAAGCCAACAGGTAGGCAGGTGGGTAAATGGTTGAGGCCTTACATTACCATATTATCATCACTGTCACTATAAACAAACATCACACGTCTTCCATAACTGCCCTCCACACCTTGAATGGGTATGGAAATTATTTCTTCCTCTCTCTACCCACTGCCTCTCGCTGCATCCTGTGAGGGGTGGCACTGACAGAGGGGCCGTCAGCTATGCCTGGTTCGACTTAGTGACACCCTTTTCTTCCACGACACACCACCCTGCCTCATACAATTATCTACCCTGTTGCTGGTATACTCAGTACGGTACCTCTTCTGTATCTTCCCTACTCCCAAGCATATTCCATTACTTCGCCCCTCCAACGCATTTTTTATCAATCATGTACAGCCTACCTTATTTTTTTTTTACTCCTCTCACGACACAGCACTTCATGTACTTCCACACCTTGGTACACTATCTAGTCATTAATCTTGAAATATATTCTTGAAACTAATCTACGGTAATCCAATTTTTACACACCTATTCTTAATGTTCTACTGAGAGACTTGCTTCTAATCTTCATCAAACCCAATTCTCGTAACATCAATTTTAGATGCAGAGGCATTTCTTGCAGGGGACATGTCCATATGTATCTCACTAATGATTTTCGGGGAACGAGATGCTTCACTCCCGCAGACCTCAGCGACTACAGCCAAGCCACACCACATCACACAGAATCAACCTCCCACTCAGAAGGACCGTGAAGCTCCTGCATCTTTTACGTATTTCTGTAGTTTTTGTAATCTTAAAGTCTGTGTAATGTTTAATAATGTGTACCTCTTGCATCCAGTATTTTTGTACTTGTTCTTACAACAACCGCGGGCTAACGAGACTCTTCTTTCATATCTGCTTCACCTTTACTGTACTGGAAGACAAGCCACTCCTAAGCTAAAAGGTTTGGCAGTAAAAAGAATATAACAGATTAAGAATACTGCTTCACTGGATACTTGGCAAATTAGTTACTTTTTCACAGCTGTGGCAACAAAAGGGCACTGCCATTCTCTTACTTCGTACTGAGTACACACAGAAGGCTCAGATACACGCAAACCTCGCAAATGATAAAGCAGGGACGTAGGTAACAGGCAATTGTCCACGTAACTGACAAAAATGGACACAAAAAAATTGAAGAGCAAAAGTACTTAACAGATATGTGGAAACAGCTTACAAACATAAGAAAATAAATTAAAACAGGACAGATAACAAAGATTCTCTGTGCTTCCTGGCAACACTGATTGGAAGGATTGGCAAAGTGTGAGGGCGTGCGTGGCCACAGTAACACCACCACCAGCTGCTTACTCTTACGCTAAGTGGCTGGACCAGAGTTTGGGTCTGACGAGACAGTGTATTGCTTAGAGATCACAGTCTACGGTACAGAAAGGGAAGGTTGTCGAATTACACATTAGCGTTTCATCCCTCACACACTACCTCACCATTTCCCTTGCAGGTCTCTTGATTCCACAAAAAAGCGTAATGTTGTGACAGCCACTGCATACTAAACCTGCAATGTTGTCTTAGTTTTCATGCTAACATCAACGCTAATGCTCCCCGCAGTTTTCTCCGACCATGTATTTTCTGGTGTCGACTTTCTCTTGATTTTCCACCTTTTGCATTTGTGATTAATCTTCCATTTCCACTAAAATTCTCGCAGCTTTGGAGGGTAAATATTGAACCCTAATATTTGCTTTCAATTATCTGGTAGAACTGAAGATATTTTTCTTTCCAACAGTTTCGACTTGATCTCCAATACACAGATATCCTCCGCCTAAGCCACTGTACATCATGGGTGTGGTGTGTTGACGGAGTGGGAGGAGGTGATGGTGTTCAATGACGGAGCAGTGTCAGTTACTACTACTACAGTTAAGCACTTAGAGTGGTTGGGGGACAGTCTCGTACGAAAAACAAGAAACAGACTACGTAAAATGTGTGTGTGTGTGTGTGTGTGTGTGTGTGTGTGTGTGTGTGTGTGTGTGTGTGTGTGTGTGTGTGTGTGTGTGTGTGTGTGTGTGTGTGTGTGTGTGTGTGTGTGTGTGTGTGTGTGTGTGTGTGTGTGTGTGTGTGTGTGTGTGTGTGTGTGTGTGTGAGAGAGAGAAAACTTCCACCCTTCTCCCCCTCCACTCCCTTCATCTCACACCTGGCATTATATTCAAAAGTTAACTAGCATGGGGAGGGGCTGGGTCAGGAGACAGGGATGAGGTTGTGTGAGGGGCTGGAATGAGACACAGGTGACCCCAGCCTGGGTAAGGTGTAGCCAAACAAGTCACGCTCCTTAAACAACTCTTACACCCCATTATATCTCAGCTTTAACGTGAGAAATATATTTTGGATACGCGTGCCAAAAATATCACAGCATCTATAATCTGTACATGTTCTGAGCATTAATCAAGGGATAATGATACAGGACTTGGAAACTGACAAATAAATGACTTACTCAGGAGTGGATAAGGCCCGTCTGCAACACCTTAACTGGTTCCTGAGGGATTTTCAAGGCTTAAACACATTCCAGCACACTTTTCGATATTCTTTCAGCCTAACCAGTTTCTTTCTATTCCATTTTTCTCCTTCTGAATTCGTAACACAACAGCAAGAAGTGGGCGTGGGAGTAAGAGCAGAAGTATGGATGTGGGGTGAGTGAAGTGAGGTGTTATGGCAGGGAAATGAGATGAAGACAGTGATCAAAAGTATGGCAGTGCAGGGAGACTGACATGAGGTGTTATGGCAGGGAATTTAGATGAAGACAAATGAAAAATTACAAAGGCATAATGCAGAAACATATTGATGAACTGAAGGGACAAGTAAAGTGGGAAAAAGACGTGTGGTCAGAAGAAGTATAGCTAATTATTTATGAATAATTTTCAAGCCATATATTTGGGCTTGATGCTGACGAAATTTTATAGGAAAGTAGTGTTAAAAGAAAGAGAGAGAGAGAGAGAGAGAGAGAGACAGAGAGACAGAGACAGAGACAGAGACAGAGAAAGAGAGAGAGACAGAGAGAGACAGACAGACAGACAGAGGGGGGGGGAGGCTTTCACAATTTAACACCTCGTCCAACCTGTAACCATCTTCAACGCGACGCAGCTAAAAGAAAAAGTTACAATGCACTGATAAGAGCCGTGATAAGAGACAGTATAATATATTACACCCATATCTTCAGTACTGGATGACTCAGGCTGTATATTCACACCAGCGGGGACATAATTCTAAATATTCCTGGCTCACTCATATGGATATATTTTTGTTTTATATTTAGTGATTAATGTAGGTAATAAGCACAAAATCAACAGTAAAAAAAACTAAAGGCAACATATATTGAGTTTAATTATTATATGCGATGAAAATCAATATTAACATAGCAAGCAACAACAATACTACTACTACAACTACAACAACAACTACTACTACTACTACTAATAATAATAATAATAATAAAGGATGAGAGAGAGAGAGAGAGAGAGAGAGAGAGAGAGAGAAAGAGAGAGAAATTATCAGTATCAATTATCTCAATCTCCCACTTCATCTTCTAGTCAAGGTCAAAGGTAAAGTTAGTGGTGCACAAACTGGAAAACTTAGGATAGGCTGGGTTGGGCTGGCTATGATAGACTAGGTTAGGTTAGGTTAGGCTGATCTCCGCTGCACTGGGCTGGATTAGGCTAGAGTGGATTAAATTAGGTTAAGCTTAGGTAGAGAAAATTTGTATTAGTATTGCTCAGATGATTAGGTTAGTTTAGAAAAAGTTTAATTAAACCATGATACTTTAGGATAGACTGTGCTGCTTGGATTACGCTAAGTTAAGCTAGGTACAGCTAGAAATGGCTGGGTAGTGTTAGAAATGGCTAGCTTAAGTTAGGTCGTTAGATAAAGCTGATAATGAGAGGCTGCAAATTTATAAAACGTGCATTCCAGACTAAATATTCATGAATTTTGAGAATGATTAAGTGGTGGAGGTAAAAAGAAAATGTCAAGATATTAATACTGGCCACGTACACATGTATACATATATAATCAATGGCGTCTACATATGAGAGGTACACACACACACACACACACACACACACACACACACACACACACACACACACTACTAAGGGTACAAGCATACACACGTACTCACACATACATATCTGGTATATTATAGCAAATTTACACACAAGAACATAAAAGAACACAAACACAGACTACGCACACACACACACACACACACACACACACACACACACACACACACACACACACCGCATTAAAAACGAGACACAGCGACACTACAATCAAACTTGGATCATGACCCGTGACCTTGACCTGTGACTGATGGACTAATCTGCCTCAAATCAAGTAACTCCCTCCCATCCCCACACACATGGTACAGAAGGCTATGTGCCAAGCTTAATTCAAACTGGAATACTTTCCCACCGTGAATTTTGACCTTGACCCTTGACTATGTTTTTTGATCGACCTGCACCAAAATAAAAATCTTTTGCTTCAACACTAGCACACATATTTTCTGTATCAATTTTTATCCAAAAAGAATGAAGCATTCTTGCGATAACTTGGTACAAGTATCTATATATGCAAACGGTCTCCATCACAATGAGTACGCCTTCGGCGTCGCTAACAAAGGGGAAAGAAGTAAAGAACGAAGGGCGGGAACAAGTGTGTAGGACAAAGATGGACACAGCAGAGAAAGGCAGATCAGGAAATGGCAGCGCAAGGCATGAGAGCAAGACGAGACTTGTTAAGTAGGGTATGATACTATGAGGCGGGGCAGGGCAAGGCTGAGGCGGGCCAGAGAGAGGCAGGATGTGGCAGGGCAGGCTGAAAAAGAGAATATGAGGCAGGCCAGAACAGGGAAAGGCGAATCAAGGATGGAGAGGCAAGGGTGAGGCAGGGTACGGGTGGGCGAGACAATGCACTGCAGGGCGAGACAGGGCGAGGCAGGGTACGGGTGGGCGAGACAGTGCACTGCAGGGCGAGACAGGGCGAGGCAGGGCGGGGTAGAGGAGGATCAACTGATAACAGGACAAGCGTGAAATTGTCTTGCCCAAAATGTAAATCGTCTTGTTCTTTAACACCAACAGTACCAGGATACTGTTGCTTTGTTCTTACAAACGCCATACAATTTTGTTCAAATTAAGAGAGACCTCTGACAGCGAACGAGTTAGCTCCACCAGCCTTCTGTATTCTCCTTACAAACACCTTCCTCCTCCTCCTCCTCCTCCGCCCTATCACTCACGTGTCTTTCCCGATGTCCTCTTAACCTTTCTTCCCTTTGTATCCGTGCCAGCAGGTGGCTCCCCAATCCCTCACCCAGTCAACACCTTTAATTGGTCCTAGTGTAATCCATCCTTCACCGGGAGACTGAGGGTTCGGTTGCAACACCTCAAAGGCGTCGCTGTGTCTAGTTTGGGAGTCAAGTGTGCTCAGTGTCAAGCGTTCTAATATTAAATACGTCTTTATTTACATCTCATAATAAAAACGCTCTGCTGCTTTGAGTGTGGAAATCGTGGGCGGAGCTTAGGCAAGTGACGTCATGAGTTTCGGTGCCTCCCATCAGCTAACAGAAAGAGCGAAAAGCCAAAGAATGTGATGTCACAGGCACTGCCACATCCCACTCGTCGGTTAGAATAGAGAACTGAGCTTAGGGCAGTGACATAATAACTTTCGGCACCTCCCACTGCCAAGGCTAAGTAGGCCAGAGAAGGTCACAGCAGAGACAGGCACGCCACAAGATGGCAGAGCGTGGCAGGATAGGGCAACACAAGACAGAGTAAGCAGGACAAGGCAGTGTGTGAGGCAGGAGGGTAAGGAGAGGCAGGGCAGGGCAGGGCAAGGTAAGGCAGGGTAAGGCAGGCAAGAGGGTAAGGAGAAGCAGGGCAAAGCATGGTAAGGCAGGGTGAGACAGACCAGAGAGAGAGGCAGAATGTGGCAGGACAGACCATAATAAGAGAGGATGAGGCAGTACAGAGACTGCACGTCAGCCTACTGAGTGTCCCCGTTTGTCTGTGTATGGAACCTTGCCTTAAATTTACGCACACCAGCCGACTCCTTTGTTAAGTACCTCGTTACAGTCACTGGAAGCCACCGTAACCTTAACGTTTCTCTGCCAAAGACTCCAGGAGCTGTAATTTAGCGTTTTTGTGTCATAAAACAGGTGACAGGCTGTTTGTGTGTGTGTGTGTGTGTGTGTGTGTAATTCACCGGGTCGGTCAGGATCACTTGATGGTCGTGATCGTCAGCTTTTACCCTCCCGGAAGAGAGCTGAGAGCTCATATAGTCCGATCTAAGGGCAAGGCTGTGACTTTCACACACGCACACACCCGTCCCCTTGCTCAAGGAGGACAGTAACCACCCACTTCGTCAGTGAAACTTTTGCAACCTGAGCGAGGCGCGAACTCCCGTCAACCAGTTGGCAAGCGAGAGCGTTACCACTGCACCAACGAGCGGTGTGTGTGTGTGTGTGTGTGTGTGTGTGTGTGTGTGTGTGTGTGTGTGTGTGTGTGTGTGTGTGTGTGTGTGTGTGTGTGTGTGTGTGTGTGTGTGTGTGTGTAAGCGCGCAAGCGAGCCAGGTCCAGGGGTGGTTTCGACCCCAAAGGAGTTCACTTTCCCAGGGGGGGTTTACTGCATGCCGGTGTAGCTGGAGACGGACTTAGTGTCATTAATCATTATTACCAACATATCCCGGCTGCACATAGTCTATCGTACCTGAAATATATTGTTATCCAAAACCACACTAAATGAATTGTAAGGAATAAAATCTATCAACAGAAAGCCAAGTAGAATGGGTCATATTCAAATGACTCTTATTTAAGCACTCACAATACTTGAATTTCAACTGGCTATACTATACAAAACAAAACCCACTATAAACAAAGGGGCAGAAACGTTCCCTAGAGTATCTGTTGAAGAGGACTGCGACCTATTTTCTGTTTCATCTTGCAATTTTCATTCATTTAAATCTATCATTCGTAAACCTCTAGCTTCCCCAACGCCTATTCTTCGTTTCTATCCACAACTTACTGTACCAATCCTGCCACCATCTCAGTGTTCCACGTTGTCCAGTTCATTCAGATTAATTTATACAAACGTTTTTTACCCCCCTGCCTTGAACACATGATACCGATCCTTCTCCTAAGGGTCTATCATCTAAGCACACCCTTTTCTATGCGAGGAGGAAGGAACCAAACACTAGAAGCTCGCAAAGATTGTTTCCTGAGTGTGAGAGAGAGAGAGAGAGAGAGAGAGAGAGAGAGTTGGATAAAGAATATGTTGGACGAAAACGGAAGTAAATACGACAAGAGACAACAAAAACACTAAATCTAACCACCAGAAAGGGCACATTACCACTGCATCAAACCTTAAGAACTCATCAAGACAAAATCAAGAAAGGCATTGGTAATAAAAAATCAGACTTTAGTGGTCACCTGTGCCGTAAACTATTACCAGAATATCGAACAAATGAATAATGTATTATATGGATTAAGTGCCATGACTCTATAGTTACTTACACACATCCAAAATCCGTAGAAAACACATATCTGAGACTCGGGACGAAATGTTTATGTCCTGCCACCGGCGTCTTACAGGTGGAACAGGTAGAAAAGCCATTCATTCCCGAGTTGCTCCAAGTACTCAGCTGGGCTATATTAGGTTAGGTTAGGTCAAGCTAGGGTAGGTTTAACTGGCTTAGGTTAATAAGGACACACACTGGTGGAAGACTGATCTAGAAGCTAATCGACCTCAAAGCCCAATACAGCAGGTGGCCATTTGGTGTGTGTGTGTGTGTGTGTGTGTGTGTGTGTGTGTGTGTGTGTGTGTGTGTGTGTGTGTGTGTAAATCTGACGTGGTGTTATAATTGATATCTTCAAAATTAGGCAGTTCAACAAATTTTTGAAACTGTCAATAAGAAAAGAGTTTATAGTTTACTGTGAAGAAAATAAATACTGTTGCGAGGGAGCTTTCATTCATTTTCACCCATAAATATAAACTAACCTGCACAAGCAACAGCCTGCCCTCGTCATTGGTTGTCACACATAAAACCATAAGTACGGTATGACGTCACACTCCATCACTGGTTTCGTCACAGAAGCCTTGCCATGAGTATGGTGACGTCACACTCCATCACTGTTTACGTCACACAAATACTACCGTAAGTTCGGTATGACGTCACACGCCATCACTAGTTACAAGCAGTACAAAGTTTGGTATAACGTCACACCCCATCATTTGTTACGTCACACTAGTACTACCATGAGTTCGGTATGATGTTACACCATCACTGGTTGTGTCACACTAATAACATGAGTTCGGAATGACGTCACTCCATCACTGGTTACGTCACACTTGTACTGTGAGTTCGGTTTGACGTCACACCCCATCACTACAGTAGCTTCGTTAAACTATGATTACCATCCAATGAGGGATCAAACATATTAATGTCCAAACCCAGGACAGGCCTTTCATTCATTATCCTTTTAAATCGATGTTGTTTTTCTTCACTAACACAGTATATCACTACACTTTTCACGTCAAAAGTTTCACCGGGGGTTTGTGTTTTCATTGCAGCGAGCGCTGTGTCAACAAAAACACGCAGTTCCAACCCCCAAAATGTGGTAGAGTACTACACCATAACCCAACCCCACCAAACAGAAACCCATAACTGAGGCTGGTGCTTTGGTGCTTGCCTGCTTGGTGTTGCCGGGCCTGTCTGCGCTTAATCACAATTCACAACTGTATGTTTTTAGTAACAGTATCAAAAGTGCCGCAAACACCACCCACTGGCCCTTAAGTAATCCAAAAAATATCAATACGTATTTCTATTAATACTTTAATGAAGATATGTCTATAATATCTATGTATAACACATATTTACCGACGCACCTACTTCTTGGAGCAGTTGGCAGCCTTGCTGTGGAGCCCGACGTTGGCTAGGGAAAATGAGACGCATCTTTATTTTCTTACGTGGTTTAATTCTACGCACAGCAAATTATCAGGACATTATTATTACGCACATTTAAAGGCCACTTAGATATGGAACGTTGTGGATGATGCTTATTGTGTAAAGATGGTTAAATGTGTTAGGAAAAATATCTGCAACAATGAGCGTAGGCAACATCCGCCACGCCTGCTACAGTGATCAGCCTTTGTAGGAGATTTAGAAGCCAGCACTGCGCAGCATCCCAGAACATAATACACAGTCATCGTAACTGAGCTCAGAGTCTTCCCTCCTCACACGCCCTCCCGTCTTTCGGCTTTCAGATGTTTGAAGTTACCAGGGTCCGTAATCAAGACGAAATAAATGTGACGAAAGACAAAAGAACAAATATGAAATCGCTTAAAACCTGTCTTTAGAGTTCATGTTTAACCTGTCTTTAGAGTTCATCTTTTATTACCCGTCCCCGCCCAGAAGGGGCTCGGGAAGAGTATTGTTTTCATTCAGTTTGTCTACTTGTTTGTATGTAAGTCTTAACTTTACGCGAAAACTACTGGTGCGATTTTGACTAAAACTTCAGGGATGATGGGCTATGACCTGATCACCTGATTAAATTTGGGGCCACACTGGGCCAAGGCCCAAAAAATGTAAAAAAAAAAAAAAAAAAAAAAAATCGCCATAACTCCTTTGAAATTCGTCATATAGACATGAAACCAAAACCTAAAGGTGCATCTTTCAAATCTGCATCCTGTAACATGCCTCATTTCATCAGACGGCGGTAGGGGAGTTAGTCAGGTGGGTCGGGCCTAAAATTTCAAATGGGCATAAAATCGTCAATTTTCACCCGATTTACTCCAAATTTGATATGTGACATCCTTGACTCGATATCCTGTTGTGTCTATAGTCAGCATTAAAATGACTGCCTAGGACGGGTTTGCTGTGCCTTGACACCGCTTCTTGTATTTCATATGTTATCTCTTTCTGCATTATATATAGGCTGCACATGCTTTGGCGTTTTGATCATTAGCCTTTTTTCGTCTCTTTCCTCACCTGCCTCCACGTCATACGGACCTACATAATTATTCACTCCAAATTAAACTGATATCTATTTACCTGGTTGCTTTGTGCATGAAGTGTATTATCCCATCCTAAGTTCTACCGTTCTCAGAGTGAATCGGAATTTCGAAAGAACTGTCGAAAGGCTTTAAATATAAAAGTAATCAGAGTCCTTCATCTCCGCGTTAAACAGTTTAATAGAGTCGGTTATACATGTACGGAAAAAACAATAAGGATAGCAACTTGGTCTAACTGAATAACAGTGGCATCTTAACACATCACCATGATACTCGTGCACAGCCTACAAGAGAGAGAGAGAGAGAGAGAGAGAGAGAGAGAGAGAGAGAGAGAGAGAGAGAGAGAGAGAGAGAGAGAATAGGCTACGTAGATAAAATGAGTGAGAATTAAAAGTTTGAAGAGGAGTTTGGAAGTAGATGCGCGGAGAGAGGATATGCTGGAAGAGTGGAGAGGAGGGTGGAGAGATGAGAGGAGGGGTGAATGAATGAATTACAGCCGACACGCAATTTACGTGAATGGCTGAGTGGGAGATATTCACGTTTTTTTTATTTTATTATTATGGACTATAAGAAGGACTGTAAACACACTGTCAGTTCCATCAGCTTGTCAGTCACATGGCCTTCCCTCTCGTAAATTACATGATGTTTCGAGTATTCGGCCACTGACAACTGTCATTTGATTACTAAACCTCCAGGCGACGCAAATCTAATGGGAGTAAGGGTGAGTCAGAAAACACATGAGATTAAATAATCAACATTAGAGGGAAAAGAAAACCCTGGCTAGGATAAGACGTGACGCTGGGTGTAATCAATGGTCGTCCAAACACTAGGCTGTATTTTGGAATCATTTGAGGTGCAAGAAAAGTGTCGATATGAAGTGTGAGTGATGAAACACTTTGTAATTCGACAACCTCTCCTGGCCAGTCCATACACTGTGGCCTAACACATACACTGTGGTCCAGCCACTTATTGTGAGTCTAAACAGTTGTGGTGTTGGTGATGCTGCGTCCACCCTTCTACTCTCTCACGTTTTTGCAGTCCTTCCAACCGGTACTACGTGAACACAGTGGGAAGGACCACCATACAGTACAGAAAAAAACTGTTACAAAAAAGATTTCAGGACAAGTTTTTAGCTATAGGAACAGGTGTGTGTGTATATATATATATATATATATATATATATATATATATATATATATATATATAGATATATATATATATATATATATATATATATCCACGCATCTATATTTTCTCCATCTGTCCCTCCACTATCGACTCAGGTTGTTTTTTAGATGAAATGGGAACTTTCGTTGCACTTGGCTCTTGACAATTTATTTAGTATATTACATCTTAGCATTCTATTTTACTCTGTTAACATCACCTTAATATCGACACAGTTTCCATGAATATCATACAAAAGGATACTGAGGTATACTGTACAAAATAAATCGCTAAGGAAGACGTGTTACGAAATCTCTAAAGCCACACTGACCACGACCCTCACGCTCATCCACCTGTAAAGCCTCCACCCAGTCCTGGTCTCCTCCACCCATTGGGCAAACTCTGCTCTACAGTATGTCGTCCACACTGAACACACAGGTACGCTGTCTTTCCCTGTCTTTTCTCTCTCCATTTCCTTTTCTTTTGTCATCCGTTCTTCCTTCCTTCATCTTGTTCTATCTCTCCCTGTGGCCCGTCTTTCCTTCCCTCTCCCTCTTCTGTCTTTCTACCATTTCATCCTCCTATTCCCGTACTCTCCCTCTGCTTTCATTCTCTGTCCTTCTCATGCTTCCTGTGTCTCTCGCTGGAGTCCCTTAATTTACTCGACCAGCAGGGGACTAAAAATTGTACAAGGGCAACGGGGCCAATGCACTGTATTATACTCAACGCAAACGCACTCTCGATCTCCCTGCGTGCATCAGGGACGTATGCCACAAAGGGAAAGTGCCCAATGCGACAGTGGTCATGCATAAGATGTGAAACTGCATTTGTCAGGGTTGAAATGAGCTATTATTTTTTTTTTTACTGGACTAAAATGTTATTATACACAATATTTATAATAATACGGTAAATAACTCTATTTGTGACTATGTCTATATTTATCTGTGTGTGTGTGTGTGTGTGTGTGTGTGTGTGTGTGTGTGTGTGTGTGTGTGTGTGTGTGTGTGTGTGTGTGTGTGTGTGTGTGTGTGTGTGTGTGTGTGTGTGTGTGTGTGTGTGTGTGTGTGATTTTTGCAGTATTCAGTAGGCTAAGCAGTTTGTTCCAACTTCATGGCAACGAGACCTGTAAATCCACTTTTCTCTTAAATTCATTGTTAGGCAGCGTCCATATATATAAGAAATTTACGATGATTCCTCTACTTTCTCCTGTCCACCATCATTTAAACCCCGACTTCCCTCTGCTCCTCTTATCCCTAACATCAGCTAGCGCGCATCAACCCCGCCCCGCCCATCCCCTCCCTCCACACCCAACCACACTACCGCGTCCCACCCAAGGCCACAGCACAACCCGGCCTCCTCTGGCTCTCCACAAATTGGCTTGAGTCATAATTTATTCATTATACATTTACATCCAGATATCCATCGCGAATTACATGAGATTGTACTGTGGTTGGGTCAAGGGGGATGGGATACGCCTGAAAGATATGGATTTGATGAGGAGAGAGAGAGAGAGAGAGACATGTACTATCACCCTAAGCTGCTACCCACGACATATACTGTTCAGCAAACGCCTACAACTGGGCGTAGAGGTGGGAATGGAGTAACATGGTGAGATCACGCGTCCACTAATCTCCTGAACCTTATGTAGTTGTTCCAAGTCTTGGAGTGCGATAAGACCTTCCTATATTTTATTCCTGCTACTTCCAGGCTATTTTTTACTACTACTACGAGACTATTCCGCTTAATTCAGGAGACAGTTGTCATACTGGATGGGTTAAATGTAGCTTTCATTAACCCCGTCTTTATAAAAGTGTTCTCCTAACCCCATTATATCTTACGGAAAAGCCAAAAATTTGATAAAATTAAGGAACTCTGGCTGAAAGGGTTAACACTCGGCTTCTCTTCCTCATTCGTCAGCTCAGTTAGCCTACCTGGTTCTTATATAGGCTTATAAAAATACAACTTTAAAACATAGGTAAGTACTGGGATAAAACAGTGTCAAATACCATACAAACAACATGGAGGTACTATGCAGGCCAGGTAAAACTGATGCAATAATAAGCACATGTAACCCGACCTTACATTTTCTTCAACTGAATATGGTGAGACTTTTATAGTTCATTTATTCTTAAATAACTGTTACACCACAATCGCACTACCTTGGAATTAAAAAAAAACACACACGCACATTTTCACTCTTGCGATAATTTCTTGTGGTTCAATGTAAGAATAATTCAGTACCACTGCTTTACACCCTTTTCCCAGCACTGGCTCTTGTCTAGCACTATTTGTTTGTTTTATTCCTTGTTAAGGCCTAACACTGGTGATGGAGGCATTCGAGTCGTGCAGTCACCCTCAGACGCCAGACAGGTTTACTGCACTTGTCTTAGGCTTTTTGTGTTCTTCCTTGCCCCGCCCTGACCTAACCTGCATCATCTCTTTTTTTTCTTTCTCCATTTTCTATTTCTCTCTCCTCTTCCTCCTTTTCTTCTTCCATAGCACCGAGAGGATATACCCATTAAATAAAAAAAGTATATTCTTTTTTATTTATGCTACCTTGTATGATATAATGAAACTCGTAGAGAATCTCTGGCCTGGGAGAATCAGATGACACGAACTTCACTAAAACTTTCAACACAAATGGTCTTTCCTACACAAAACCGTCTTTTATTTGGCAGAAAGAACAGAATAAATTTAATGCGTCACTGGACTGAAAGGCTGAATGAGAATCCTAAACTTTCGATGGATAAAATTTGCCTAAAGTTGACCAAATCGTTTAGTGTCAGTTAGAACAGAAAAGCAAATACTGGTTATACTTCTTTTACTCAAACTTGGCCTAAAATCGCCATCTCTCCTTCCTCAATGCTGAGTTGTAACATTAGATTACCACTATGGAAAGGACGCAGAGCCGTAGTACTGTCTTTTTTCTGCCGCTGAGCTACGTGAATCAAGTTACAAAAGGTCGAAAATCTGGGCCAAATTAAAATGAAAGAAAGTTTAGTAGAGCTTTTCACTCCTTCAGTTCGACGACTTGCTTTGCCTTTTAGTCCTGCTGCTAAGAGACGATTTTATTAGGCTTTGGAGACACCATCGCCCTTATTCCCGCTGCTTAACAAGCCTCCCTAGCACGTCTTCCTTAGCGATTTATTTTGCTTATTACACCTTGCTATTCTCTTCTGTGTTAAGGAAATCATTCTAATATCACCAAATTCTTCATCAGTAAGGAACATAATTACACTGACCGGCCGTACCCAAAAATAAATCGCTATGAAAGAGGTGTTAGGGAGCTTCTTTAACTACCGAGAATACGAGTCCATATGTACAGTAGTTCCGGGGTCAGCCAGTCTCCTTCATCGGCTTCACAACCTGACCCCTCTCCCTAAGCTGAATAAACTCGTCTGGCGGCAGCAAGAACAGAATAAGAAATACGTGGATGAATTGAAAGGGTTAAGCTTTTGGCTGGAAATTACATGGGCGGATGGGTTGTACTTGACGCCTGGTGGTCTGGTGGGTTACGACGCTCCAGGTGCCCCATAAAGGTTTGCATCCAAGGAAAATTTAGGGTTTACTGTTCACCTAATGCCACTATGGGAATAGCGTCTGGTCAACATATCCCCAAACGTCAGAGCTAAGTAGCCTAGCCCAGAGCCCCTACGCACCATACGAGGCAATAAAGGTCTAGTGATAGAAGAGTGGTTTTTACATGCAGATGGCGCTATGTCATCAGAGGCTCGGGTGATGTGGAAATGAGTTTGTGGCACATATATCACTGGGAATGGGGCTTCAGAGTTCTGGCAGTGTTGGTTTTTTAGCTTTATTTGTGGTTAGGTCCTGCCTCACCCTATCTCTTATAGGTGGGAAGTGGGGTTCGGATGATGATGAGGAAGTGGAAGAGCAGAATAATGATGATGATGGATGATGGATGATGGATATTGATATTGATGATGATGATTGATGATGATTGATGATTGATGATGATGACGACGACGGCGACGACGACGACGATGACGACGACGACGACGATGACGATGATGATGATGATGGATGATGATGATGATGATGATGATGATTGATGATGATGATGATGATGATGATGATGATGATGATGATGATGATGATAATGAGGAGGAGGAGGAGGAGGACTGCTAATATTTTCCGTAAATAGTCTAGCATAAGCCTGAATATAACACTAAAATACATCCATAGCAGCGACAAGGATGAAACAACTTGAAAACGTTTGAAATTTGACTGAGACGGGTATGAGTTTGAGTCTTGTGTGTGTGTGTGTGTGTGTGTGTGTGTGTGTGTGTGTGTGTGTGTGTGTGTGTGTGTGTGTGTTTTCATGCTTCCAAGGCATGTGTGTGGGATTTACTGCGGGTGGTGAAAATGGGAGGAAAGAAGGCAGACAGATTTTTAAAAAAAGAAAAAAAAAAAAGAAAGACAACGAAAAAGAAAAATATAAAAGTGTTTAGAGTGGTGGGATAGAAGAAAAGATGGGTGATGGTGACGGTAAGGCTTGGAGGCACTTTAAATTCGGCCAGACAGGATGAACCCTGAGATTGGGTATCAGGAGGTAGACTTGGGTACAGGAACGGAACAAAATTGCAACAGAACACGACGATTAAAACTCTGAAACTTTTTGGTGAGAGGGCACGTGTGGAGGTCTGGAGGGGGCCAGGATCCACTCACACCAGGTCAGTCAGTTCGGTGACTAAAATAAGCCCAGTCTGCGCAGTGACGTCACGCGAGTCCTCCATAGCCACTCGCTCCACTGCCTCAGTGTCCAATGTTCTTGCCTTGATATATCAATCAATTTCATTTTATATCCCTGTGAAAGTCAATTCTTCTGGCGTGATACTTCTTTCATTCACTTTTAATATAACTTTACTTATACTAAATCATATGGAAAACATTGGTCTATTGCAAAAGAAGGGTTAAAGCAGTACATTAGTTTTCTTTAAAGATGAGCTATACCTCACTTTACTAATAAAAAAGAAACACTGTATATAATGTACAAACGCTACTGTGTTTCACCATCTCGTACGTTCCTAAGACAAACTGGCAAGATACATTTACTGTACTTCCTTCTGAAAACTGTTGAGGGATTTTAGTTCAGAGTTACTGACTCTCATAGCAGACATCAAACTGACCTTTCTATGCAGTATGCCTGCCTGTAGATCATAATACATTCCAAATGCACAGCACTCTTCCTGATCATCATACATTCGAAAATTTATTATACAGAACCACTGATCAATAAGAGATATGAATTATCCTGTGGCATCCCAGTTTTTGCTTTGCAACAGTCCCCTCTCACCGTAATATTAATGTACACTTGCACAGCTCTTTGACAGCAGTTGTGTTGCATACTAAACTTGCTGCCTCTGTTTTCCTGACACATTACAATGCATATCAGTAACTTTACAGACTAATTCATATATACTGTTTTTGTCTTTGCTGACATTTCACCAAACAATGTATTCATCATACTGAACTAGTAAGCGCCTACAAGAGTATAACCAGGCTTCAGTCTCTCTCTCTCTCTCTCTCTCTCTCTCTCTCTCTCTCTCTCTCTCTCAACTAGACTTCTGTCTGTCTGTCTCTCTCTGTCTCTGTCTGTCTGTCTCTCTCTCTCTCTCTCTCTCTCTCTCTCTCTCTCTCTCTCTCACACACACACACACACACACACACACACACACACACACACACACACAACAACCACTGCCTGGCTGGCTGACATGGTGTGGGTGAATCCTGGCCTGGAGGGGGCAACAGGTGAACTGGTCCTCAGTGTTGCTCGGGCGGCTGGCCAAAGAAGGTGTGTACAGCTCTGTCTCTTGCGTCGGAGTTCACGTGCCACAGTTCCCCATCTCCTCCATCGCAAAAACCACCTGGCCATCCGCACACCTACTATTAGAATACCTGTGTGGGGTTGAGGTATATGCAGGAAGTGAAGTTTTTCCGAGGAGCTGTCGTTGGAAGCAGTAGAGAATCTTCCTAATCTGGGAACATATTTCCATCGGAGGAGGAAGTGGCAGGGAAGAAGGGTTGACCTGCCAGCAGCATTCGGGACACAAGCATTCCTCATCTCACCCTACCAATCTCATCTAATTCCTCGCCTATTAGGGGTGAGGCACCAGCATGCGACTCCTTGGCTCTTCTCAGGTCCAGTTTCCATGCGTATGAATGACACGAGCATGCATAGGCAAATATTTTCCTGTGAGACTCTTTCCCAGCTCCCTATAATAATAGAGTAAGAAATTATCCAAGGGTAACAGTACCAAATGTCTTGGACATTGCAATAAAAAATTATCTAAGAAATTAAAACTGGTGCCTTCGACGGTGCAATAAGTACTGATCTAGGCAGCAAACTCCAGTGAGTCCAAAAATTGGATATATGATTAATGGAGTGGTGTGGTGATTTCTATATTGGTGTATGGAATGATCCTGCGTGATGGTGCAGTGCGAGAGCGTAGACGAAGGTGCGACGCGAGAGGGAGAGAAATATAGGTTGCGGCCTCGCAGGGTGGTGAAGAGGCTGCAGCAGGAGGTGACTAAGACACCAAGGGGAGCTATGGCAAAATCGCGATCAGCGCCGCTGTCAAAATACCGCAGAAAGACAGCCAATGCCAGGGAGCGACACCGCTTGATGGAGATCAACAAGGCCTTCGATACTCTGCGACAGGTGCTTCCCGAGGCTGTGGAGGTGGAGGCGGCCAGCACCCCGTCCATCATGACCAAGATCACAACACTGCGCCTGGCTGTGGACTATATCAGGGCTCTCAGTGAGGTTCTCGAGGCTGACCCTCACCCTACCTCACAAAACCTGTCTCACCCAGCTTCACCCTTCCTGCCTCAGCCTGCCTCACCCTGCCTCCCGTCCCTAGACTGCCCCGCCGACCTGAACGACCTGCTCTCTGACACCCCCACTTTTTTGGACGACCCCTTGGATGTGTTCTATGACCTTCCCCCTTTACCTCTCCAAGACCCACTCCACTTGCTGCTGGAGGTGGAAGGAAAGGGCATGTTGCTCCTCACCTGAACTTCCACATTCCACCACACCTCCCACACAGTATATTGCACTCAGCCATGCAGTCAAGCACACACCACCACATCCCATCATACCTTCAGCACACTACAGCACATCCTACTGAACCTCCACCACACCACCACCACACCCTCTCATAGCTGCAGCACACTCCACCGCAGTTCCATTTCACCTCTGAGATTGCCTCGCAATGACATCATTGGAAAAAAGTTGATTGTGTTTAAGACATGTGCAGCGTCTATACCTTCACGAGCCATTATCATCAACAGAGCCTGACTTGAAGATATATCAAGTGCATAATTATATAGTACTGTACTCCATCAATACGGACATGTGTGTCATCTGTCTACAGCAACATTGCCTGTCCGTTCACCACGCCAAATACTGTGTATAATAATTCTCACCCCCCTAACCTATGCTACTAGGAACAGGATAATGATGATGATGACGACAATGATTCCAAGTGATGGAAATGGAACTTTTAAAGACCTTTATCGTCTGTGAGCACTTCAACTGTTAAGTGTGCCATGTATTTGTTACTATTGAACACTGAGTGACGTTACTGATGTGTGAAAACCAAGTCACATGTGGAGTATGTGGTTTCATGAAAAAAAATGTAAGTCATCAGTATGATAATGAAAACAATTCTGCATATGCTATATATTTCGTAATATTTGGCTGTTAGTAACAAGAAATGGACATTCAGGTGCTATATTAAATGTGAAAATACTTATTTTGATTGTAGGCTATCAATATTACTAACAAAAACAACTGTCCTTCCGGTTTACCAAATATTGAGGTCTAATGACGGCCAATAATAGCAATAACAGAAAATAAAAAAATTCTGTTACGTGTGAATAGAGTAAACCTGAACGTTATCAATATCAGCTACAAAAATAAACGTGCTTATGCAGTTTGTATTATCTTTGTGATTGTATGAATCTCAGTACGAGGTAGTACGGTCAGGGAGGAAAGTTTGCTTAATATTTAACTTCAGTTTCTCACCTCTTCTGGTTAGTATTCCTAAAGTGAGAAAATTTAACATTCCTGAGGTGAGAGAAGCTTGGTATGTCTCTGCCTATAGATGACTCAGTTATGATGCATGGAAGAGGAAAGTGACTGACATGCTGCAGGTGTGAAGCTGATTCGGTGCAATAATAGGCGAACTTCTGACCCCGATAGTACAGTGGAAAGCAGACAAAAGCAGACCTGTATGATCCTTTTGAGACTGAGTTGTGAGTAGCAGGATAATGAGTTGGTATCTATCTCATATGTGAGAAAAGATATTCACCCGTTCATTATGACAACGTACTTTCATCTCTGCTATCTCCAAATAATTATACCGGTACTCAGTTTAGGTCAGACTCTGCAAACAAAATAGGATAGATATGGCCTTCAGTAAGTTTTTCTGTACGTTCTTTCCTAAGCTGAAAATAAATCGTCTGGATGAGGCAAGATTGTAATAAGAATGCCATTCTCGGGTTGAAGGAGTTAAAACAAAAGAGACCAGAAACATACCTCATGAATTCTGTTTGGATTAGCCAGGGTGTAACATATCTACATTATCTGGTTGTGAGTGAGAAAAGGTTGACAAACAAAATCAAATGTACTGAATCGGGATTGTGTGTTGGATAGTTATGACTATGCTGTCTATTGTCAGAAAAAGTGACAGTATACGAAAACAGAGACAGTCCTACTGATCCTTATGAGCCTGTGTACTGTAAGGTAGGGTCAAACTATGTACCTATTTTTTATATCAGTAAAAGGAAGGCAAAACATAAGGCTCCTCCCCTGCCCACGAATCACCAAATGCAGTCAGGAACAAGTGAGGAAAATGTTCTGAACAATAACTATAATGAAAATTTTCTGTAGCAAATGGTATATAGCAGAAATAGGTTGGAAATTACAGACCGTATGAATAAATGGACCTTAGGTTTTTCCGTATTAAGTCTAATATTCTGATAATGGCGAGGCAAAAAAAAAAAAAAAAAAATCTAGTACTTACGGAAAATATATACTGTATATTCATAGTAACATTCATTAGAAAAAAAATATAGGAAAATACTGACCTTGTGAATATACGGACTCTATTTTTGTACATAACTTGGGCAATATTTTGATGCTATTGAGAAAAGGGGTGAAAAAAAACTTTCATGGATATTTACAGGGAATGGAGACTGGAAAAACAAAAGAAATTGTCAGAGCTGCCCAAGTGATTATTTGAACCTCTGTCCCCTCGGCATGAGGACGTCATTCTTAGGTGGCTGCTTCAGGACGAGAGTTTTCAGTTTGGGGGATCGGTCTGTTTGTGATGGGGTTAATGAAGGACGTACCTGACCCCCGACCCCACCAGTCCAAAAAGTCCACCTTTAACCTGAATAAATCGTTAGGAGATACTGTAGATCAGCATGATTAAAATAAATATACGTTCTGGAACTGAATGTGTCATCATTGCTCATAGTTTTATCATACTTTTTGTACTCGTATGAAAAGTGGAGGAAAACTGCAAAGTAAATTTTAGAAAAGAAGTTGGCTGAATTGAAAACCGGGAAAAAAAAAAAAATCAAGGAAATATGGATTCAGGTTTGTTTGTAATTCGAGTAATGTTCTGAAGGAAGACACAAAAAAGTATAAAAATGCCGTGTTATTTTTGTTTGTTTTTTTTGGGGGGAGGGGAAGCTGGAATATTAGGGAAAAAATATACAGAAAGTGTTCTTACGAGTATTTGGACATATTAGTAATATGGGCAATGTTTTGATGCTTGTGTCTGTGCCGTGGGTCCGTGCTTAGGGCTATGACGTGACCAGGCTACTGATTGCCATATTGTTCTCCAGTTGCCATAAGTATTTTACACTACTGATTAGAATTAGCAGATACAATAAGTGATCTGTCGCTTCTTATGTCTGTCCAGCATTCTTTCTACCTATCACTTGTTACAGTTTCCATATCTATTACCTGTAAGAGATCATTAGCAAAATCTCCGTGCATCAAAACTCTCACTTTATACACGACCACATCACATACTACAACTACTACTATTACTACTACTACTCTCTCTCTCTCTCTCTCTCTCTCTCTCTCTCTCTCTCTCACCTGGGTCTGATCTTCCATGCTTTCCTTTCAGGTGCCAGTTTGTCCCGGCGTCTTGGAGCTGAGCCAGAAGTCTCTCTCTCTCTCTCTCTCTCTCTCTCTCTCTCTCTCTCTCTCTCTCTCGTCTCGTCGCCTCACCCACGCCTCCAGTCAAGCCAACACAAGACGACTCAGCTGCACGACCTCCTACGACCTCACAACCTACTACGACCAGCTATAAGTCATCCCAAGTCACCACGACCAGGTGTACTCATCGGCAAATTAACTGTTCCTCCTTCCTTTATATTCCAGTCAAGGCAGCTGCATCTACCTCCTTCCACGACAAAGACGACTCAGCTGCACGACTTCCACGACACCCTTAAGCAACGACCTACGACCGGCTGTATCCATCAACGACTTCACCTGCCTCACACGACCTCTCAAGCTACCACGACCAGCTGCACCTACCTCCTCGCACGACAGGACGACAATAACAAATCAGCTGCATCCCACGTCGACCCAGCTGCACCCAAGACGACACCCCATGTCATCAAGACCACCAGTACCCAAGACCTCTTCATACTACGACCACAACGACTTGGCTTCACCTCACACCACACTTCATACTGTCACGACCAGCTACCTACCTCTTCAAATAACATCTCAGCTGCATCTAACATGACCCCTAAGTCACCACGACCACTTCAGGAACGACTACTATACTGAAAAGGATAATATAGCCACTTTGAAGCTTTAAACAATATATTCCGATCTCAGTTTTTAATATAAGTAAGACTGTGCTATCAAATTCGTGGGCACTATCAGATAAGAAATGATAAGCGCCTCTGATCTCTCGCTTCACATCATCTGATTACAAAAAATCTGATCCAGTGGGCAACGAGAAGTGCTGAATGTTCCACTCGATTTGATAACTAAGTGGATTATCAAGTGAACTGAGATAAGTGGGTCTGGTTCAACTCAAATATTCTGAACTAAACGAAAGTGTACGTTTAATGATCCACTTAATTTGATAACTAAGTGCCATATCAAGTGAACCAAGAATTGTCAGTTTCTCTACACATATCCTGAAAACAAAAGCCAATAATAGTTTAAATATCCACTTATTTTGATGGCTAAACGAATTATCTTGAACAAGGACAAGTGGGTTTAATCCTGATCTACACATACTGCATTCAGATAACAAAAGAGATATAGTAAACGATAAATGAGGCGATAACTGAGAGCTTTATCGACCGAACTCCAAATAGGTTTAATATCCCAATTTACCTGAAGACTGAGTGCTTTATCGAGTGAAGATGTGTGTGATAAATGAGTGATAAGTGAGTGATAAATGAGTTAGTCCCACTCGATTTGATAACTGAATTCTTTATCTCTTGAGCCATAAATGATTAGGTAAGTGAATGTCTTGGCCAATGAATTATTAATGTGCTTATTATTCTACTTAGTTTTGATTAGTAACTGCTTTATCAGGTGAACAACAGAACAGGCTCCACTACTCGCTCTCTCTCTCTCTCTCTCTCTCTCTCTCTCTCTCAAGGTCGTTGTTGTGGTGCGGGTCGTTTACGAGGGAGGCCATTACGATCAATCCCACGGGCAGGTTCAGGCACGACCACAGCCCCCTCCCCTCCTCCTATCCTCTTCCTCAGTCCTCCTACCCTCCTCCTACACCCCCCCTTCTCTCCCTCAGTCTCCCTCCACCTCCACCCCACTCCTAATCTGTGACGGTGGGGGCGCTACCAGTCCAAGGCCAACAGAATCTGATACCTTTAGAGAGAAGAGGATCAAGCTGGAAAACATACAAGCTTTAAGGAAGACAAGATCACTAGAATACACACAACTTTAAAGACAACACATGGCTGAAAAGCATCTCAAGCTTTGCAGACAAAATCATCGCCGTAAATATTATAATAAGTTCACGTCCAGCAAAAGATTTAAGAACTCAGAACTGAACTAATGTGAAAAACATATAGATTTAAAGACAAGAATATCAAGTTGGATATAGCTACTGAACCTCCCACCACAAGAACTGTAATCTGCCACCACTCTACGCTTCAGTGATTTAGCTCTGAAGGCAAGAGAATCTAACTGAAAACTACTGTCACTCTACCCCTCACAGAATCACATAGCTTTAAAGACAACAGAATCAAGTTGCATAAACCTACTAAATCAAGTTCCTCATAATATATTAGCTTAGAGACAAGTGTAACAAGCTGGACATTTCTACTGGGTAATATATAATCTTTAAATGCAGTAGAATCGAGAGTGAAAAAGTGGCAACAAAGAGAAAGAGAATCAGAGTTTTCATAAGGACAGTAGCATCCAGCCGCAATAAGTGACAGGCCAGAGAAATCCGAAAGATTAGTGTATAAGTGTAATAAAAATTCGGATTTCATAAGAGGATCCAGCTACAGTAAGTGAAAGCAACCATACGAGTGGAAAAATGTGCTAACTATTACAAAGACAGAAATAAGCAAAACAAAGTGACATAAGAGGAGAAATACGAGTGAGCTAAGATAAAAATAACTCTAAAATAAAGGAATAATTGAGACAAAAGTCGTAAAAAAGAGAAATAAGGACTGAGAAGTGTGCTGGCTAAAACACGAAACCGCATAAGATCCATTCGGGTGGAAAAGCGTTCTTGTGTACTGTCGTTGGTGGAGGTGGTAAGGATCCGTGTGACTATGAGGGTAGAGAGAGGGTCATCAGCGACTGGAGTGGCAGTACCCTCGCAGCAGGGCTCCTGGGTGGTGTAACCTTGTCCCCACCCGACTAATGCTCCACCTCCACCCCTCGTCCACGTCCCCCCATTGCGCCCAGACCAGCCTCACAGGACGAAGTATTCCTACATATTCTTGGGATTGAGTTGTGTTTGGGACTCTCTCTCTTCGTGCCGTCTATCTAAGTCATACTACTAGATATTTACATGCCTTCTCATGCAGCTGCTATACACTGACCTGCCTTCTCATACAACTGCTAGACACTGACGTGCCTTCTCATACAGCTAGTAGACATTTACGTGCCTTCTTGTTAAACAGCTACATAGGAATTTACGTGCTTTTATCCTAAGTCATACAGGTACTAGACACATCACAAGCAAACTAGCTTGGGTGCTAACGTAAAAGTTAGACTAAAACAAAAAAAATCCATTGATAACACTTAGATTCTCTGTTCGTCCCATCACTTTGAGTCATACAGCAACTGAACATTTAACAAACAAGCTACAGCGAATAATAATGATAAATACAAGCCTTAAAGAAATCGTATACCCGTGTAACTGAGACGAAAGGAAGGAAACGGAAAGGAAAAGGAAGGATAGGAAAAGGATAGGGAAAGGAGAGGACTTGCAACCACATACCATGCTCTTCGTCTTCCCAGTTCGTCCGTAGCACAAGTCACCTAAGGAGACATCACAAAACCCCCACCTCCATCACCCAGAGCCACCCACGTCCCCTTCCATCAGAGAACATTTTAACTGAACTGAAACATCCATTTACCTCACGCCATAATCCCTGCACCTGGTGATCTATATCTTAACACACATAGGCGAGATTTAGAGGCTCGCTACAAACTTTCCATCTCCAATCTCTCTCTCTCTCTCTCTCTCTCTCTCATACCGACCTCAGCCCCGGCCCACCACAGGCTTTGTGTGACCTAGCAGGGTGGCTCCTTTATCCAAAACTAGTTGCTACCCGGCCACTGATAAACCCTGATAAGTCCTTCATCCTACCCCGCTCACCCCTGTTACCACCACCCTCGTACATCCTGCGAAATAGAACACCCCGGGGAAGGAGCAGAGTTGATGAGGAAGGAGCTTGAACATTGTGATCAGTGGGGTTCCGTCATAATCG
This sequence comes from Coenobita brevimanus, assembly GCF_032717465.1. Taxonomy (NCBI): domain Eukaryota; kingdom Metazoa; phylum Arthropoda; class Malacostraca; order Decapoda; family Coenobitidae; genus Coenobita; species Coenobita brevimanus. Next base: position 2,495,891 of record NC_137049.1, read on the forward strand.
GATTTCACGGGGATACGGAGGAAGAGAAAGAGGCTTAGCTAAATGACATCAGTGTGTTGGGACACGTAGATATAAGGCTTTGTCATATTATGGTAACAAGCGTTATGGAACTACCTTTTAAAACTGATCTTTTAAAGGTTACGTTTGTGTACTGTGCTAGATTGTACTTTTTAGGGTAATTTCATGTACCGTGCTATGGTTATACTGGTGTATTGTAACTTCAAGTGGCTTTAAGAACACTCATTCATCACATACTTTAAGCTGTACTCGTGTAATGTACTAGAGTTATGTAGTGCACTTATAAGCAGCTATAAGAGAGCCATTTATAGATTGTACTGTGCTTAGATTATCCTAATGTAATGTACTTTTAAGAATTCATAAGCACACACATTCATTACAGGTCAACGGGAAGGGGGGTACATGTTACGGGGAGGCTTGTAATCGCTCCATCTCCAGGGTTTAACGAGAGGGAATAAATGCATGCCTAAAGAGCGTCATTACAAGATATTTCAGGAGGGGTACCTCAAGTGTAGGGGGGTCTTGTTACAGGCTGGCTGGGCCCATAACACGGGTATTAGCATAATTGCTCCTACGTGCTAAACACCCATGTCTCAGAGGCCATACCAGAAGCCTAAGGAGTTGAACACAGACACCTGCGAACACTAAACCCAGCTATCCAGTAGGCCCACACATACACACACCATCTGTCTCCCCCTCCTCACCCCAAACATAAACCCATCTACTTTCAACTTCCAACACTAATAACCTAACCTAACCTAACAACAGTGAGTCACCTAGTAAGGCCACACACCTACCCTTGACCACTGATATAATTCCATCTACAATAGAAATCATATACACAACTGTGAATTAAAATTATCTCCAATACTCTTAACCTAACCTAACCCAACCTTAACTAATCTAACTTAACCTCACAACACGACACACAGTCACATCGTAAACACACACCCACACAACCCCCCCTCTCTCTCTCTCTCTCTCTCTCAGCCACAGAGATAAAGCCACTCTTAACAGGAACCCTCGACTTCATTGTGAAATAAAACCACTCCCAGCACAAGAACATCACTTCCTTTAGAACCTCACACACGACTTCCATCATAAAATAGCCTCCAACATAAACCCAGGAATCCACTTCAATAAAACCCATTCCAACACAAATTCTTTACTTTAATTCAAACACAAATTCTTTACTTTTATCTACTTCCATCAGCAATCCAAGAATCGATATAAAAAACACACTATCACACATTAATCCTTTATAAACTTGGAAAACAGGAGTAGCAATCCGAAAGCTCGTTTTTTAATACAAATTCACATAGTCTACTTGTTTCGAGAATGTAGCAACATACACACAACCTCCAGCCATTAATTTCCAAAACAGGCCCAGTATAGAATAAAACGAAAAAAAAAAAAAACTTCTGCCACAAATCTTCTTTAAAGAGAAGTCCATAAATCCTTTTACCTAGACACCTGACAAATATACACACACCTCCAGCCATCATGACGACTCCACTGTCATAGTGGAAATACACTTTAAATACAAATCTATAAATTCATAAAAGGCACGAAACCCACACACATACACATACACACACACCTAGAGGCCCCAGACTGTTAAGGTAATTTCAATGTGTAATTCTTGGCTCTGTATGTGTGAGAGAAAACTACTTTGTGTAAGGCGAGGGTTAAGCACAAACCAAAATTCAACGTGCTTTCATAAATTATCTCAAAATGAACACTCCTGGAGCCTCTACGTAAATCACCCTTGTCACATACATTAGCGTGACTTATGGACTTCTAAGCACAAGTGTCGTCCATAAAAATGTGTGAAAATATATTGAATAAGTGTAAAGAAATAGTGGAAAAGGTGTGAAAAACGGAAAATAGTATTCTTAAGTGTGATTACCTGAGAACGACTTTGAAAACTTACGCCCTTAAAAAAAAAAATAAAAACATATATAAACACGTCAGGAACATATAATTAGCTGTGATCTGTCGGTGCTCAGGGCTTAAAGTTTGTTCCCGAGGGGTAGAAGAGGATGAGGCAGAAGAGGAAGTGAAGAAGGAAGAAAAGGAAGCGGTGAGAGGGATGGCCGCGCCGCCGTTAGCTTAGACAAACTACCGAGAGCAAACATTTCCACTTCGTCGAGGGCCCACGTTGCTCCCTCCTCCCTCCCTTCCACTCTCTTACTCTGTCTTCGTATGTAGCCACCAGGGAGGCAACAGATCACATCCGGGAAGTTTTTTGTTTTGTTTTTACTCACATTTAATTATAGAGATCAAGAAAAAAATAGGATTGCTCATAGGTTGTCCGATTACAGTGTGATGCTATACTGTGTTGTTCTGAACCGGAAAAATTCACATCGAAATGAAGATGGACGCTAAGAACGGGGGCAAGTACGCCTTGAGGACAAAATCAATCATAAGGAGAATAGAGTCGGAAAAAAACAGAGCCAAAGCACGTTGTGGAGAGCCCAAGGAGAAGCAGAAGCCCCCACCATTGAGCAAATACCGGCGCAAGACAGCTAACGCCCGAGAAAGAAACAGAATGAAGGAGATTAACGATGCTTTCATCATGCTGCAGAAAGCCATTCCGGACCTCTCTGGGGCTGACGCGGAGAAGCTGACGAAGATCACGGTCCTGAGGCTGGCTGTTAATTATATAAATGCTCTCGCCGGAGTGCTGAGGGATGACCGCTGCTTTGGAGCCATGGATATAGAGGACGTGAGGGAACTTTGGTGCCTGGAGAACGCACACATAGCCAAACCAGAACAATATGTCAGAAATGTCATAAGAACTAACAAAGGGCAGGTCAGTAGTGCAAATAAAAGTAATAAATGTTGTGTAAATATCAAGACTTCTAACAAGGTCGTTAAGCAGAGAAAGTGTCCCTCTACCTCCGTCACAAAAGCCAATTATATCAAAAATAAGAACACAGTAGGTGGAAAGCTGGTGACGACTACCAAACGACCCAGCAAGTCCAAAAGCAAGACGAAAGTGTGCAGGACAGCCAGCATAGCCACAAGTAATGGGGCTTACATCACTCTCAAAAACGTGGCCCTACAGACTCCACCAGACAGACTTGGCAGACATGCAGACAACAAACCGCTGATGTTGTCCATGACGGTGAAGCGGCCACGGATAGAGAGCGGCTACCTGGGGCCCCGGGAGGCCAAGCTACCCCGCCTGGAGCCCAATTCTCTGCCCTTAAGCACGGCACCACAGCCCCACCAGCCCCTCCTGGCCCTCACCCCCTGTGGCCCACCTTCCATCCCAGATCACAGCACACCCGAGCCCCTGATGGGAGCCACACCCTTCACGCCACGTCAGATACAAACTACACCCTGCACATCTCTCCCTCAAAGCACTCCCACCGACGTGCTTCACACTACAAGCATCCTACAGGACCTGGACATTCCCCTGTTGAGGACTGACGAGTTGTTGGAGTTCCCAAAAAGTATTCGACATTTTAGTGATTCCTTGTGCTGCGACTCTGCCTTCCTGAGCGAGGGGTCGGCGCCCCCCAGTCCCCTCTCTGGCCCCACCTCCACAATAGCCATTTCAGTTCCTGTAGGTGACAATTCTCCAGGCTTTTCAATGGCCTCCAGTGACTTTTCTGTGTGTGGGTCGGTGTCAGACTGTGATAGCGTTCTAACGACGGCTGTGGAGCTAGAAAGCCTGCTAGGGGATGAGCCTTTCAAGGAGGAACTCGACCATCTTGCCTCAGCCTTTGCTGATGTGGACGACACACTCAACCTCTTCCTCGGACATCCCACCGCAAGCTTCATTTACACGAATTCTGATGACTGCTAGCACTTCATATAAGCGGATACTGGTGACTGCTTGCACTTCATATACACAGATACTGACTGCTAGCACTTCATATACGAGGATACCGACTGCTAGCACTTCACATACGAGGATACTGATGGCTGCTAGCACTTCACATGTACCAATACTGATGACTGCTGGCACCTCAGATACACAGATACTGACAACGTTAGCAGTTTGTTCTCTGTGCTGTAAGGCTTGAATTTACGAAGAAGTTTACGATAAGTTCCCTGTCGTAACGAACACTTGTTTTTGGAGGAAGGACAAAGATAAATGACAATAGAAACCCCCCATGTCTTATGTTCTTCCTGTAATGCCAAATCTCTGTTATGATAAATTCTCTTTGGCTGGAAAACCTTTGTATTTATACGAAGGACGAGAGAGGGAACCAATCTTCTCAGGTCCCTTTGTCTCCCTGCAAAAAGAGATTAGGTACAAGATGTAAATTATTGTAAGTAATTTTGTGAATCTCTGCCCTGGACTGTCTTACGCTTGAGTTGGCCTAGGACAGAATAATGCTTGTATTCTTGTGGCTTTGAGAGACTGCCAAACACGTTCTAGTAATGTACAGGATCGCCCGTAAATACCAATCCACTTGAAACTCGGTGTATCTTCTGTGTCGTAGGGATGACTCAGTCTGTTGGTCTGGACGTGGGTGAGACTAAGCTTCGTATTCTCGCCGGGTAAGGAGACTCCCTAAGATCTCTTTCTTAACGATTTATTTTCTAAACTATTCAGTAATATCCCCTGGTTTGCTTCTTATGTTTTTTTAATATCGACATAGACATGCATGAATAAAACACAAAAATATAGTACCGGAGCAGAATCAGAAATAAATCGGTGAGAAAGAGGTGTTACTAAGCTTCCTAACTCGACGAGAATAGCCCAAGGATAGGAGATGAAGGGAAGACACTGATAACCCTGAAAGCCGTCCCTGCAACACAAGAAATCACCCGGAGGAGTGAAAGTGAAGGTAATAAACGGATCATCCTTTACTTTGCACATAACACCATGATACCTATACCTCTTTAAGCATCAACATATTTTTTCATGAACAGTTTAAGAGAACATGATCGTGCCATATAGTGTATAAGGTTATAGCGTGCCATAATGAAGAAAATATATATAAGTTAAGAAATATGTGCTTGGCGGCCTAATGAGTGTCCACAAAGTAACGAGCATTCAGAGGAAATGTATTGTGTGTCGGAGTATGCATGACAGAATAACGGGCATGATTCCATTGATATAATACTCGCATTTGTGAGGTCCATGATGCAGGTCTATTGTAGGAATGATGATGATGATGATATGAAACGATTATAGTTGCACCGTCTTGGTCATAGGCTTGTTTATATGAATGTGTATGACAGAGAACGGGCATAACACGATTTTCATACGCGTTTGTATCGCCTATAGGATCTTTCTATAAGTGTTGAGTGTTGGAGTGATACAGATGATTTATTGTGATGGAAAATGATTTGAGCAATTTACAGAGTGTATGCGTGTGGTTGACAGTAAATGACATGGATAGGCATATATGTATTGTATTTTGACACGGAAAGGAATATAAGTGTTGTATTTTGACATGGCTAGGCATATATGTTTTGTATCTCCGGTGTAGTCTCTGTGAAGGTTGAAGAAGCGAAAATTTTGGAAAGCTACTAATACAGTATACAAAATTATAAAATGTAATATATGAGTGTGTTAAATTAATAAAAATGAACATGTACAGTATAATATGCATCTGTATGGCTGAGAAGGAGCATGCCTTGATTTATATACGAGTTTGTAGTACCTAAAAGACTTGTAATGAAGTTCTGGGTGACGGAATGGTGAGAATTATGATGATGACAACGAAAGACTACATGTGTGCAGTCACGGGCAAAAAGATCGTCCCACTTACAAACGATAAACAACGAGTGAGTGAACAGTGAAATCTGAAACCCAGGAATGTGATCTTCAGTACCCACAAGCTTTCCAGAACATTTTATAAGCATTTCATAATTGATCACTTGCGAGTCCGGGGATACAGGGCAGCTAAAAATATCCTGAACTATAATTTTCTCGATACAGCACAAACTGAGTTTATAACGGAAAAGTATCGCGAAAAAATAACTTTGGCATAACATGAAGAATTGGTTGAACAATGTTATGCTTCCATTTTGCCTTACGGTACAATATTGAAGATTGTCCATCTCTTCACAGTGCTTGAGATATTGCTTATTATCATTATTTTAACGACTAAATTGAAGCATTGTTCAGCAAGTACATGATAATTATGTCAAAACGATTTTCACACGATATTTCTTTTTTTTTAAAGGCAATATACGCTGATATTACGAAAATTATCAATGTCTATATTTTGAACTTCCTTGCAGCCCAAAGCTCTCAAGTCGCCAAGTGTTCGAGTAAAAGGTGTATCAGTATTTTTGCCTGCGACTGTACAACACCACAAGTTTATATAACATCCTTGATTATGTAATGCCTATGCGGTATATAATGAATTCTACATATCAATCCCCCCTTATTGTTTTCATCTATTCTGTACATAGAAAATGATTGCTTACCCACGCCCCCGCTTGTGTTGTATAATGTAAATAAACAGTTTCTTATAAATAAGGTATACTGTGTATGATATTCAAACCTGCTCGTTCACATGGAGAGATAAATGGATGGATAGACAGACAGATATATAAAAGGATATGTGGATGAACAGAGAGACAGGCAGACATAACTAGATAAAGTGATTAAACAGGTACACAGGTAGACAGATAGCTAGACACTGATAGACTGATAGATAGATGGATGGATGGTTGGATGAATAAACAGACATAAAGATAGAAAAACAGACCGATATTGACAGAGATAGTGAGGTAAGCAGACAGATAGACAGATAAGCAAAGGGAAAAGAGACAGACAGATACATATACTGTAGATATAAATATAGAACTTTTACTTATGGGGTACAGCCATGAAGTATATGGCAAAGATGATATGTGAATGACTGTGTGAACCAGTTTCTACCATTCTAAATGTGCTTTCCTTCTCCTTTTCCCTTTCCTCCTCCTCCTTCTCTTCCTCCTTGTTCATCTTATCTCCTTCCTTTCTTCTCCTTCTTCTTCTTTTATTCGACTTCTGTTTCGGATCCTACATCACTCTATCTCTTGAGTGGAATTGGGTTTGGGTGTTGTTGATGATGATGATGATGATGACAAAGATGAGGACGATAACGTTTGTTTGGATGATGATGATGATTATGATGACGACGAAGCTGAGGTTGATAACGACGATGATGAAGAACCAACATGAACATCTGTGAGCCACCTTTCAGTTGCAAAAATCTGTGGTGCGAATAAGGAACAAAACAAAAGCCTATTCTTGCCCCATCCTAACCATAAAGACAAGAGATGGACAGAGTATTTACGAAGAATGGAAAGGGAAATATCTTTTAACAAGCACTAGGAGAGACCTGATATAAACTGAACTTTTTTATCTGTTCGAAATAGGACATAGGATTCATAGTTCGTTCCCTAAGGCCCACCAGTCCTCCTAGGTACAATTCACCTCCAACTGTCACCACTTGGGCGCTAACATTCACCGTCCATCTTGAATACATGCTAGGGCTGTCTCATACGCGACTAGTTTTCTGGTATAAACAGGGATGTTTTTACATTTCAGTGGGTTTAATAATAGATCAGTAATGTCTGCTTTTAACGAAATTCAAATTCTGAAACTATTCCCCTCACAGCCGAGATTTGAGCCTGCTTCCACTGAAACAGCAGACAGCCCCTCAACCACATTTGGCCACATAATATTCGATGGCAATGTTCCTAAGATCTTTACTATTGTCACTGTAACTTGATCTAAAACTGCCATCTCTCAGTCTTGAATGCTGAGTTGTAGCAAAAGATTAACTCTAGAATATAATGCTAGTCACGAGGAAAGTATAGGACGTAGGGCCACAACACTGCCTTGTCTTGCCACTGAACTACGTTAAATAAGCTGCAAAAAGACGAAAATCTGGGCCAAGTTACTGTAAAAAAACAAAATACTATATTGTAAAAGAAGACTGGGTGAAACAGGAAAAATAAAAAGCGAAAATCATCGGGGAAAAATAATTAGGCTTAAGAGGGGCGAAGTCAATTAGCCTAATAATACCTAATTATACTTATCTTAATCTTCCTTCATTAATCTCATCATATCATCTCACGAACCTAACCTAACAGCAAATTCCAGCCTCACTTAGTCTTATATTAATTTAGCTTAATTCCTTCTAACCTCACCTACCTATTTAATTCAGACTAACCTAACACACACACACACACACACACACACACACACACACACACACACACACACACACACACACACACACACACACACAGACAGAGACAGACAGACAGGCAGCGACAGCCAGACTGGGACAGAGACAGACAGATATACAGAAACAGACGATCAAAGGAAAGAGGCAGTAAGACAGACAGACAAAGAACAGACAGACAGGGCCAAGAAAGACTGACAGGCAAGACAGACAGACAGTAGAAGACAGAGGGACAGGAAAGAGACGGACGGGCAAACAAGACACACATAGAGTCAGAAAGATAGACAGCTTCTAACAGGCGAAGTATACACGGTACGGCAGGCAGGTAGGCAGACACGGAGGTAGGCAGGCAGGTAAGAGGGTAGCAAAGAGACCGACAACTCCTAAAAGGCAAGGTGGCAGGTAGGTAGGCAGACAAGAAGACAGGCAGCAGACAGGCAAGGCAGACATGGTAAGGCAGAATTAAGGAGTGGGAGTGTTGGTGTCAGTGAATGAGCGTCTGCATGATGGATTAAGTGACGTTAAATACCCTTCTCAGGCGTTTACAAGCAATACTCCCTCATGCACCCTTCACTTCTTATCCCCCCCCCTCTCTCTCTCTCTCTTTCTCTCCACCTACTCTCCCCCGCCAGGGTTACCTTCTCCTCCTCCTCCTCCAACCTTTCTCACTTCCTTTCCATCCTACTTCATCATACCTCGCTTTGCTATCACCATACCTCTACCATGCCTTACCCTGCCTCACCCCTCATCTCCCATCCTGCCTCATCCTCATCTCCTCGTCTTCCAAACTTCCTCATCTTGCCTCACCCTTACCTTACCTTTCCTCTACCTTGCCTCATTCTATCTTCACTCTGACTCACTCTACCTCATCCCATCTCCACCCTGACTTTTCCTACCCCACCCTGAACTCTGCCTCATTTTGCACCTTGCTTCACACTCCATCACCCTACATTACCCTGCCTCACTCTGATCACTCTACCTTACCCTGCCTCACTCTGATCACTCTGCCTTACCCTGCCTCACTCTGATCACTCTCTCTTACCCTGCCTCACTCTGATCACTCTGCCTTACCCTGCCTCACTCTGATCACTCTCTCTTACCCTGCTTCACCCTGACCACTCTGCCTCCACCCTATCTCACTCTGTTTCATCCTTTCTCACTCTGCCTCACCCTGGAGAGAGAACACGAGGTTTAAACTCCCTGTTGTAAATAAACCTGACACAGAGGATCTCATGACCAGGCAACTCCACACAGCTAAACACTTGAGAGAGAGAGAGAGAGAGAGAGAGAGAGAGAGAGAGAGATTTACACAGACTGCAGAAACGAAGAGACTCAGGCATAATCTTCATCATCATCATCATCATCCCGATTTTTACTCCCATCCAAAGACTGAGTGAGATGGGGTTTATACGAGAGAGAGAGAGAGAGAGAGAGAGAGAGAGAGAGAGAGAGAGAGAGAGAGAGAGACAGACAGACAGACAGACAGACAGAGACAGACAGACAGACAGAGACAGACAGACAGACAGAGACAGACAGACAGACAGAGACAGACAGACAGACAGAGACAGACAGACAGACAGACAGAGACAGACAGACAGACAGACAGAAACTATTTCTAGTGAGTGTGTACAGTATATGAGAGCAACTGTGTGTGTGTGTGTGTGTGTGTGTGTGTGTGTGTGTGTGTGTGTAAGGATATAACACAGGTGTGTGTGTGTGTGTGTGTGTGTGTGTGTGTGTGTGTGTGTGTGTGTGTGTGTGTGTGTGTGTGTAAGGATATAACACGATGTAAGAAAAATATTTAAAGATGAGAGTGAAGGATCATTAAACTGTGGAAAAGAGAAAGAATTTATTACACACTTGAAGCTGGTGTGCTAAAAGAGTTAAACAGACAGGTAAGCAGACAACACACCTAAGACAGACTGGTAGGTAGGTAGGTAGGTAGGTAGCTGGGTAGGTAGGTAGGTAAGAAGGTAGGTTGGTGTCCAGGTAGAAAACTGTACAGGAGATAAATATACAGGTTGGAAGATACAGTGATGTCAACAGATGATCACAAAACTTGTTCGTATGATAGGCAGATGAAGAGATAGACAAACGGACAGACAGAGAGTTAAATGGACAGATAGACAGATTAAATAGATAGACATATAAACAGATACATACATACATACATACATACGGACACAGATAGACCAAAAAAAAATTGACGGAAAGACAGGGAGACACATAGTGTATGAGAAACACACAACTATAATTAAGATTGATAGACAGATAGGTAGATAGATAGACAGACAGACGGACGCAAATATACGACAGACATATTTTTGCCTCGTAGCAACACACTCAACTCCTTCTCAACAATGACGAGCTTTTTTATTTTATTCTCCCTCAAAGCGATTTTTTACAGCTAAGGTGCCGTTTGGCAGCAAACTCTCACCCCTTTTCTGTCCAACTCTCTAATGCAAGAGTTAACCGTTACTCCCAGTCTTTCATTTATGCAACAGGTCAGCTCTGGAACTGTCTCCCTCTGTCTGTATTTCCTGCTGCCTATGATCTCCAGTCTTTCAAACGAAGTGTGTCCAGGCATCTCAAAATGATCGGATCTTGAATTTGGCTCTCTATTGTATTTTGTTTTTCTCTTGGAGGGAACTGTTACTGCGGGCTCATGGCCTTTGGTTCCTTCTTCCTCGCATGAAAAAAAAAAAAAAAGACGGTACCGCATCAGCCCAGCGATCTGTGTGTGCTCTAATCCCGGGTACGAGTCCAGCCTGGATGGACGGAGCGGGTGCAGGTACCGAAACAAAACTCAGTAGGCGGTGGTTTCTTGATTTACTGAGATGAATGATATACGTGTGTGTGTGTGTGTGTGTCGAGGTTCATCTGTGTCGTGTGGGATTTGTAAATATTATTCTGCTTGTCATTTCTACTACACAGGCACTAATTGTCCAGGAAATCAAAACAATGCATTTCTCTCTCTCTCTCTCTCTCTCTCTCTCTCTCTCTCTCTCTCTCTCTCCAAGCTAAATCTAACCCCTCCAGTTCTAAGGGTTTCTCCAAAGCTGAAGAACAGAAGAACAGCAAGAACAGATTTAGGGTGAGATTCTCAGACTCTGGGATCCGTATTATAGCCGGTTTAGGAAGCTCTCTTAACACATTTTCCTAAGTGATTTATTTTGACCTCTATTACTTCATTTTTATTTTACTGTTGCTGCTATTAGAGGATGCTGACAGGACTTATCTCCAAGATGATGACTGCAGTCGTACAAAACGTATATATACGAGTACATACCGATAGATACAAGTTGCATATATTGATCCAACATACATACATACATACATGCAGGGAGATGTACAGTATATGCATACATTCATACTTGTGTATATACATAATGCCTACATACATACATACTAATAATAAAAATATACAGCTATACATAAAACACACGTGATATATATAGAAATACACCTACAACTACAGTAATACTAAATAGACGGGATGTTACTGAAGATCAAAGAGAAAGAGAGAGAGAGAGAGAGAGAGAGAGAGAGAGAGAGAGAAGGAAAGCGCTTTTCTGTCTGAATAGTCTTAAAGCAAGAACAAAACTCTCTCTCTCTCTCTCTCTCTCTCTCTCTCTCTCTCTCTCTCTCTCTCTTACAATATATTGAAGTACTAGTCACTGTGTATAACGGACGAGACAACCCATCTTATCTCAGTTTATATCTTTTTAGAAAGGAGAGGTTATATCATCTCTCTCTCTCTCTCTCTCTCTCTCTCTCTCTCTCTCTCAAACAAATTAAGCGATGTTACCAATAACGAAAATATAAAAAATGTCATCAAGGTGAAAGGATTAAGACTCATATAACTCACTGAAAAAATAACTGAAGGCACTGACGCGGAGCCTTCACGTATTGGCGCTGTGTACCCTGTGAGGAGCAACTGCTGCATCCACTCGGGGGCCAAACCTCCCCATATTTCTCTGCATATATATATATATATATATATATATATATATATATATATATATATACTAATTATCAGTAGGGCAGCACAACGGAGGCAATCGTTTACCTGTGGTCGACGTGGAATGCCTAGCCAGACAGACCTGGGTTAAGGAACAACAATAACAACTGCCAATTAAATGAACTCGATTGGTGTCAGCTGGTTGGAAATTATAGAGCCGTCTGACCATGATGGAGTAAATGTTGACAATAATAACTCTGTCTGAAACTCATTCTCGGCTAAAAAAATATAATCTGAAGTTAGCTTGAGTTGAAATGTAGATATGTCCCGACCATGAAGGGGTAAATACAGCTGTCTTTGGTCCAGGGAATACGAGATAAATTTCCCCAAGCTGAATAAAGTCATGTGGTGCAAGCAGTAGTATAGTAAATAAAGAGGTCTTCTTACTGAATATGGTAAGCGGTGCACCTGTTTTTTTCCTTGCTCTCTCCCTTCTCCCCCTATCCCTTCCTCTCCTCCCCTCCCCCTTCCCTCTTCCCCCTTCTCTCCCATCTCCCCTTCCCCCTTCCCCCATCCTCTCCTTCCTCCAGTAATGCAGAGTGGAGTCGCCTAGTGGATGTGGAGTAAATCCACTCTGCTGTCAGGCTGTGTAAATATTGGTGACTGCGTTTTCGATGGCATTTAACACTTTACATCCGATATATAAACTTCTGTACACAGCTGACACACGCTTAAGGTATACTGTATATGACATTATTATACAGGTTTATATAGTGGATAGACTGATAGGCTGACAGATATAGCGACAGATACAGATAGATATGTATAGGTAGACACTGATTGATTGACAGATATAGAAACAAAGATACATACAGACATGTATAGACAGATAGACTGATTGATTGACAGATAGACAGATACTGTATAGATAGACATCAGCAGAGAGAGAGAGAGAGAGAGAGAGAGAGAGTCAACCAGATGCACAGATAATGCAGACCTTGTGGATGGGCGTATGTGGGCGGGATTTAGACTACAAGGGCGGGCTTTGGGCGTGGTGGGCGTGAATTTGGGCGTGGTGGGCGTGGCTAGGAATGTTAAGATAGAGTGGGAGAGGCACCCCTTTGGTTATAAAAATATGGAATCTATTATTGCAGTCTTGTGGGCATGACTGAGCTCTCTCTCTCTCTCTCTCACACACACACACACACACACACACACACACACACACACACACACACACAGCCACCCCAGGTCAATCTGATCCCTCACCCTTAGATGACGTATGACTCCTACACTGAAAGAAAACCAAGGAAACTACATTAACGCTTTCATTGTGTCTGCGGTGTGTCGCAAACAACGTATGGAGACTGTTTAGCGTGAAAGGAGTGATCTTGTTGGAGAGTCTCTTGAGTGTGTCGAGTTTAGTTATTTGGGGGACATGTTATATGCTGGAGAGAGAGAGAGAGAGAGAGAGAGAGAGAGATACTACTCAACAGGGTACCATCTCACAGGCCAGAGCTCATTATTTCTCGGACGTACAGTCTCTCAGCCTGTAAGATCAATTCGTCACCGTTCCACCTCTTTTCATCTTGTATAATAACTTGCATTCCGGAAATTGTAGTAAAAAAAAAAATCCTATACTGTTTTCATTTTAACTTGCCCTAAAACTACCACCACTTCATCGTAAGTGCCTGGTTTACACTAGAATGCGATGTTGGTCACAAAGAGGTGCTGTGGAAAGAATGTAGGGCCATAGTGGTGTCTTTTTCTGCCGCTGAGCTACGTGAAATAAGCCGTAAAAGGGTGAAAATGTAAGTCCAGTCAGGGTGAATGAACTGCAGTCATTTGGTTTTTGAACATTTGTCGTTGGGCCGGGCTACAAACGCCTTGGTCACTGAGTTACTGCGGGAACGATTTTAAATTAGTCCTTTGCAGCCCCCCAGAAGCTCTTGAACAATTATGAGGGTCTGAATAGATTCCCTCTATATGATCCCCATATCCACCCTCATTTAGAGGTATGGGTCTTAAAGATAAATGTTTTGCTGATTGGATTAACTGGTTGCAAATCAACCAGCCAGGCACCTGGCAACACACGTCACCACATGTAATCGTACAGTCGGCCTAAGAAGTGACGGCGGAGTATCCAAAAGTTTTCGGTCAGTGAGAGTGCACATACTAATACGTAAAATTGTTACAAAAAACAATAAATCAATGCCAAAGTACCTGTATATTTCAAAATTGTAGGAAGCAGTTCGTTAGTTACGATAATAGGAAATCCTAAACGGAACTAATTGAAATTTCACAACTATCGCTCAGGGACAGTCACAAATAATTTGTGGAGTTCAAACCCAGTATGGTAAAATGCAATATTTTTTTAGTAGCGTAAAACTGAACAAAAGGGAGCGTCAATAAACAATTAAAATTAGTACTTACTATTTATTAAATAATTTCCGTTACAATACTATGGACTAATTTCAAGTCATTTATTTCCGTTTCCAATGAACGACGACAGAAAGCGGGAAGGCGGCGTAAGCCAGTAAGCTATTTTTAATGTTTCGATCAGCACGCACGAAAGGAGATAACATTTACTCAAAGACATGCAGTTATTAAACTGCCTTTGGCCAGGTTTCCATTAAGAAAAATATCAGGATTACTTAATATCGGTGAAAAAAAAAAAAAAAAAAAAAAAAAAAAGCCTCAAAATCTGCCTCGAGTCGGAGCTGCTTGGAGAATGCTAACTTGTCATAGTCTGATATGCGCAGTGTATAATCGATTAGCAAGAGTAATAAAATGCAGAGGTTCAAGTTCAAAACTTCCAAATCAGCATTTTCTGTTCAGCAGGACATTATAGTTTATTTAAAAAGACAGATATTAAGATTATAAGATGGAATAGAAAGTGCGTGCTTTTGCATTGCAAGAATTTATGAACTCATGTTTTGATCCTGTGTATTGCCTGGTGTAAGAGAAAAAAGCAAAATCTGCCATATCTCCTTACAGCTAAAAAATAGTTTTGCATCAGTTGGTAATAAAGTTGCTAATTATAATTAGTACTGGCGGTAGGATGACGGAATAAAAGGCAGTATGGTCTTGCTGTTACCGCAGGTAGGGCATCGTTACGAAGAATAATTTCATTGTTATGGCATCCTTATTGTTGCTGTATCATCACCATAGCATTTGAAAAAAAATGCAGTGTATTGCAGACACAAGAATTTTCTTTAACTGGTCTTCAAAACTAGAGCATCTGTATTTGAAATCCTGGGAAAAATAAATTAGGAACACGGAGTTATAGGCCTACTGCCCACCGCGCGCGGAGTAATACATTTCACATTCATTCAAATCGGGAAAGGTAACTAAGTGTTAACTTCTAAATCTAATATATCACTGCCTCCCGTTATTCATTTTACATCATTCTTAGTGCGATATGATATATATTTTATTTGATATGACGTGATGAAGGCATTGAATGTTTACCTTATATTCACTGTTTTCACTGAACGTATGGCAGTGCAGAGTGACCGAAGCAATCTGAAACTCTGCCATCACTTCTTGGGGCGACTGTACCGTAGCATCCTGGAAGTCTCCCAAGCAAGTCGGGAGTTACCATGCTTCACCCGCTTTCTTAGTAGCGTTTCGTTTTTGACAGACCTTATGCGTCCCTGTTCTAGTTCCTTTACTTTTCTCCGTTAAACGCTGCCGGGTAAACATTTAAAATGGCTTTAATATGTGGCTGTCACTGGCTAACTATACACATTACTACAACCACGTCTACGTTACTGTTATCACTAACGCCGTCATTACCAAGAGCATTGTCACGACCACTACCATAACCACTGACAGCATTACTTCGCCGTTAGAATACCCTGAATAAAAGGATCACGCCTCTCTCGGCTGTAATGCAGTTCTTTATTCCTTCTCATTCAGTCCTCATGCTTAAATTCATCAGTCATTTTCAGGCTCAGCTGCAGCTCTACTTTTCATCCCATTCATCATTCTTCCTCCCTTCTTTAATACCCTTCAAGTTTTCCCTACCCAGTCGTAGCGGTTCTGTCCATATCATTCTATCTTCACGCATAAACTCCTCAGTCCTATCTAGACCCAACTTCAGTCCATTTCTTTCTCATTAGCTTCACATTACCATTATTCCAGTCCTCCACATCCTTTTTTTGACTCATCTTTTCTCCAGTACTTCATCTTACACTCCACCTTCCTCGCAGACACTCAATAATCTTATCTAAGACTCAGCTACAATCCTTCATCCTATTCCTCTCCATCATTATGCATACTCTTCAATTTCATTTTGACCTAACTACCTTATTTCCATCTTTATTTCCATCCTTTTTTTTTTTCCTACATATCATGGTATTACTTAACTTTGTCCTGAGGTAAATATAGTCCTTCATTCCTTATCATTCTATCTTCACATATCCTTGTCAACCTTGCGTGGCCTCATTTAATTCTTTCGTTACATTCTGCTGTTCAATTTTGTAGATATTATTTGCTCTTATCCTGACTCATCTATCATCCATCTCAATCCTATTTTTTGTCCCTGAATTATATTTTTAATCTATCTTGAATCAAACGCAGTCCATCAATCTATACTAGTCTAACTTCACTAATATATTCAATTTCATTTGTACTCAACAGCAACTCTTTAATTCACCCTATCCCAGTCCACAATCCTCAAACTTCCTGACTTATCTACAATCCAGCATTTCATCTGACATTTCACCTTCCTTGCAGACACTCATTGGTCTTATCTCGACCCAACTAGAGTCATTAATTCCACCCACTTATAGTTTTCTGCATAAACCCCTCAATTTTATCTTAACTCCGACGACACGTTAACCCCTTCCATGGTTGCCCCGTCTCTCGTATTTCATTCCGGTAAACGCAAGACGATTTTATTCAGCCCAAAGTGTATTTATAGGAAGATTGGGATGTTATAATGGGACCACTAATCCTCATGGTGGGGACAACTCTAGCATTATGTTTCAGGTAGATCAGGGTTATTTTGTTCCGCTGAGTTATGTCAGTTTAGGAGTGTTATTAATGATACAATCGACCCCCTTATGACTGGGACAACTCTAGTGATACATACATACACACAAACAAGCGAGCATACAAACAAACATATATGAGGGCACACACACACACACACACACACACACACACACCGCTCGCTGGTGCAGTGGTAACGTTCCCGCTTGCCAACTGGTGGACGGGAGTTCGCGCCTCGCTCAGGTTGCGAAAAGTTTCACTGACAAAGTGGGTGGTTACTGTCCCCCTGAGCAAGGGGACGGATGTGTGCGTGTGTGAAGGTCACAGCCTTGCCCTTAGATCGGACTATATGAGCTCTCAGCTCCCTTCCGGGAGGGTATAAGCTGACGATCACGACCATCAGGTGATCCTGACCGACCCGGTGAATTACACACTTTTACGCTACCCACATTATAATACAAAACCGGCCACAGAAGGTCACAACTTGGACATATAAGGGTAAAGAATGCTTGGACCGGCTCCCAGGCCCCCAGTGCCATCATCCCCAGTTCCCAGACAGGCAGGGAGGAGGGGTAGGAGACTGGGTGGACCCCCTAGGTGGCTCAGGGGCGTCTCATATGGAATACATTTGATGGACTCATATCATTGGGAGTGTTGTTGGCTTGGTGTAGTGAAAAATAAAAAAATATATCCTCCTCCTCGTACCCTTCCTCCTTCTCTCCTTGCTCCTGTTCGTCCTCCTCCTCTCCTCAGTTTTCCTCCCTTTCCTTCTCACTTCTTCTCGATCTCCTCTATCTCTCTCATTTATCATTCTCTGTCTCTATCTACATTTACGTTTCAGCTCTTCAATTTGTCTTCTGCCTTACAAGTTTCTTTTCCTTTCACTGTGTTAATTTGTCTTATTTTTTTCTGCCTCCCTCATCTCTCCGTTCCTCCCCAAATTCTCTCTCTCTCTCTCTCTCTCTCTCTCTCTCTCTCTCTCTCTCTCTCACGCACACACACACACGCACACACACAACAAAACTCCCACAGACACCCCAATCATTAAGCCCCTTAATTTGTGAAGGTCTTTGGTCCAGTAAAATATTATCACTTAGTACAGAGAATAAAGCAGAAAATTAAGAAGGAATTGGTTGATCAGATTTTCTCCTTAACAGGAGTGTGTGTGTGTGTGTGTGTGTGTGTGTGTGTGTGTGTGTGTGTGTGTGTGTGTGTGTGTGTGTGTGTGTGTGTGTGTGTGTGTGTGTGTGTGTGTGTGTGTGTGTGAGAGAAATAAGCAAATTAAAAAATGCTCCCTAAAAGCATCATTAGAGCTCACCTTTTTCATTTATTTTTTGTATGAAAACCACCTCCTAGAACTTGACTTCAGAAACCAAAAGCCTGTTAAAGAAAAAGAAAGGAAGGTGAAGAAGAAGACAGCAAGGTGAAGAAGAGAGCAAGGTGAAGGGGAAGACAGCAAGGTGAAAGAGAAGAGAGCAAGTTGAAGGGAAAGAGAGCAAGGTGAAGGGAAAGACAGCAAGGTGAAGGGGAAGAGAGCAAGGTGAAGGGGAAGACAGCAAGGTGAAGGAGAAGAGAGCAAGGTGAAGGGAAAGAGAGCAAGGTGAAGGGAAAGAGAGCAAGGTGAAGGGAAAGAGAGTATTCTCTGGACATTGAAAGAGAGGGTGAAGAAAAGTGAGGACAGTGACGTCTGTCTATCTAGCTATAGCCAGAGCCTTCATCTCGAAAGGTGTGGTCACAAACAAATCGCCTCCACGTCGCCCAGTCCCCTGCTATTACGCTGCCCTCTCCCCAACTCACTCACTCCTCTCTCATATACCTCTCCAGGGTCTGGGAGGGAAATGAACCACTGAATAGGCCCCACTCACTCCCCCTCTTCTCCACATAAATCCCCACCAGAATCACCTGCTTCGTACTGACTTCTGAACGCAAATGCGTGGAGAATAACAAGGGGCAGGGAAAATGAAGAATGGTATGAAAAGGAATGGGAAAGGTAAGGAATGCAATATCGAAGGGAGAAATCACACACACACACACACACACACACACACACACACACACACACACATACAGACTCTCTCTCTCTCTCTCTCTCTCTCTCTCTCTGTCCATCACCAACATCTGAGCTTCCGAGAGTCAGAGGAAGAACAGGGGAAAGAGAGACGGAGATGAGAAGTAGAGAGACGAGAAGACTGGGAAAGCATTATCTACCAAGAAAATAAACCAATGGAAAAGACACCCACACTAACAAAACCACAACGACCTCCAAAACCACCAGGGGCACCTTAGATTCCGGGAGCAAGAAAAAGAGGCCCCTAGGATGATGACCCTCCCAGATAGGCCAAGGCTGATGACGGCTGGGCGGGTGTTGAAAGATCTCCGCCAGCAAATCACAGGGTCATTATTACCGCCAGGCTGTGTGGGTTGCTTTGCTTCCTTGGCACGCGAGGTCCCTCTGGATTTCCCTGTCTGATGCTGCATGCCATCAGCCTTACTTGTCTATCCAAACATCACGGCCCAGGCTCGTCTATCATTAGTAATGGAAGGCCACACTGAAAACACGATCGCCTCTGCAGCTGTTTCAGGAACGTCAGTAAGGGCCTGGTTCATCATTGAAAGCTGTAGCCACACACTAATACAACACCAGAAGGAGATATACTTACTTGTCTATTGAAACATCACGGATCAGACTCCTCTATAACTACCGGTAGTAAGGGAAGGCCATACTGATAACACTAACTCTCTTGCAGCTGCTATCTGGAACGTACATAGCGATCTAGCTGTAACCTGGAATTTAATGTGATGCTGAAGAGATTTTCGTCCTTTTACAGTTTATTTCTCCTAGCATGGGCACTCTAAGATGACACTGTGGCTCTACAACCCTTCCACTGCGCTTTTGCGTGACTAGAACTTAACCCAAGAACTTAACCCTGGGATATTATGCTAGTTCTTGCAAGAACTTAACCCAAGAACTTAACCCTGGGATATTATGCTAGTCACGCAAAAGCGCAGTGGAAGGGTTGTAGAGCCACAGTGTCATATTAGAGTGCCCATGCTATGAGAAATAAACTGTAAAAGGACGAAAATCTCTTCAGCATCACATTAAATTCAGGTTACAGCTAGATCATATGTACGTTCCAGATAGCAGCTGCAAGAGAGTTAGTGTTATCAGTATGGCCTTACTACCGGTAGTTATAGAGGAGTCTGAGCCGTCATGTTTCAATAGACAAGTAAGTATATCTCCTTCTGGTGTTGTATTAGTGTGTGGCTACAGCTTTCAATGATGAACCAGGCCCTTACTGACGTTCCTGAAACAGCTGCAGAGGCGATCGTGTTTTCAGTGTGGCCTTCCATTACTAATGATAGACGAGCCTGGGCCGTGATGTTTGGATAGACAAGTAAGGCTGATGGCATGCAGCATCAGACAGGGAAATCCAGAGGGACCTCGCGTGCCAAGGAAGCAAAGCAACCCACACAGCCTGGCGGTAATAATGACCCTGTGATTTGCTGGCGGAGATCTTTCAACACCCGCCCAGCCGTCATCAGCCTTGGCCTATCTGGGAGGGTCATCATCCTAGGGGCCTCTTTTTCTTGCTCCCGGAAGCTAAGGTACCCCTGGTGGTTTTGGAGGTCGTTGTGTTTTGTTAGTGTGGGTGTCTTTTCCATTGGTTTATTTTCTTGGTAGACAATGCTTTCCCAGTCTTCTCGTCTCTCTACTTCTCGTCTCCGTCTCTCTTTCCCCTGTTCTTCCTCTGACTCTCGGAAGCTCAGATGTTGATGATGGACAGAGAGAGAGAGAGAGAGAGAGAGAGAGAGAGTCTGTATGTGTGTGTGTGTGTGTGTGTGTGTGTGTGTGTGTGTGTGTGTGTGTGTGTGTGTGTGTGTGTGTGTGTGTGTGTGTGTGTGTGTGTGTGTGATTTCTCCCTTCGATATTGCATTCCTTACCTTTCCCATTCCTTTTCATACCATTCTTCATTTTCCCTGCCCCTTGTTATTCCCCACGCATTTGCGTTCAGAAGTCAGTACGAAGCAGGTGATTCTGGTGGGGATTGATGTGGAGAAGAGGGGGAGTGAGTGGGGCCTATTCAGTGGTTCATTTCCCTCCCAGACCCTGGAGAGGTATATGAGAGAGGGGTGAGTGAGTTGGGGAGAGGGCAGCGTAAGAGCAGGGGACAGGGCGACGTGGAGGCGATTTGTTTGTGACCACAACTTTCGAGATGAAGTATTGCAGGGTGAGGAAGGGTGAGATGGTTACTGCAGGGTGAGATGGTTATTGCAGGGTGAGGAAGGGTGAGATGGTTATTGTAGGGTAAGGGAAGGGTGAGATGGTTATTGCAGGGTGAGGGAAGGGTGAGATGGTTATTGCAGGGTAAGGGAAAGGTGAGATGGTTATTGCAGGGTGAGGAAGAGTGAGATGGTTATTGCAGGGTAAGGAAGGGTGAGATGGTTACTGCATGGTGAGGAAGGGTGAGATGGTTATTGCAGGTGAGGGAAGGGTGAGATGGTTATTGCAGGGTAAGGGAGGGTGAGATGGTTACTGCAGGGTGATGGAAGGGTGAGATGGTTATTGCAGGGTAAGGAAGGGTGAGATGGTTATTGCAGGGTGAGGGAAGGGTGAGATGGTTATTGCAGGTGAGGGAAGGGTGAGATGGTTATTGCAGGGTAAGGGAAGGGTGAGATGGTTATTGCAGGTGATGGAAGGGTGAGATGGTTATTGCAGGGTAAGGGAAGGGTGAGATGGTTATTGCAGGGTAAGGGAAGGGTGAGATGGTTATTGCAGGGTGAAGAAGAGTGAGATGGTTATTGCAGGGTAAGGAAGGGTGAGATGGTTACTGCAGTGTGAGGGAAGGGTAAGACAGTTATTGCAGGGTGAGATGGTTATTGCAGGGTGAGGGAAGGGTGAGAAGGTTACTGCAGGGTGAGGGAAGGGTAAGATGGTTATTGCAGGGTGAGGGAAGGGTGAGATGGTTATTGCAGGGTGAGGTAGGGTATTGTAGAGTGGGGCAGGATAGGGATTTCCATAAGAACTCTGATCATAGGAGTTTCTCTGGACTGGATAGAAGTATTATTTGCAAACCGAGGCTCATGTGAACGTGACAGCGATGCACCGCAATACTGAAATTATCCTTGTGTGTGTGTGTGTGTGTGTGTGTGTGTGTGTGTGTGTGTGTGTGTGTGTGTGTGTGTGTGTGTGTGTGTGTGTGTGTGTGTGTGTGTTGGATAGAGATAGGGAGGCAATTTAGGACTGCAGCATTGACAAAACGGAACAGGAGAGTCCCCCGTTTTAAATCAATGCCACCACCTGAAGGCGTCCCTCTCCTGCCCAAAGTTCGTGTTTGGCTGCTTTACCGGAATCAGTCACTTCAACACTGCAGTTTAGGAGGGTGTGGGACGTGAGGTGATGATGATCACACATACACACACACACACACACACACACACACACACACACGTTCCCCACCCTTCTTCATAAGGCAGGTGGGCTTGGAAGGGTCAGGCTGGGGTCACAGAGGGGTCAGGGGTCGTGGGTGTGGGCCTGGGTGTGGGTGCAGGTGCAGGAAAGGGAATAAACATGTGGGCGTGGGTGTCTGGGGGAGTATAGGTGTACCGGTAAGTGTAAGTTACTGGGTATGTATTACTATGAAAGCGTGAGTGGTTGTTGAATACTGTGGGAGTGTAATGTGGGTGTAGGTGTATAAGTATTTAAAGATGTGGTGTAAGTGTATGCGGGGGTTACACTAAACTAATGAGTATACATGATTTAGAATGTTAACTGGTAGAGAACGCAGACGTAAATGATAACGTGTGTGTGTGTGTGTGTGTGTGTGTGTGTGTGTGTGTGTGTGTGTGTGTGTGTGTGTGTACTAGACTTCAATCCTGTGTCCAACGACACATGGTTAACAGAAGTAAAGGATACTGGCTTGTGCTTCTGCTTCCTACGGCTCTAGACCTATGTTTAGGACTTGTATTCAAAGGTCCGTATTCTCGTCGTGTAAGGAGGCTCCCTAGCACCTCTTCATTGGCGATTTATTTACCAAACAACCCTTTAACAGCATCTTATTGCATCTTATATCTTTTAATGAAGACACAGATTGCATCAACAACACACACTAATACAGTAACGAAGCAGAAGCTGAAATAAACCGGTAAGGAAGAGGTGTTAGTAAGTTTTTTAACCGTACGAGAATACTTCCCTAAGTGACATATAATTGGAGGCCTGGTAACACATTTTCCTTAACGATTTATTTTGCATATTACCCCTTGACATTTTCTTGTATGTTATTTATAGTCTCTTTAATATCGACATAATTTGCAACAACAATATACTGTACGGTACGAGAGGATAGTGAGGTGCAACGTGCATAATAAACTGCTAAGGCAAATGAATCACGAAATCTCCAAGGCTGCTTAGAATACTGTCATAAGTGTGAATGTGTGTGTGTGTGTGTGTGTGTGTGTGTGTGTGTGTGTGTGTGTGTGTGTGTGTGTGTGTGTGTAGAGCTAATGGGCATGTATTTTAATTTCCTGTGTAGTGGTATAAATGTGGGTGTGGGTGTGGATGTAGGAGGGGAGGAGTGTACGGTAGGTGTGGGTGTGGGTGTCGAGGATTGTGGGTATGGGTGCGGGCCCGATAGTGTATGTGGGTGTTGAGAATTGTGAGTATGAACGTCGAGAATTGTGGGTATGGGTGCGGTTGTGGGACTGATTGTGGGTGTGGGGGTCGAGGATTGTGAGTGAGTACGTGTGTGGCTGTGTGAGTGGGCCTGATTTTGGGTGTGGATGTCGAAGATTGTGAGTCTGGTTGCGGCTGTGGGTGTGGATCTGATTGTGGGTTTGGGTGGCGAGGAACGAGTGTGTGCGTGTGGATGTGTGGGCCTGATTGTGTGGGCGTCGAAGATTATGAGTATGGGTGTGGATGTGGGTGTCGAGGATTTTGAATGTGATTGCAAGTGTGGGTGTGAGTGTGCTTGTACGAATGGGCCTGACTGTGAGTGTGGGTGTCAAGGATTGTGAGTGTGGGTGTGGGTGTGAGCCTGACTGAGGGTGCGGGTACCAAAGAATATAATCATGTGGGTAAGAGTGCCTGAAAATATGTTAACGTTAGTCTGTCGGCTTTCTGAAGTAATGGGTACATTATGCTATGAGAACGCGTTTAATGTACAGACGCATTAAAAGTCCCATCGCCTCTCTTGTTTTTCTCTCAGTGCAATTCAAAATCAGTGTGGTGAATCCGCAGCAATCGGCACTGATGATTTCGTTTGGCCTCACATCAATGCCAAAAGGGTCGTCTGCTACAGGTTTACAACACTGATTTCAGTCCGTGGGGAGAAGGGCAGAAGAGGTGACAGAACTCGATGGTAACTCTACTTGTTACCCGTTCCCCCCTCCCGCTGTAGGGGCTCGGGGACGGGTATTGTTTTCACTTGGTTTGTCTGTTTGTTTGTTTGTCTGTCTGTCCATTAACAACTTTACGCGAAAACTGCTGGTGCCATTTTGACTAAAATTACAGGGATGATGGATTATGACCCTCCGATCACCTGATTAAATTCTGGGAGAAACTGGGTCAAGGCCCAGGCTGTAGGGCCATATAATGTATAAAAAAAAAAAAAATCGCCATAACTCCTTTCAAATTCGTCATATCGACATGAAACCAAAATCTAACGGTGCATCATTTAAATCTGCATCCTTTAACGTGCGGCACTACATCAGGGGGGTCACCTCCCAGTTAGCGGTAGGGAGGTCAATGTCAGTTGGGTCGGGCCTAAAATTTCAAATGGGCATAAAATCGTCAATTTTCACCCGATTTACTCCAAAATTCTTATGTGACATTTTTGACCAGATATCCTGTTGAGTTTATACGTCAGAATTAAAACGACTGCCGGGGAGGGGTTTGCTGTGCTTTGGCACCGCTCCTTGTATCATCTTAACTTGGTGGAGATGTTTACCTTTTTCCAGCCTTTTTCCCGTTACTGCGATGGCAAACTACGATAATACTACGACTGTATATCCCCTTCATAGCACTTCTTCGTGACAGCATTTTGTTCTTGTGTTGATCCATTGGTATAGTACAGCACTTAAGGTGACGGGCCCTTTTGTCACCCAATTCAAGTCATCCTACCGAGTTTAATTGAAATCCTTTTTCCAGTTTGGACTGCGTTACGTCCCCCCCCACACACACACAGAATTATAGTATACTGGATTATAGGTGCTTGGAGAAGTGCTGGTATGGGTGTGGAAGTGTGTCTGGGTACGAGTTACAGTGGGGTGTCGGGAGGAGTTCAAGTGTAATGGGGATTTGCTTAGCTAATGCAGAAGTGTAGGTGTGATTGAGGGTACGGTACGAGGTTTAGGTGTGTGTGTGTGTGTGTGTGTGTGTGTGTGTGTGTGTGTGTGTGTGTGTGATTTGACTTTGTTGTGGGTGTGGATGTGGATGTAAGTGTGACAGTACTTGATTTAGTCTGAGCTGTGAGCGTAGATGTGTGTCTATAGGTATGTATGTATATGCGCATGTATGTATCAATGTATGTATGTATGCATGTACGAATAAATGCAAGTATAATTTTGAACATATCATTATGGATTGCATATGTAGCCGTGAGTGTGGGTGTGGGTGTGGGAAGATCTGTATGTATAGAGGTGAGCGTGAAGTTAAGTGTGAAAGAATGGATTACAAACGTAGGTGTGGGTGTGGGCGTAGGTGGGAGTGTGGGTGTGGTGTGGGTGGGAGTGTGTGGGTATGCGTGTAGGTGAGGTGGGTGGGAGAAAGTTTATATAAATGAATGCGAGCAAGAATTTCATTTTAAAATAGAAACTGCAGAAGAGGGAGTACTGTAGGTGTGGCTGTGGCAATGAGTGTGGGTGTAGGCGTGGGTGTGGGCGTGCGTGTGGACAAGGGTGTGGTGCAGGACAAAGCTGTCTCTCCATAAAGGGTGAGAGATGTATAAGGCAGAGAGACACCTTCAAACCTACACATCATCTCTCTCTCTCTCTCTCTCTCTCTCTCTCTCTCTCTCTCTCTCTCTCTCTCTTTCTCCATTACACACACACACACACACACACAGCCTCCCTCACTCTCATAGGCTACTCCTCAGTCGACGAAAACTCATGTAAAACAGATTCCCCTCCCCTCCCTCTTACACAAGTTAAGGTAAATGTTAAAAGAGATTTAGATCCTTTTTTGGCTGGTTTATTATACAGTAAACAGTTTAAATATTATCCTGGTTAAATATTCAGCGCCCAGCCTGAATACTAATGTCCTTCCTTCACTGACTGGCGTTAACAGTTGTGTATATGAATATTGTTTTGTGGTTTAAAGATAGGGGCCAATGGGTTTGGTGATATGTGTGTGTGTGTGTGTGTGTGTGTGTGTGTGTGTGTGTGTGTGGAGAGAGAGAGAGAGCTTTGGTGCATGCCAGTAGGGGTGCGGCAAAGTGCATGTGCATTTAGGAATTAATGGTAGCTACCAAGCTGTTTTTGCGCATTAGACGCTGTGTGAAAGGGTGTGGTATTTGTTAGGACGTGATAAGTGTATGTGACTAGGGGATGGTGTGTGTGTGTGTGTGTGTGTGTATGTGTGTGTGTGTGTGTGTGTGTGTGTGTGTGTGTGTGTGTGTGTGTGTGTGTGTGTGTGTGTGTGTGTGTGTGTGTGTGTGTGTGCAGCGAGACATACACAGGGTGCGACAGACAAATTGGAGGCAAGGGTAGGATGAAATACTTTTAAATAATGTGAGCAAGTGGAAATTTACAAATCCAGAGTGAGTTAGAATGAGAAAAATGGAATGGAAATTTTGTGTTGACTGAGGAGAGTTAGAGAGAAGAGCCTCTCCAGTTCTAAAGGCCTTTCCAAAGCCGAATAAAATCCTTGGCTTTAGCAACAATGAATTTTAAATACACTGCTATTGTGAATAAATAAAGGAGTAATGGCGAAAAGAAATTGTTAAATCAGTGGTGCAGGAAAGGCTCCCTAACTCAAGACAACATTTAGCCATTTTTCTGTATTCTTAGGAGACTCTAGAATCCTTACGATTGGTGTCATATGGCATGATAATAGTCTATTATATAGCGTATTAATAATAAAAAAAAACTATGTCGATATTACAATGGCATCAATAACATCCAAAAGTATATTAACCTTTTTTCCACCACCAAAACTTCTTGTGCTTTTTTACTCACCGCCACAGAGCTCGGTGGTCGAGTGGTTGATGTTTCAATCTACACAACCACCGGCTTGATAACGACATGATTCGAATCCTGGTGCCACTCGACACAAATGTCCATCTACCCCTTGTGGGTTGCTTGTTAAAATGACTGCTTAGGATAACACCTTGAGGAGCTAAATGACGCGGCCTTTTATCTCAGGATAGTGGCTGAATAACCCACCACACGCTCAAAGGCCTAAGGTCGACAGTGTACGGAAGCTATGAAAAAAAATAAAATAGTCAAACTTATTGGCACAGATTTTAACTTCAAATTAGCTTATATAATACCCAATAAATTATTCTGTACCCCGACATCTATAATTTGTTCAGTTCCAATCACCGTACTACAAAAAGATAAGATAGAGATGGAGTTAGAGAGGGTAGGCCGCAGCTAAACGACAAAGACGATACCCAGATTAAGAAACATGCCAGACGAGAAACGCATATATATATATATATATATATATATATATATATATATATATATATATATATATATATATATATATATATATATTTTAAGTACCGTACCTTACGATATACAAATTTTACAAAGACTGGACAAGATGGAGCCCAATACATGTAAGTCACTGCTGATCGGTCGAATTACACTACAGGTAATAATTCCAGTCAATGAGTAAATCATTTTTTCTTTTAGTAAGGTTGTAATTATATGGAACCATTAGCCCAAGAATGTGGTAGACTGCGATATTATTAACATCAAAAAAGCATTTGGGTAAGTATACAGTGTCGAACCCCTAGCATAACAGGATCATGGCTGATTATTACAAAAATATTCCAATCGTTTTCCTGCCATTCATACCACGGAAAATACACCTACAACGCAACACTGTAAGGAGATAATGTTACTTTCCCCCAGCATATTAATATAATGTAAATTATCATTTTTAATTTAATTCTTTCCTGTGACACTGCTATGAACTATTCAATGCTGCATGATGGTCTCATTCAATCTCTCCTGCCGACTTTGGCTAGAGTTTGGTGGACGGGGGAAAACTTTCTTGCTTTATAATCCTACTCTGAAGCTCACAGAAATAGATATTGCATGCACAGCCTTCTCAGCTTCGTGAGGACCTTTAGCTCTGTTGCTATCTAAATTTCTTTGTTCTTCGTTTGTACTGTTTTGTTCACATCGCGGCTAAGCGAGTCATTGCTATTGCCCCCACCTTCACCTTTTGCTAGATGCATATAATTTTATCTACCTTCAAAGAGATGTTTGGCAGTTGCGGACATTCCCATCTAACTCTTACAGTTCTTACAGGTTTCCCCTAAGCTGAACTCTTCATTACGGTGACGGCATTTTTATTTTAATCAAGCCAGACTAGACACTTTTAAGCAACTAAGGTAAAATCTCTAATCGTGAAGGAAAGAAACAAGGTTAAATCTAACCCCTGCAATTAGAACTGTCTCTATACGACATACAATCACTTGGAGGCAGAAAAAATACTATACAAAAATAAATCGCTTGTCTGATGGGATTAAAACTGTCTAATGGTGGCAAGCGTATATGAAAAAAGACGTCATTATCCACGTAATTATTCTCCTGTAATTATATCCTTTACTATGAGCAGAGTTTGCATAAATACCACACGTGAGAATATTAACTTCCCATATAGAGAAAATAAACTGGTAAGGAACAGATGCAAGGGAGACCTTTGTAAACAAGCAAGTAACGCTATGACCCGTATTCTCGCAGGGTAAAGAGGCTCCCTAACACCTGTTTCTATGCAACTTATTTTGTTTATTACACCTTCCTCTCCTCTTCTATGTTATATAAATCATTTTAATATCTCAGTACTCTGCATAATTATATAATGTGCAAAATTATACTAGCCTATCTTATCCAAAAATAAATCGGTAAGGAGGAAGTGTTAGGGAGCTTCCTTAACTGACGACAATACGGGCCTAAAGGCCGGTTCACGCGCAAAATCGCGGCCGTTTTTTACTGGAATCTGCTTCCCGGTAGAAATTCCGGCCGCTTTTTTCGCCGGTATGGAGAGACCGACATGTCGGTCTTTTTTTGCCGGAATCGGGAGAAAGAAGCCGGGCCGATTTAAATGGAAGCACCGAACAAGGCAAAGCTCTGGGAACGAAGACGAATACGACATCTTGTTTACACTACTACCACAACTAATCTCACTTTAACGTTCATTCCAGTTTGGGTGTATCTGATATGAGCATGAGTATAAATGTATGATTCTTTAAGTATGAGTTAAAGGTAAAGGAATCTTGTACATGATTTATGTTTAAGAAAATTTATGCATACGGCCCCTGAAGCACCCGGAAAGCTGAGTGGCAGTAAAGGCCTATTCACAGGAGCTAAATCGCGGCCGTGAGGGCTCATCTTGAAGTTGGAAAAGTGCAAGAGCTGCACACCTACAAGTACGGTGGTCCATTTTTGTAAACATTGCTGTCGCGTTCCTGCCTCAGCAGTCCCCGTACGTGTGAACACCTCTCCGGGAGAAATGCCGAAAATCGGCATTTTTTCCCCGCAAATCGGTGAAAAAAACGACCGCGATTCAGCTCGTGTGAACCGGCCTTAAGACTCGTAACCTCGTGAGCTCAGGAGGCGTTTTAACTCAGCACCCTCAGCACCTAAAGTCAGCAGCATAGGGCACACTAATATTTCTTTGTATGTTATGTATGTCTATTTTTCATGGGGAGGTTCTTCCATAAAAGGCCATACAAGGGAGTACTAACCTGTCATATACATGAATAATATGGGAATGGGAGGTTCTATGGCTTCTACTAAGCTAAGGAAAATACAAACCAAAAGGGCAGGGTTGGCCAGAAACTCACGTCCTATAGGGGCATCTTCCTCTTCCTCCTCTCCTTAAATATAATGTACCACGGACACCAGGTACCGTATAGAGTGAAGTTCAGTATAACACGTACGGTACTCTCTCTCTCTCTCTTTCTGCATCCCATTCTGTCACGTAGCTACCCCTCCTAAATTTACAAGAAAAAATAAATGCAAAAACAACAAAGTAAGCATGTGACAGTCTTGATTTCCATCTCACTGCGCACCAGAAAAAAAAAATGCGTCACTTTACCGAAAGCACACACACACACCAAATCCCTCTCTCGCGCAGCAAACCTCTAAAAGTCGCCTCTGAGAAAGCAAGAAAACGCCAACAGGGAATCGCCTTCCGCAAAGCACAGGGCCGCCCTTGGCTCCTGGGTGTAAGCACGATCTACCTATCATGGGTGTAAGGTAATGGGTTTGGGGGCTAATGGTGAGGACGGCGTCTGCCTGCAGTGTGTTTGTCCTCTGCCTCCATTAGTGTGGTGGTTGGGGTCGCCTTCCCTGCTGCCAGCCTAGAAACACACGGCACAGGGAGACTGGGGGGGAGGGGGGGAGGAAAGGAAGAAAATAATGTGGAAGAAGAGAAGAGGAGAAAAGATAGTTGATCAATATGCAGTACGAGTACCGTATATGGAATACATATATGTATTGATACGTATATACACATACAATTTTCATACATACCGGTACATACATATACTATATACATACCCAGTACATAAACATGCATACATACTGTACATATATACAGATATACACAATACATATAAGCAAGTCATGCATCTTATATCAATCTACATACTTGTCTATCTATTTTCAATCCACACTCCCACAAAAATCAGTGACCTATGATCCGGGAAAAGAGAGAGAGAGAGAGAGAGAGAGAGAGAGAGAGAGAGAGAGAGAGAGAATAATTATGAAAACAGGGAAGAATTGGAACACAAAGTCAGCCACACACATTTCGAGTCTTCTGAATCCTGGCTATCTATCATTGCCCTAACCACATACAATTATTTACAGACATGCATATGAAGCAAGGGCGTGCGATTTTCTTTGCTCGACGTGTGTGTGTGTGTGTAATTCACCGGGTCGGTCAGGATCACTTGATGGTCGTGATCGTCAGCTTCTACCCTCCCGGAAGGGAGCTGAGAGCTCATATAGTCCGATCTAAGGGCAACGCTGTGACCTTCACACACGCACACACCCGTCCCCTTGCTCAAGGGGGACAGTAACCACCCACTTCGTCAGTGAAACTATTCGCAACCTGAGCGAGGCGCGAACTTCCGTCCACCAGTTGGCAAGCGGGAACGTTACCACTGCACCAGCGAGCGGTGTGTGTGTGTGTGTGTGTGTGTGTGTGTGAAGAAAATAGCAAACTGTTTTGATTTTCTTTAAGCCAAAGTTAGACGAAGGGTTGAGGTCTGCCAAGGGACTGACCGACTGTTATTATTATTAATAGTAGTAGTAGTAGTAGTAGTAGTAGGCCATCACCCATCATCTAATCCTACCTTGCCCCATGAGGAGCGTAGGAGCCCGGGGCTAGGCAGTTGATCCCGACATTATAGATGCGAGTGACCAGCCTCACTCATCCCTGAGTGGCATTACATGAACAATCAACCCCAACCATTCCTTGGATATAAACCTTCACCGGCTCAATCCAATTGGAGCGCAGTAATTACCCACTAAACCACCAGGCACCAAAATTTGGTTATATGGTTACCACCTAGCGTAGTAAATGGTTTCCTGGTGTACAGGAAACCATTTGGCTTGTCACTCAGTGTAGAGTCACCCACAGGCAGAAGGTAGAACAAAGAATGAAGGAAAGAAAGACAGAAGAGGGAGTGTAAAGTCACCCGTAGGCAGAAGGACGAGGAAAGAATGAAGGAAACAAAGACAGAAGAGGATG
Organism: Coenobita brevimanus; assembly: GCF_032717465.1. NCBI lineage: Eukaryota > Metazoa > Arthropoda > Malacostraca > Decapoda > Coenobitidae > Coenobita > Coenobita brevimanus. Next base: position 2,527,953 of record NC_137049.1, read on the forward strand.
AAAGGAAAGAAGAATGGAGGAGAGGAAAGGGCAGACACCCGACAGCAGCACTACATCGAGTGAGTGGATGGTGAGCGCCCAGTAGTATTTTAGAAATAATAGTGAAAAGATCAAAGTCACACAGCGAGATCAACTTAAACAATTTTTACCGATTTACACCAAACGTTGTGGAAGGGTTCAAGGTAATGCAGGGAGAAAGATATCTGAATGTGAAAACGATTAGTCAAAGATCAAGGACACAGGAAAAGTTAAAATGTCAAGTTCACAAGTCATCATATTAAATAGATATAAGATTTCGATTTAGCTTGATGGAAGGGTTCAAAGTTGGGCAAGGATGATGGGATTAAACTAAAAAAAAAAAAAAAAAAAAAAATGTTGGTCAAAGCTATACATTAGGTCAAACGTTCGACGCAACAACTCACATTTAATTCGATATGGGCCAAACTGTGGAAAGATTGACAATCTGCCAAAGACGAAGAGATCTAATTTTGAGAATAGCTAATAAGTCAGTTCTCAAGGTCACAAGGTAAGCTCAACTTATTTTTCATCTGATTTGGACCGATGTTGGTGGAAAGGTTAAGGATCAGGCAAGAAGGAAGCAAATTGATTCTGAGCGTAACTAGTCCAATGTCAAGATCACTGGACACGGTTAAATGTTCGGATGTTGCACTGTCTGAATGAAACTTCTTATTTGTAATTTTCCATCGATTACAAAGTTTTAAAAAATAGTTCTAAATCTTTCTCATGTGCTCTTTCGTTCATATCAAAAAGTCAGTGTGTGCTAATCGCTTGTTATGTGCTTCTCTATACATACCCATCATGCCAACTCCATCCCGTCTACTCCTAACTTCTCGACTTCCACACCTCTCATCCTCACAACTTTACCTACCAAATCCATCCACTGATTTTTGCTACCATGCTTCCTCCAACCTCCAAACTCACTCAGACACAGCCTTTTCATCACCTTATCTGCATCCATTGTCTCCATCTTACCATACCATCTATGCACGTCCCTTCTCCCTTGTTACTAATAGACTTCTTTACCAAATACGGTGTCACGGGGTTTTTAAGATTATACAATGTTAAAGAAGAATAATTTTCAATAATACTGAGAACAAGACAATGAATTGTCTTGTGAAAATCAAACAATGATTACTTTATGTCGGCCTACTTCGCCGATTCTCTAAGGACGAGAATTTATAAACTTTCTCAACAGTACACAGCAGAGACTAATTCCTCACAATTGCTGTTTGTTAGTACTGTTAGCCTCTGGAGAAAGTGACTTCACCCCTGACAATCAATAACTATGCTATTAATGATAACCTGTTCTTGCTGATGCATTAACTCCTGGTTGCACAACGGATTTTAAGCTTAATGCAAAAGGACTGGCCTAAGTACCGGTTATGAATAGCAAAGCGTTTATGAAAACTAGGAGCTATAAGTGAAATAAGCTTATGGAAAATAAAACACGAGTTTACATTACATTACACTCAAGAAAAAGAACTTAAATTTATTGATTACAATAAATAAATTAACGTTACATGTTTCACAAGGAATTCAAAATAAGGAGATCGCACTCACTCTCTCACTCAAAAGCTAAACTCATAAACATAGGAAAAAACAAAAAGAAATACTGGTCAGAAAAATGGACAAAGCGGATGACACTGCACATGCTGAGTCTCTCGCCAATCACGCTAGGTGGGAATCCAATGGCGGTGGTGGGAACTAGGCGTCGTTGCGAGGAAGGACGCTGCCACACACACTACCTGCTTCTGCATCGCTCAAACCTTGACTGAGTTCAAATTGTGGGAGAGGGGCGAGTGTCGTGGCCGCACTTGCAACGGCCAACGAGTGTGAGCAATACACACCCGCAATTCACTCAGCAAAGGTGCTAACATCGCGCACAAGGACGATCACTTATGACACAGTGAAAAACTGTTCTGAAAACACTCCCGACCGGGTAAATACGTGGCGGTTCACTGAGTGATAAATGCTGGGATTCCACTAGAATTCGCGGTTTCCCACCAAAGTTAATGTCACGAGCTTATTTAAATATAAAATCGCGCCGACTCGTGACATACGGTATCTTTCCAGGATTTAATTTTTTATTCCTTTCCACATAAAGCACTCCACTCATATACTCAGCAATCACTATATTAGCGTATTAGGCTATGCAGAGAGAGAGAGAGAGAGAGAGAGAGAGAGAGTAGTTTTGTAGAAACCCCCCCTGGATAAACTCCGGGATTAGGTATATGAAAATGGATAAATGATGTTTCTCCTTTGGCCTAAACGCTTCCAATCGTATTCTCTCTCTCTCTCTCTCTCTCTCTCTCGAGCGCGCGGAAGGAGAGACAAGGAAGAGAAGGACACTCAACAATTACTCACCCACCTTATCCAAAATATCTGACAGTCAGCTGGTGTAGTGGGAGTTACAGTCTCTCTCTCTCTCTCTCTCTCTCTCGTATGAATCCTAATAAACATACGTTCATGTAAGAAAAGATTTTATATCATTTCGTCTCTATAACACTGGGTGAATTTTGAATGAGAATGTAATACTGTGATGAGTCAGCAGCATCTGTCACTGAGGAATTTATCTATTTATATGGCCACAAATAAGTACATTTTATCAGAGTCTAAACTGATATTGCAAAATGGGAAACGGAAGCAGTAGCCATTGACTGATGTGGCTCAGTGATTAGTAATTTAACCGTACGAGTATATAACTTTGGGTAATGTAAACTCATCTCACCTTGTGAAACTTAGCACAACCAAAACTCCTTCATTCTACCTAATCTAATCCAGTTTGGCATAATTCAGCTCACGCCAAAGAACCATAGCCCACATCAAAATAATGCAATACACCATAACCAACACAGCGTAAGCTTATTGTCTTAACTGAAGCCAAAAGAAGCGCGGACAGTGTTGTGGCACCTCAATACACCCCTATCCAACCACCTTTGCCCTAACCCAATCCAATCCAGCCCTACCCAACTTACCTAGGTCCAGTCCAGCCTAACTACTCCTCATTCAGTCCAACTCAACACAATCCAATCATCTCTATCTTATTAATCTAACCCCGCAGTCCAGTTCATCCTAACTTACAAGTCAACTCAATCCAGTCCAACCTCACCTCACTTAACCTAATCTAATAAAACCAAGCAAGTTTATCTAACCTAACCCAAAAGTCCAACTTAATCTGGCCTAGGAAAGTTAAGGATGGTGCGAAATGATTGATGGCGAGGGGGTATATAAATCCTGTGATCAAGGCCCCTCTCTGCTGTTACACCACACCAAACCACTCCATCACCTAACCATCATAACCTACCGTAACCCAACACGATCCAACCTCGCTTAACTAAACCCAGCATCACTCAAGCAAGACCAACTAGCAACTGGAACACCTCAGGTTCGATTCTCATGTCGATCAGACTGTTGGTCATTTGTTTCTCCGTTGTCCCAGTTCACTCAGTTGTAAAATTTGGAGAGCAGGGTGTGTTATCAATTGTTGCCTATGTTATTAGGAAGATTGAAATATTGCAAAAATTGATGTCCTGGTTACACCTGTGCAATCAACAGGCTTATTCTTGCAAAAACTATTGTTTTAATTATCCTTCTGCAATCCACTGGCTTTAATCAACCGGGTAATCCCTCTTCTTTCTTCAGCTTAATCCAATCCATCCTAATTAAACATAAGCTATCCTAATTAAAAACAAAGATAGCATGGGAGGCTGGGGGACTTGCAAATACCCTATGACCAAGACTTACCTAGCGCTACACTTCACCATTCGATTATATGTCAATCCAACCTAATTAAACCTAACTCATTCCATCCCAATACCATCCAGTCGGAACCAATCTAACCTAACCCAACACAGCCCAGCTTACTTGATCTCAACACACCGTAGCTGACTCATTCCAACATAACTCACCCTAACCTCACCTAACCTAACTACACCAAACCCAGCACAGCCCAACTCAGCCTAATCCACTATTCCCTAATCTAGCTAAACCTAATCTTACCTAACTTAGCTCAGTTCAGTCTAACCTAAATTAAGCAATACAGTTCACCACTTCACTAATATGACTTGTTTTTTTATTTATTCTAGCTACCTGTAGACGAATATATCTTAGTTTATGAGAGATGTCTGTTGGCAAATAGTTTAATGAAGACTCTTTAGTTCCCGAAATCTCTCCTTAAAAGAAAAGAATCGCTTGGATATGGTAAGGGATAAAGCAGGTAAGTTGTTACTGTAATGCAGGGGATAGAAGAAGTCAGGGAATGAGGAGCCGGACTTGCAGATAATCTATATACAAGGTCCCCCCCGTTGCTACACCTCACCACTACGCCACCAAGGAAGGGGCAGGACTGGTTTGACGATAGGTAGCTTTGTCACCCTCGTTGCTCTCTCTCTCTCTCTCTCTCTCTCTCTCTCTCTCTCTCTCTCTCTCATACTTACCACTATTGACAATTTTATTTCTCTCTGGACGGAATTTTCGAACGAAGGAAGTTAGATATAGGCCCTTCTTCACGTTCGTTAATGAAGCTCCCTAACACCTCATCCTAAGCAATTTATTTTGCTTATTACACCTTGCTGTCCTCTTCTGTATTTATTTCAATCATTCTACTATCTCCACACACTTCATACCTAGCATACAAAACAGTATGAACCAGCCGTATCCAAAGATAACTCGCTAAGAGGTATTTGGGAACTTCCTTACCCGATGAGATTATGCAGCACAGCCTTATTAAACCCCTTCATAATAAAAACCCTTCCCTACGCCCAAAAAAAACTCTCGTAGCATCAAAAATAAAAATGATAAATGCCGGTATCAAAGGTTTAAGAAATTGAGAGTACATGCATTGAGGGGATCGATAAGGCGTCAAGCACTTGGCACAAACAGGCTTCTCTTATGACTAAGTCTAACGATAACAGACAATAACAGAGCAGCAACAGACAATAACAAAGCGGCAAGACAATAACAGAGCGGCAACAGACAATAACAGAGCAGCAACAGACATTAACAGCAGCAACAGACAATAACAGAGCGGCAACAAACAATAACAGAGGAGGTAACAGAGATGTCACACTGCTGATGAAGTTTATGGAGTACGCTTCTGATGTCTCCACTCCGTGTGGGGCCACTCCGAAATTGGATTAATTTTGGCGGGAGTAATAATAATAATAATAATAATAATAATAACAAAATATACGGCATAAATAAAAGATAAAAATAATGTACTGTCATGGGCCCGCATTCTCATCAGTAATGAATGCTCCCTAACACCTTTCCTAAGCGATTTATTTTACTTATTACACCTTGCCGTCCTCTTCTGAGTCACTTATATCATTCTAATATCACCAAACTCTGTACATATAATGTACAAAAGATATTAGCCGGCCGGATCCAAAAATAAATCGGTAAGGAAGATTTGTTAATGAGATCTCTTAACTGCCAAGAATACAGGTCGTTGTGTTCATAGGCTCGTATTCTCGTTGGTAAAGAAATACTGCACAGTATCATATAAAAACAAAAATATCGTACAGAAAAAAGCAATGTGCACATGATTAAAAAACCATCTTTACACAGGTGATCGATGGTTTTACAACGAGCGCTGCTGCTTATCACAGTGTTTCTTCAGGCAAATATTTCCGAATGAACTGTATACTTCATAGGCTATGTTGCATGAACTTCCTTCTTCATGTCGTACTGATAAAATTACGAGCCATATACAACTCTGAGTAATTTCAAAACGTAAGATGGAAGGTGTAAATAGTCATGATCAAGTGTAGCCTACAGGATGAACGTCACAAAATTTGGCCACAGGATCCTGTCTTGGGACCTGCTCTATTTAACTGATTAATGATGTAGATAAAAGTTTGTAAAATATCCATATGCCAGAGACACAGAATATCCAACAATGTATACACTCCAACATAGACATGTATCGGAATAATCTTGATGAATTGTCCCAGAGAGTCCAAATGCATCAGTTGGACTATCGATGTAAAATGGATCTTGCTTCCTAGGATTATTAATGTCAATAAAAAAGTAATCCCAGTCTCAAATAATAGCAACATTTGGGGTGCAAAAATAAAACCTCAGTAAAAAATAACCTCATCACTTTGCAGGAACGATCAGTAGTGTTGCATGAGAGTCGACAGTTAAAGTTTTTGACACGCAGAGTAAAAGGAATACAACTACAAAACAATATAGCTCAATTAATCCCTTCACCTCGATTAAACTTTTTTCATTTTTTCTCTACGTAGCCACCCTAATGCTATCAGACCTATAATTACCCTGAGAATAACCACTCTACCCATTTAACTCTAACTTGGCCTAAAATTACCATCTTCCATCTTGAATACTGAGTTGTAGCAATAGATTAATGCTAGAATATGATGTAAATCACGAAGAAGTGATGTGGAAAGGACGTAGAGCCATAGTAATGTTTTGTTCCTTCATCAAACTATGTGAAATAAGCTGTAATAAACAAAGAGAGAGAGAGAGAGAGAGAGAGAGAGAGAGAGTGCAAACACACCCAGTGAAGATCCATTATGCTTCTGAAACACTGGAAAACTAATGACATAGCCTGGCTTCCTCTTAAGTTATAAGAATGCCAATAATTTTCCTAACATAAATAATCCTTTGCTTTGGGTAAAAGTATCATCTATCTCTATTGCCAGACACCTTAATCCCGTAAGGGGTGGCCACAAACAAATAGCCTCCATGTCGCCCTGTCCCCCGCCATTTCACTGCCCTGCTCCCAGCTCTCACACACCCTCTCTCATACACCTCTCCACTCCATCCCTTCATCTCATCCTTGGCCTCCCCCTCCCTCTCCACCTCATTCACATACACTCAGATTTCTCAATACACCGGTAAGCAATTTCTGGGCACGTTCTTTTGTCATAATATCATCTTCATAGCTTATCTAAATAAAATTACTTTCTTTCAAATTCATTCTAGGCCTATGCGTAGCATCCTACTTACGCTTAACAGTTGCATAATTCAAACTGAAATTTCTTAACATCATACTAATGGTCATTTATTCTTTTTTTCCTATTCTTCCAATGCTTCGTCTATATATGACCGTTCACAGTCTTTGCATAGTACACAATAATTTCCCACCTTAAGCTCTCCTATGTACAGTACACAATAAATTCCCACCTTACGCTCTCCTATGTACACGATAAATTCCCACCCTACGCTCTCCTATGTGCATGATAAATTCCCACCCTACGCTCTCCTATGTACACGATAAATTCCCACGCTACGTTTTCCTTGTATAACCCCCGGACGCTTTACCAACACCCCCGTCGTGGTAGAGGCAGGTCTCACCACTTCTATGCCTGTTTCATACATTATGCCGGATACATTTTGTGATACTGAGGTGTTTGGCGGTATACACTGCTTCAACTATACCGTACATTCTCTCCTCTGGTAAATATCTATGGCTCTTTCTCCTCGCTCTGAGGATGAGGTTTGGGAGGGTATTTTAAGTCGGTGAGAGTGAAAGCAATAGAAATGAGTTGTTTGAGAGAAGCAAGTGACGTCACATGGAGAGACAGACAGACAGACAAATGATGAAGGAGCGTTGTGGTGCTGATGTGACAGTGTTAAGAGAAATACTGTGAGAAGGCCTGACCATGTGGAGAGCATGGAGATTGAGAAACAAAGTAGATGAGTGTATGTGTATGAGGTGGAGGGGGAAAGGGGGAAGGGAAGACCAAGATAAGATGGAGGGATGGAATAGAGAGATACATATAAGGGGTGTATCATTTGGAGGAAGGGCAGCTAAATGGCGGAGGACGCAGCGAACTGGAGGTGATATGTCTGCGGCCACTTCTTGCGGGATTGTGGCGTTTGACAGTGGATAATTATAGATGGAAAGTCTCATAAACATCATCACTCTTACAAAATACTCCTCCGAACAAATCCTCAGTGCTGCGACAAAAAATCAAACTTAAGACTGGAATTAATCGTGAAGTCTGTGAATCCCGATCGAGAATTTCCTTTACCACTTTAACTCGATTACTTTTTTTTTTTTAAATCTATCTCTGGCCAGTTATTTATATCTGTGAGGGACTTTTCGAGCTGGACGTGAGGCACGGCTTTCATTTACTCGTTCCTAAAGTATGGGACTCTCCTCAGCTGAAGAAGGTAGTTAGCTAGAGTAACAAGACAAATACTTAAGCAATGAACTGGTTAACAATAATTAAGCACTGGCTGAGGGAACAACAACATCCGTAACAGTAAAAATGAAATATATAAAATATAGCATTACAGGACATTCATTCATTCACTTTCATTGCCACCTTTTTTGCACTGCTTCAAACTATGAAGTTTCCTCTCGTTTTCTAAGGCATAGCAGACTTCGTAACACCTTTCCTCTTGCAGTTTATTTTACATTTACCTGTTTTGTGTGTGTGTGTGTGTGTGTGTGTGTGTGTTGTTGGCGCCTACTCCCATCCGGGAGTTCTTGTCTTTAAACAAGATGGCTTATTTATTTATTTATTTATTTTTTATTTATTTATTTTTGTCTCAGTCTCTATTGTTCATTTCTATGTTGCTCCTTATATTCATAATTACTTCTCTTCGTTTCATTATTCTGCCCACTGTATTTGCTACAACCTGTAATTCATTTTGTTTTAGTATTTCTGTTATTGATTCTTTTCCTTTAATTTCGCTTGTTAAATCTTCGAATGCTTCACATATGAATAAATGATGCTGATTTTCATTCTCTTCTTGGCACATGTCACATATAAGGTTAGGCTCATACTTTTTCTTATAATTTTCCTTCACTTCTAGCATTCTGGTTCGAATAAAAAATATAATCTTTGCGCTTTCAAACTCTATTTCCTCTAGGTATCTCTGTTGGCCTATTTCTTGTTCCACTGATTCCTTTGTCTTACTCCCTTTTCTCATGTCTTCACAAATTTCTGCTTTATTTTTTGTCATTATTTTTTCTTTTATTACCGGTACCCTTTTTGCCACTCTCTCTTCTAATGTTTCTAAGTCTTCAGGTATGCTGTACTTTTCTTTAATGTCTTTTATTTCTCTCACGTACTCTCAAAATCTTCACAATGTTTTCTCATCTTTACTTCAACAGCGTCTTCTTCCCTATTCTTGAGTTCAATGTAATATTCAAGTTTTCTTTGATTAATTTTGTGTTCTATTTTTACTTCCTGTGTTTCATTTAATAAAGCACATTTCGGTGTTGTCTTTGGTACTTTGATTAATTTTGTTAAGTACTGAGTTTGAACATTATTTAGAGCTTTCTTTTCTTTTTCTCTTAATGTTTTCCCACTTTCCCCTCCAAACAACATTATCGGTAATACACAAGTATTAAATAATTTTAGCCCAATTTTAATTCTACTTTTTTTCAGTTCTTTTCTATTTATGATGTTAATACATTCATTTGCTGCTACCCTTGCTTTATTTATCATATTTTCCACTTTAATATTCTGTTTCCCTTTTTCTTGTATAATTATTCCCAGGTACCGTACTTATGACTTTGTGTTCTTACAATTTCTTTACCATTTATTTTTACTGTTTTTCCCTTGCCTACTAATGCTGATTGCTTTGTTTTATGCTCATTAATTTCTAGTCTTTTTAATTTTAGAAATACTTCAATTGTGTTTATTGTATATATCCTGTATTTTGTAATTTTCCTCTATTGCCATGATATCATCTTGAAATATTAATGGGCTTATCCTTACATTTCCTATTTTCCAATTACTTTCTTTTTCCCTCATCATTCTGCTTAGTGAATCCATAGTTATTGAACTTATTTTGGCCCCTAGCACTGATCCCTGTCTTATCATCTCCTGTACATACACTCCTTTACATTCCCCAATTTCTGTCATAGGTATCAATTCATTTTTCATATTAATTTCATATATCATTCTCCAGTTTTTACCCTTTATTCCCTTTAGCCATAACTCCTTCATTACTTCCTTTAATACCATTTTGTCAAAGCACTTTGATACATCAAAATATACTGCTGTTATTTCTTTCTTTTTCTGTTGTGCTTCTTCAATAATATTTCTTATAAAAAAATGATGTTCCCTTACTGATTTTCCTTTCCTTGCCCCGCACTGGTAATCACTCATATTCTCCAGCTTTTCTGTCTCCTTCATTTCTATTATTTTCTCCATCATTTTCATCAAGTGTGAGTTCAGTATCAGTCCTCTATAACTGTTTAAATCTTTCTTGTTACCTTTTCCCTTATATATATTTTTTATGTTATGCCGTGTGCCATTCATTTGGTATTATTTCTCTATCATATATTTTCATCATCATTCTTATTATTGAATCCTTCATACTTTTCCCACATCTTTTAATCATTTCATTGCTAATTTTATCTGGGCCAGTTGCTTTACCAGTCTTTAACTTTGTTATTACCATTTTCACCTCTTCCTCACTTAATTTTTCCTCTTCCTTGTTTTCATACATCCAACATTCTTTGATCATACTCTCTAAGCATTCTGTGTATTCCGCATATCCTTTTAAGTCATTTGTTTTGTATATCTCTTTATAGTATTCTGTAACTCTTTCTTTTATCTTTTCTGGGTTTCTTACATCACTTCCATCTTTATCTCTTACTACATACTGCCACTGGGGTTTCTTGTTAAGTCTTCTCCTTAACTTCCACAGCGTATCACTATTATTTCTTTTATCATTAAGCTGATTACTAATTTCTTCTATTCTTCTTTCCTCATTTTCATTTATATATTTTGCTATATTTTGCTCAATCTCTTTTCTTTCAGTTATAAAGTTTGCTTTTCTGGTTTTATCATTCTCTTTTCTTATTTGTTTCCTTATCTTCCTTTTTCTTTCCATTAATATCTTCACCCTTTTATCTATTCCTGGTTTAACCCTTTTTGACATTCTTATTTTCCCAAATGCTTTATCCAGTATATTATACACTACTTCCTTCCACTTATTCCACTCAGTTTCAATACTTTGTTCTTGGTAGTTTACTTTTTTCCACATCCTCTCAAGAATTTCATTTTTCTCTGTCATTTCTTTAAACTTTTCCCATCCTCCTTCTTTTTTAAAGTACCACTTTTTTACATACCGGTAGTCATTCCTTACTTCTTTCATTTTATCATCCATTGCTATTAATATTGTATTATGATCTGTTTCTTTAACTTCTTTGTTTTTGTATTTCGTTAGCCTGTACATTCCTTCCTCATCTATATTCATATCTATTATGTCCTCGTATACACTCCTATTCGTTATCACATAATCTAATATAGATTTTTCCTCATTATTTCTTGTGTTTACTCTTGTCCATTTACCTTTACATTTTTCTGTTCCATTTACAATTACACCTTTAACATTTTCTACCATTTGGATCAGTGCTTTGCCTGCTTCATTTTCCCCTACATTATTTCCAACTATACCATCCTCCTGATTTCCTATTTTTGCGTTTAAGTCTCCAATTATTATATACTCTTCACCCGCTTTTTCTATGTTTGTAATGTGTTCTTTGAGATACTGAAACTGTTCCCTAATTTTATTGTTTGTCACCCTTCCTTCTGTTTTTCCATATACACTAATTACATTCAGTGCTCTTTTTCTGATTTCTATTCTTACTGTCATTTCTTCTATATCTTCTGTTTCCTCACTGATTTTTACTGTGTTTAACTGTAAATTTATTTTGACCATAATTTCTATTCCTCCACCCACCTTATTTTCTCTGTTATTATTATATGCTTTATATCCTTCTAACTTCACCACTTCTCCTCTTCTCAAGAACGTTTCATTAAGTACTATAATTTCTGGGTCTATTTTGTTTGTCACTTCTCTTAAACTTACATGCTTTTCTTTAATTCCTCTACAATTTGCATACGAAATTTTAATATTATTTTTACCATAATTTTGATACTCTATACTGCTATGTTTTCTATTTTCATTTGTTTTATGAGTATCTTTGTTCTTTATTTTGTCTTCTTTTTCCCTGTCATTTATATTCTCATTTTCCCTCACATTCTTTCTTCCTGCAAGTTTTTCATTTCCTTCCATATGTCTTCCACTCTCAATATCAATTTTTCTAATACTATTTTTCTGCTTTCCCAAAAATTTTCTTCCTTCAATAATTCTCTTATGTTTCTCATTTTTGTTTCACTATTTTCATTTACTATTTTGTCTTTTGTTTCCTCATGCACATAGTTGCAGTATTTACCCTTTTTACAATACCCTCTTTCAAAGAATCTACACCTTTCATTTCTTATATGATAAAACCTACATCCATTCCCTTTCATACATTTTCCTTTCTTATAGTACTTGCATTCAATGTTCCTTCTTTCTATGACTGTCTCATTTATTCTCACTATATGTTTGTATCTACACTCTTTTCCAAACTTACAGTTTCCTCTAATAAAATACCAACATTCCTTTATTTCCTTGCCCTCTTCCAGATTTCTCTGTCTTTTTTGTTGTTTAACTTTTTCTGTACTTTCTTTCTGTGGTTCTTTTTCTCCTTCTGCCATTTCTTTTTTACCATTTTCTTTTCTGTCAGTAGCTTCTTAATTTTCTTGTTCCTTATGCTTCTCTCTATCAGTTACTGTTACTTCACTATCTATTACATTATCCTCACTGGTTTTCACTGCTTGGCTGTTTTTCCCTTCTGTTTCATATATTTCACTTTGTTTTTTATTTTCATTTTCTATTTATATCTCTTTTTGTTTGCTTTCTCCAATTTTTTCTATATTTTGTCTGTATTCTGCTCTTTTTCTTTTCCTGGTTTCTTCTTCCATCTTGTCATACTGTTCTTTAAGTTTTTGTTGACTCTCAATATCTAATCTTCTTTTCAATGCAGTGTTTTCTTCCTTTACTACAATTAGGATTTCTCTTAGTTTTTCCTCATTTATTTTTGCTTCTTCTTTTTCATTACTTTCATACATGATCCTTTCTTCCAAATTTTTAATTATTTTCCTCAGATTTTTACATTCTTTTTCTTTATCACCATAAGAATTTTTCTTTCTACTTTCTTCATATTCTTTTTCTACTTTCTTTTGCATTTCCTCTGCTTTTTCTTTCTCTTTAAACAATATTTCCTTCTCTTTTTCACTTTGTTCATATCTTTCCTTTGATTTCTCCAAATTTTCTTCCATTTTCTTATATCTTTCTGCCATAATTTCCAATTCCCTATGAGCAAGTTTTAATCCCTTCTTTTCCTTGCCTGCTCCATTTTCTCTCTCACCTTTAAGACACTGATTGCATTTATACCTTATATTTACACACTCTCCATTGTCCTTTCTAACTGCCTCATATAATTCACTTGTCATTTTGTGTTCTGTCCAATGTCTTCTTGTCACCATCTGTATGTGAATCCATTCTTCACATCCATCACACCACATTGCTTTGTCTAGTTTCCCCACATATTTTCTGCACCTAGCACACTTTCTTTTTGTATCTGGAGACTTTTGTGTAGAAGTAATGATTTCCAAACTGTTAAAAGTAGTGTTTACTGAGTCATTCTTGTCGTCTGTCACCTGTTCATTTTTTCGTCCTCGCTTCCCAATTTTCCGCTCTTGTTTTTCAACATTTTTCCGTGCTTCTGTGTCTTTCATTCTAGGCTTCCGTTTCTTCCCATTTTCTTGTTGTTTATCCTTCTCCTCCTCACTGTCTTCGTTGCTGCCTGGGGCCTCTGCTGCACCACTATCATTCTTATTGTCTGACCCTTCTGTGGCCCTTCCTTCTCCATTCTCCATGTCGTTGCTCTGATATTCTCTGCCAGAACAGTCCTCGGAAGAATCTTGTCCTTCCATCTTCTTGTGGGATATCTGACTGGTTGCTTGAATCGAAACACTCGTCTTCTTGGTCACTTGAATCCAAACACTCGTCTTCTTGGTCACTTGAATTCAAACCCCCGTCTTCTTGGTCACTTGAATTCAAACCCCCATCTCCTTGGTTGCTTGAATCCAAACACCGGTCTTCTTGGTTTGTTGAATTCAAACACGTCTTGGTCGCTTGAATTCAAACACCCGTCTTCTTGGTCAGTTGAATTCAAACACTCGTCTTCTTGGTCACTTGAACTCAAACACTCGTCTTCTTGGGCACTTGAATTCAAACCCCCGTCTTCTTGGGCACTTGAATTGACTCACATGATTTGTTTATTTCTTTAAAATTGTACTTTTGTTTCTGATTTTTCCACTCTTTACCTAACTCATGTTCAAACTTTTCAATATTTTCCGCTCTGATTAATTTCTCTGGGAAATTATTCCAATTTTCCACCACTCTATTAAAAACGAGTACAGTAAAATATTTCCAAACATTCAGTCTTGCCAGCTTTTTGAAAATTTCTTGTTGTGCCCTCTTATTTGCAGTTCATCTTGAAAATGTTAACACATGGGCAATGGTTTCCTCTTGTCCACACCAGACACTTGCCGGATGTACCATACGTCAAGTTCAGCCTCCTCCTTTTTTTAAGAAAATCCAGAAGATACTTGATGTTCTTTGGGCCACTTATTATCCCTGTGATGCCGAGAAGATATCCTGATACTCGTCACATGTACTCTTGATGGGATGTCCTCCTTATGATCACGAAAAGGTTCTTACAATGACCAGGAAGTACTGCCGATCGCCTGGGTGACACTCACTTCCGGTAATAGCAACGAGAATTGCAACACACACAGAAATAAACACAGGACAGGATCAACAGCCACCCGACCATCCGCCATGTCGTAGTTGTGTTGTGTGTGTGTGTGTGTGTGTGTTCAATATCGACACACTGTAGCTTGTATCAACAACACACATTGAGGATACTCAAGTGTAATATTCAGAATAAATAAATAAAGATAAGTTGTCACGAAATCTCCAAAGCCACTAAGAGAACAACCTTTCCACTCACCTGCAAAAATCTCCAAGCAGCAAGCTCCATTACTCTTGGCAGGAAGCACTAAATTTCGTTCACAAAGTAACCCAGATTTCGTACCATTGCAGCTTATTTCATCAACTTAATGGGAAAATAAATTAACACTACCGCGGCCATTCCATTGCACTTTTGTGACTAGCACCACATTCTAGCATTACTGTTACAGCCTCAAGATGGAAAGAAATGGCAATTTTTGGTCGTGCTGTTGCGGCGTCAATTAGTCCAACTCGCTAAAATGTCCCTTTATATAAATGTTCTTCTTCACCAACACACTGCACCATTACCGATTCCACGTTGAGTTTCACTGGGATTTGTGTTTGCACCGTAGCAAAAGCTCTGAGTAGCACACAAACATTTCTCAACCCACAAACATGGCAAACCATATCACGCAACCTTCCTTCCCACAACAGAAACACATTACTGAGGCTGGTAGGGGTGGGCGTAATCGATTATTTGTAATCGATTACTTCGATTACTCGCCAGAAAAATATTGTAATCGATTATTTTTCCAGTAATCGATTATTTTATTGAGTACTTTTGGTGGATTTTTGTCATACTTCTTGCCATTAACATGCCAGGTTATGGTTTGTTAAACATCTTACGTTTGGCAATGCACTTGCAGTCCTTCGCGACTCGAAATATTGGAGCCATTTTTGTACAGCAAGTTGTAAATGAATCCCTCGTCTCAGTGGCATAGATAGACGATTTAGCTGCCAATTCCTAGGTATGTATTTTATTTGTGAGAACATTAATATTGATCACTGGTATTTCATTTTGTAAGGATGATATTTGGCGGAAATACCAATAAAGTGACGACTTCCAAATAACCTATCTTCGTTTTGGGGATTGGACTTCAGAAACTTTAAGATGACCCATATGATTTTCCTTAACATTAAGCTTATTATTCATGTTACATTACAGTTTTGTAAGTTTTGTAAGTAAGATTTCTTTTTGATGCGGATTTTATAGACATGCATAAGAACAGTACACAAGACGAGATTGTCTCCCGCGGAACGCACAGCTGACTCGTAAACAAAACAATGACAGCCAACTGATCCCCGGGAATGAAGACTTCTTGGTATGTCGCTTGCTTTCTATATTTATAGTTTTGGAAAGAATAAAAATTATAGAGTAGTCTCCAAAAGTCCACACACATACACACACACACACACACACACACAAACTACCAGGTACCAGGAAACTATCTGCAGTGTGCCCTTCGTAACTGACTGCACTCAAGCCATCACATTATAATGATTATACTGTACTTATATATTGATAGTAATCGATTACTAATCGATTACTTTCATAAAAGTAATCAGTAATCATGATTACCATTTTTTGCTGGTATCGCCCACCCCTAGAGGCTGGCCACTGAAGTGGTGTGGTTAGAGTCGGCGCCTACCCAAATGCACAACCACAGTTTTACTCATAATTGAAAAACAAAAACGCTCGAAAAGTTACATCCTTATCCTTTAATACACCTAAAATTATAGGCATATAATACTGCTTATACTTACTCAGAAAAAAATACGATAAAAATGAATCGTAAGAAATATTTATGAAGGTTTCATTATTGGAACAGTTGGCAGCCCTGACTTCCTACCCCAATGTTGGTCGGCAAGAGCGAGACATTTTAATTTTCTTGTTTTTTCTCTGATGTGGAATACATTCTATAACTGTATTTTTAAGGAGCCTTCAATAACAATTAGTGATAGGTCGTATAGCATATTGTTTGGAAGCGATTAAACATATTGGAAAAATTTTAAGTAACAACAAAGAGCCATGGGGGACCGTTGTCTGCTTGAGACCAGTCTAAAAAAAAAGACATGTTTAATAGCGAACATTGTAAGGATATTAAATGTTAGGTCCAGTTCTTACCTTAATATTTTGCTCGGTTAAACTCCCAACTGCTCTCCCTTATTATTATTACTACTACTACTACTACCACTACCTCCCCTACCTCCACCACCACTCATTCCCCTACACCCCCTCCTAGTCTTAACCACACAAAAGTGCCGTCATGTTATAAGGAAGGGAAAGCAGTGGGATAAACAGAGGTAAACGGGAGGGGAGAGTTGGATAGGAGAAGAGGAGGGTTGGGTAGGAGAAATAGGGAAGTAAGAAGGAAGAGATGGAGAGGATAACGTGAGGGTTAGATGGAAATGGGGAATAATGATATTGTAACTAATGTATCTAATGAATGACTGAACTGCAATACCTATGAACAAATAAAGCTGCAAAGGTCTGCACACACACACACACACAGAATCACTTGAATTCGTATGGAGTTATTATTCCGTAATTGCGTGGTATTATGAGGTAATTTAACCCCCTATCAGATACTCGTATATAATTTCATCTGACAAATTATGCTTACTTATCCGTGTTTTTTTTTTTTTTTCTCTCTCTCTCTCTCTCTAACCATAACCCAACCCTCCTTGTTTTCATGCCCAGTTTGCATCTCATGAAGGACTAATTTGTTCCTTAAAAACTACCGAAAAAAGTCTGTGAAAATAAGAACAGCCCTTAACTCTTGCTGCTATTTGCCAACTTCATATTACATTCCAAGTCTCTAAAGATGGTTTTACTTGTCTCAAGAAAACCCGCTAAAACATGAATGATGGGGGCTGTCTAGGTTAACCCTTCAGGATGCACATTATGAATTCTGCTTTCCATTTTGCCTGACAGCGGATGATTTGTTGTATCTGTACAAACGCGCAGAAGCAAAGGCATTAAGTAATATATGGTAGTTTATGTAATTTTAAAATCGTCACTAAAATTGTTATCTTTATTAAATTATTCCCACCCAGAGGTAAAAATATAAAATCTATTTCATTCTGCCATCACCTGCTTCTTATTGTTACTACGGGTGTATGTTTCTTCCATCCCCACCATCACCACTACTCCTGCAGCTGCCATCACTGATAAAACAACTACCACTTCTCACCACTACTGCAACTACAAGCACCACTGTCACTCCCCCACCTCTCAACCAGTACAGCAACACAAATCATCACCAACCTCACCATCACCACAATTACCACAACTACCACAACAATATTCTACCACACTTGCTGTCCCCACCGCCCTCTCCATCATCACTACCATTAAACTGTCATCAGGACTACTTTCATTACCAGTTTCACCAGTGCAACCACAGCTATGGCTGCTATTGCCACCACTTTGACTCCCATAACTACTATCATCACCACTCTCCACTATCACCATCCTCCATCATCACCAGCCCCACTGTCATCTTCACTCCCTCTTATCCACCACAACTCCAGTTCTCTCCTCAGTTTCCCGTTCACATCCGCATATCAGTGCCTAGTATCAAATCACTATAAATATGCTTAACTTTCTCAAAATGTCCCCTCTCAGCTCTCTCCATATCCTAAATTGTAACTAATTTGCACTCGTAGCCAAAAGTATTCGTTGTAAGTGAAGTGCATAAAATGTGTGATATGAGAGAACAGAACAGATTGGAATATGTGGCATGGAAAAAGTGTGGATAATTTTATTGGGTTTGGGGTTTCATATTATCGATTTTACTTTCTCCCATTTTATTTAGTCCTCTGAGTGATGCAGGCCTACCAATTCAGCTGCGTGAAAAAAATGGAATTGACAGAAATAAAGCATGGAACTCTCCAACCATCAAAGGACAGAGATAATATTAGAACAACAATAGAGTGAACACCAAAAAGAGACAAGAAAATTTCCTCAGTCTTTGCCAACATGCGGGACATTTGTAGGGGTCAGTATTCTGGTGCGGGTGGTCTCAAGCGTTGTGTGGTGGTCATTGGTATTCAGGGGAGGGGTGGCGGGTGGAGAGGGGCAAGAGGGATGCAATTAATGGCGCTGTGTTGATGTACCGCCTCACGCCTCAGCCACGGGGAGCTAGAGGGTGAGGTATGTTGGAGCGTATATACGAGTACTGAACTTATGTAGGAATATGGCATGTCCCTCTGTCCTCAGTCATCAGGCTGTCTCCCCTACGGTTTACATTATCATATTTCACAAACACCTACAGTGAACTTATAGTGCTCATAATTTCCGTTGCGTCCATGCCATAACGAATGTGTGTGTGTGTGTGTGTGTGTGTGTGTAGGAAGATAGACAGAAAGACAGACAGATGGACAGACAGATAGATAGGCAGATGTACTGTACATACATACATACATTTTCTTGTAGACAGACGTTGGTAATAGAGTAGTAGACGAATGGAATAAGCTACCTAGTAAAGTAGTTGCTGCCTCTTCCATTGAGAGTTTCAAGCATAGGCTAGATAAGCATATGACAAATAAGGGGTGGATATAGAATAAAGAAAATCTTATAACCAATACTAATTCATAATTTTTCCTTTTCAGGTTACACTATGATAGTCTCTATTCTCCTTTCACACTTTCCTGTAAAATGTCCACGCCAGTTTTTCTATACTGCGTGGTGTTCTTTTTGACTTTTTCCTGCCAGCTTCGGCTGGAGGGTTTGGAGGGAGGGGGAGAGCCTTCTTCTTTGCTATCCTTATCTCATTCTAGTAGTTTTATTACTCTTCTAGGAGCTGCCTAGCATGGGCCAACCGGCCTACTGCAGTTATCCTCTCTTCTTATGTTCTTATGTTGAATGTAATTTTTGTTTCTGTATTACTGAGTTTCCGCTCAGTGCATTTGATGCTTCGGGCTAATTTACAATGGATTTCATGTAAATTTATCAGCAGCTGTCAGACATTTGAAAGACATTATACAAGAGACTTCTTCCTGACAGACAAAGGATAAACACAAAAATAAGAAAGTTTATTTATCCCGCCTTTGTACGGCCAGCAGAATATACAAATCTTAGTGAGAAGTAACAGTAAAAAGAATGGTGTTTATATGACCATCTATGTACTACCAGCTGAAGATAAAAATGTTAATGTGAACTATTTTAGAAGTGGGCAAGCAGTGAGACAGACTAATAGACTCGTAGCAATATAAGGTTAGATTAGGGTAAAGAAAACAATGCTGTATTTACGTGGCCTGCTTAGTGTACCATTGTTTTTATCTCCGTGTAAGCGAAGTCAGGACAAACAGGGTCAGAGGTCAAGCACCATATAAATAGAGACCTAAAAGTACCAGTATTCTAGTCGGGTAAGACAGCTCCCTAGCACTTTTTCTTCGCGATTTATCTTTTGATACGGTTGGTCAGTATCAATTTGTGTGTTATTTATGCAGAGTATGGTGGTAATCGAATCATTTAAATGACACAGAAGAGGATAGTAAGGAGTAATAAGCAAAATAAATCCCTTGGGATGAGGTGTTAGGGAGCTTCCTTAACCGATCTACCTCCTTATAAACCCTGGATGTAATTTGTCCACACACCAATACCAGCCATTGTTCACCTGGCCATTATTACTATTTATTACCTGGTCATTAATCCCAGAGGTCATCCAGGGTGGCCCAGGCAAATTGTCTAGGTTTCTCTACATCCACATATCTCTATTTCGTCCTTCCACCTCAAGCCTCACTTATACATGTACTCCTGACCCCCATCTCTCCATTATGCTTTGATTATACGTATTTAAAGATGCAATGCCATATACTTGTCTTCCCCCCATGAGTTCAATTGATCGGTGTGGTATAAACAACAGTTGTCAGGGGAATTTGCTCAGTGGGGCAGAATATAAACACTATCCGGAGCTGCCGGGGCGCAAAAGTGCACTGTTGTGAACGATAAAGAGGCCTGGGATGTGGGTATTTCACTACATTTCGGTCAGAGTTCAATGGGTTTGGAGTAAGATGGAGGCTGCATAGGGACTGGAAGTGTCTAGGACTGAAGGAGATGTATCCTGATCACCAACCTCTGACCTGTCCTGTCCTTCCCTTCCTCCCTCTACTTCTTTCCTTCCCTGTCTCTTTCCTGCCTGTCTCTCACTTTCCTGCTTCCCTCCCTCCACCAGTCTTTCCTACCTACCTTCAACCCCTCCTAGACACCGCTATCCCTGTCAATTTCATTCAGATTTCTAGAACTTATCTTCCCAGTCAAATCGTTCTTATCTTCTTTCATCCATTTCATTTAATTATTTTTTTTTTCACATTCTCTTGAAGCTTCTCACACAACACTTCTTTACTCTCTCTCTCTCTCTCTCTCTCTCTCTCTCTCTCTCTCTCTCTCCAAGCCAACTTGGATCTACTGCCACTTAACCGTCACCTGACCATTGCCAAGGAACAAATTATACTGTGTGTGTTTGAAGGAAGACAGCCAAGGTCAACAAGAGGTCACCAGTATCAGTCACAAGAGGTCACCAGTATCATGCATAAGACAGAGAGCAACTGGCATGCTGGTAATGGGTCACCAGGTCGGAATGCCCCTCAGTGTGGCGGGGTAAAGGTGAGTGCTGGTGGTGATAATGGTGGTGGCAGGGAGGGGAGCTGTGTGTGTGTGTGTGTGTGTGTGTGTGTGTGTGTGTGTGTGTGTGTGTGTGTGTGTGTGTGTGTGTGTAACCACCACACTGACACTGTGACCTTGCTTAACGAAGGTCATCACTGTCTCGTGTCTCTGTTGCCTTTTCTTTCGTGGTCTGGCCAGGAACATGACAATACAAGGTTGTGGGGTGGGGTGAGAGGGCGATGTGTGCAGTACTGGGGAACATATATTGCCTAGATATTAATTATCGATAAAAACCAAGGTAAAGACAGGTTGAGTGTTGTACTGTGTCCTCTATATTTAGCCTCGCGTCGCGGTCATCTGAGAAGGCCACACGAATGAGAGGGTCAGAGGGAGGAAGGGAAAAATAGAGAGTTAGGACGAGAGAATACAGTACCAGCAAGTTATTTATCACGCTCTTATTAGTCACTCTTTCTTGAACACCAAAAGCATTCGTCTCCCAAGCCTCTCCAAAGACGGTAAGATGTAATTTTATCTCTGTCAGGCAGTTTTGCAGGAACTAAAATATGCCCTTGAAATAGGAACCCCTTTGTGTGATGGTTTTCTGAACTGTGAATTAAATCGTAAAGAATGAGAGAGAGAGAGAGAGAGGAGGAGGAAACTCAAACCTCTACACAAGAACAAACAAGTTTCCTGATTTGAACTATTGGCTGCGATGAGGTCAGGAAATGATATAGTGGACACAGTGACGGCATCTGTGAAAATGATTTAGTCAGAGTAACGATGTGGTAATGATGAGTGACACGAAAGAAAGAGATGTCGACAATGATAAGGACTGAACTGTGTTACTGTGAGAGAGAGAGAGAGAGAGAGAGAGAGAGAATAAGAGTCAATATATCCTACACCCAAAACCAGTTACGCATATTCTCACATTCACACCCAGTTCCTCAGCCCCCTGCCCCCTTTCGGCATCCAGTAACACTCCATTAAGGTCGTGGAGACAGGGAGGAGAGAGGAACGAAGGGGAACAAAGAAGAATGAAGAAGGACGGAGAAGAAAGAGGAGGTAGAAAGAGGGAGGAATCGGGGTAAGGAGGGAGGAGGAGTGACGGGAGAGGAAGAGGAAAAGGAATGAGGAACAAAAAAGTAAGGTGCTAAAAGAAAGAAATGAAGTAAGGAAGATGGAAGGAAGAAAAGAAGGCATGAAGGAAGGAAAGTTATCATGAGGTGAAACAGTTACTGCGGTGCAGGTAGGGGATACATGATGCTTTTGAACTTAGGAAATAAAAGAGCAGGACAAAAAGGAAAGGTTACAATCCTCTCTCTCTCTCTCTCTCTCTCTCTCTCTCTCTCTCTCTCTCTCTCTCTCTCTCTCTCTCTCTCTCTCTCTCTCTCTCTCTCTCTCTCTCTCTCTCTCTCCACGTAATGGTTCTGATTCCTTGACCTCATCATCAGTACATGCAAAATAGATCATAATGACTCGGGTAGAACATGATTAACGTGTGATAACGCCATAAGGCCCTAAGAGATAATAATGTCATTCCATTAATCCGCGGCAGGGCTGACCTTATTTAATAAAACCCGGTGTATCTATGCGGCCTTGACTTGCTTTCTCCTTCCGCGGTAATTCATATGATTTTGGACGAACACAGTGGCGTGGTTTGCCGTGGAGTATAAGTATAGTACTTGTACATCACGACACACAGAGGCTTGCCTTGTCAAACTTTCCGCTGCTAAGAGCGTCAAAGACCCTAGGCCCTAGAGAATAGTGAACGTGAGAGACTGCCTAGAGAAAGGTGAGTGTGAGAGAGCCTGGGAAATGTGTGTGTGGGAGAGCCTAGGATATGCTGGACGTGAAAGACAGCTTGGGGAATGGTGAGAGTGACAGAGCCTTGGAAATGGTGATTGTGAGAGAGACTAAGGAATGCTGAGTGTGAGAGACAACCTTGGGTACTGGTATGGTGAGAGTGACAGTGCCTAGGAAATGGAGATTGTGAGATACTAGGGAATGCTGAACGTGAGAGAGACTAGGGAATGGTGAGTTTGAGTACGTCGCAATAGGGAATGGTAAGAGTGAGATAGACCATTGCTATTCTCTGTAGTATGACATGTTTAAATCTTTATCATAAGTAATTTATTTCATTTGATGATCTACTTACAGGTTATTAGACCTCTTCTTGACCAGAACTAGAATACAAATACGATTAACTGCCTCATATAACACACATTCATTTTGTTTTGTTTTGTTTTCAGGAGCAACGAGAGACATGGCAAGTTTTTCTTTTGACATGTCCCCCATACTTAATATACTGACAGTGAGTATCCGTCGAGATGGTCCTATGCATACACTTACAAATACGTCTGCCTTTTTTCTTCCTCCCGCGCCGAACAATCTCTTGGATTACCTCGTTATAATCCAGCAGGCATCTTGTTAGTTGCCTGGTATTCCTATATATGTACTCTCACTTCCTCAATGCCTCACTTACCATGCACACTCCCTTCCGTATCCAATCACCTCTCAAACAGTGAACAAATTGGTCACCACAGGGATCCAATCAGAGGGCCAGCCAGGGTCAGGGTCACGCAGTCAATCCTACTCAGTTATGGAAACGGGTGGATGGTTGGTGACCCCATGCTACCCTCTGCCGTCCAGCCACATCGTCTCTTGCCTTATGCTACCTTCTTCACTGAGGAAAATGCTAATGTGGAGGTGGTTTATGCAGCCACTTATTACGTTATGATGCAGAGGTGCGCTGGCCTGCATATCGTAACAACATCGACGTCACCTTCAGAGGCTCTAATGCTTCACACCTCTAAACAGCAGCAGCCATCACACACACACACACACACACACACACACACACACACACCATTGATCCGGGTCCGCGTCCACTCTATTTTCAGCAAAAGTTGCCACGCTTTTTGCTTCCCTCCTCCTCATAGTTCCGTTTACTTTCTGGATGAGATTTCGTAGTTAATCGTCATGACTGGTAACAAAGCGAGTACATCTATAATATATATATATATATGTATATATATATATATATATATATATATATATATATATATATATATATATATATATATATATATATATATATATATATATATTGTTACGGAACAGAGAAAGATGATGTACACTTTTAAGTGAGAATACTAAAAATCACTACTGTCCCGTAAAGTTCCAGGTTCAAAACAAAAGAGTTAGGTAAAATTACAAGTTAAAGTTTAATGCTCAAACTAACAACAAAACATTCAGGACTCATAAGGATAATGTAATGGCAAAAAACAGGTTAAATATATGGTTAACTGCAATAGCCTCTATTAACACGAAATTAGCATGAGTAAATTTACCTAAGTCAGCTTGATAAAATGAAAATACACTGGGTAATGCTCAGTTAATGCAAGATAAATTATTACAGATACAAAATATTATTAAAAATGATGGCTGACAACAAGAACCCCTACATAAATTACAAAAACCCTACTAGGCCTAAGAATTAAACTTATGCTACACAGTACAAGAAAAAATGCAACAACAATTATACTCAAATTACACACAGCTGCTAGATGGTTGGAGACTTCCTGAGAAACTCACAATAATAATAACTGTACAGGGGAGGACAGAGATGTGAACAAAATGAGGAGCAGATCTAAGTGGCAATTAATATAGAGACTGAGCTCATTATATAGGGGCCAGCAGAGCTTGATACAACTTGTAAGAAGGACGCGCAAATGAAGCCACAGGGGACAAAGAGCTGACAATCCCGCTCTGAACAACAGAAAGATCGACTTACTCTACTATAACGGTAGAAGGGGGGGACTGAGGCAGAACACGCTCGTGATCAAACATGCAGCATACTGTGCGTTAAAATTACACAAAGGATGATGAAATCATAGGCTATGTAACACCTCCCCACAAAGAAAAAGAAATTTACAAAGGAAATTTCTTATTACTCTAAAACAATCTGTCTAAAGTCTAGATAAGCAATCTGCAATAACATTTTCTTTCCTAGTGTTACAAAACATGAGATCTCCCTAGCACGTTCAATCATAGGTACTTGCCAGAATCTCTTTAACAAATCAAACTTACTTATGTACCTAGCCTTTCCGATCTTGTTTATGCAATCTTCCACGCGAGGGAGAGGGGAAGTGTCTGTTTTGGGTATCTGATTAACACGTCGGTAGTCGATGCAAAGCCGCTGTGACCCCCCTGGCTTAGGGACCAGAGTGACAGGAGAACTCCACTCGCTCTGACAGGGCTCAATCATCTTGTGGTCCAACATGTAGCCAAGCTCCTTCTCGATGAGAGGAACTTTCACTGGGTTCACACGGTAAGGAGGCAGTTTAATTGGCTTTGCGTCTCCAACATCAACATCATGCATCAACACAGTGGTTCTTCCTTGAGTGGCATGGAACACTTGCGGGTACTCCTGCAGTAATGCCGAAAACTCCTGCCTTTCCTCGGGAGGTAGGTTAGAAAGCTTAGTCTGGAGATCATTCATGATATCAGGATTCTTCCCCAAACTATCACTCAGGCTCATACTGCATGGGAGAGCTTCACTTGCAGACTCGGGTGGAACAGCTACAGTGCAGACTGGATTATTTTCGTCCCGCCTGTGATATAACTTTAGCATGTTGATGTGACAAAGTTGCTTGTTCTTTCTACGATCTGGTGTGGCGATGACATAGTTGACATCACTGAGTTTCTTCTCCACGAAATAAGGACCACTAAACTTGGCTTGAAGAGGTTGCCCATGAACTGGTAGCAGAATCAAAACCCGATCTCCTGGCTGAGAGTGGCGTAACCTGGACTTCTTATCATACCAAGTCTTCATCTTCTCCTGAGCAGCTCCTAAATTCTCTCTCGCCAGCTGTAAAGCAGTGGACAGCCGTTCTTTGAACTTCATCACATACTCCAGCAGGTTGACGTCATCTTCCTCCGACAGCCAGCATTCCTTGAGTAGCTTAAGGGGTCCTCTTACTTCATGGCCAAACAGTAGTTCAAAAGGTGAGAAGCCCAGTGATTCATTTGGAGATTCTCTTGCGGCAAACACAACGAATGGAAGACCTTTATCCCAGTCTTTCTGATGTTCCAAACAGTATTTCTTGAGCATCGATTTGAGTGTTTGATGATATCTCTCCAACGCTCCTTGGGTCTGGGGATGGTAAGCTGAAGACGTGATCTGGGTGATGCCCAACTCTTTCAGAGACTGCTTGAAAACATTTGACATGAAATTACTTCCCCGGTCTGACTGTACCTCCTTGGGCAGACCAAACTTTGTGAAGAACCCTAGCATTTCCTTAACCACGTTCTTTGCCGAGATATTTCTAAGTGGAATGGCATCAGGATAACGAGTAGCCATATCAATCAGGGTCAACACATAAGAAAATCCTGAAGAAGTCTTAGGAAGAGGGCCCACAATATCCACCAACACACGGGTGAAAGGCGCCTCAAAAGGAGGAATGGGAACTAGAGGTGCAACCTTTTCGGTCTGATTACACTTCCCCACAACTTGACAGGTGTGACAAGACTTACAATACCAGGAAACATCCCTGAAGATACCTGGCCAGTAGAAGTGTTTCAAAATGCGTGCCACAGTCTTCCTCACTCCAAGGTGTCCTGCCAAACTGGAATCATGAGCCACTCTAATGATATCCTGCCTACAAACACGAGGGACGACAACTTGATGTACAACCTCCCATTCACAGTCGGCTGATGCTGTTGGGGGTCTCCACTTCCTCATAAGTACTCCTGACTTTATATAATAACAAGTAGAAGCACCAGTTGACTCTTCCTCACTGCAAGCAGAGTTAGCAAGACCCTTCAACTCAGGGTCAGCAACCTGCAACTCAACCAACTCTTGACGAGACAAATTATCAACACAACGGGGTACTGCCTCATCTGGTGAGTGGTCCAAATTAGCAAGAAAAGTGTCAGCTAGGATAACATCATCATCATCATTATCCTCTAAATCACCAGTAACTTTAGACCTAGCCCTAGTGACAGCACATGCAGGGAACACATCAGGGACATCACAATCATGGGTCGCAGCCACTGGCTCACCAGACAACTGAGGAGCTGGACACACTTGACTTCCACCAATATCATTTCCAAGTAAGAAAGTTACACCTGACATTGGGAGTGTCTCAACCAACCCAACCATAACGGAACCATTAACAAAACCAGACTCTAAATTCACTCTGCACAGAGGGACAGAGAAGTAATTATTCCCTACACCTTGTAAGATTACAGTTTCATCAGAGGAATTAACATTAGAGCCTAGAACACTGGTCAGCATAAGGGATTGGCAAGCACCTGTATCACGATATATTTTAACTGATTTCCTGTCATTACTGTCCAGAGGACTGACAAAACCATCAGACAGGAAATTAGCACATGAACTCTTGAGAGTGTCACCCACGTTACTGCTCAAAAGAGGAGCTCCATCATGAGAATTTAAGTTACCCCTCAAAGCAGGTTCAGTTAACTCAGTTAAAGAATTCTGGGAACTCTCAAGAGTGGACACTAGACCAACTGACTGAATATTTAAAGACTCCTTTTTGTTCACATCACGCTGTCTCCTGAAACATTTCTCCGTAGTGTGACCAAGCTTACTACAATAAGTATATTTACTTTTCTGAAATATAGAGGTGAAGCTGGTATTTACTTCCTGAGAAACATCATCTTTATTCTCTTTCCTGTTACCTGTACTCTGAGTAGAGGCAACGTACTTACTCTCAGCTTTCCCTTTTTCTCTAGAATATCTTTTGTGAGTGAGAACATATTCATCAGCTAAAACTGCAGGATCAGACAAATTATCTATTCTTTTCTCATCAAGATATAGGCTTACATCTTTATAAATACACCTTTTGAAGTCCTCCAGCAAAATCATCTGCTTAAATTTACCAAAATCAGAATCCACATTCTTTGAATTTAACCACTGCTCTAACAGATCTTCTTTGATTTTTGCATACTCAACATGGGATTGCTTATCTTGCTTATAAGTTGTCCTAAATTTTACTCTATAGGCTGCAGGAACAAGCTCATAGGCCTTAAGAATCAAGCTCTTAACTACATCATAATTATCAGATTGATCCTGAGGCAAAGATGCATAAGTTACTTGAGCTTTACCGGTGAGAACAGTTTGAAGGAGTACTGGCCAATACTTTTTGGGCCAATTAAAACCTGTAGCTACCCTCTCAAACAACTGAAAATACTTTGTTAAATCAGATTCATTAAAAGGAGGGACAGGTTTAACATTTTTAGCCACATCAAAATCATCAGAGCTAGATGATCCAGTTCCACCTTGTTTCATGCGATACTCATGGTCTGCCTGAATCCTGGCAAGTTCAATTTGTGCCTGTATCTGTGCCTCCTGAATACGAGCCTGAGACTCCGCCTCCTTAGCATTGTATCGGTACACGGCTAGCACTAAATATCGTGCCACCGCTAGCACCAATAAAATGTATCGTTGCACTGCTGGCCACCAATTTAATGTAGCCGTTATGAGTAGCAGTTGACTACATATTAAGTGTTCTGCTGTATAGTATAACTAGACCACCGTGTTGGATCGACGACACTGTCTGTAGTACACGTCAGCTACTCGCCGTCACTGCCCGACACTTCCCACCAAAGGTCCTCTGCCACGAGAAGGTGGAAGCTGGTCTGTTATTAAGTGGTAGCGTAAGGTGACAGAAATGAGCAGATTAAATCTCTCTTTATTGGGTATAGAATAATATAACTGCGACCCGAGAGATATGTAGGAGCGACACCACCTCCCTTTAAAACTGTAAAACGGCCTCTGACGCTATACACTCACCGAGCCGACTAGGGTGCGGTGCTGAGGTCAGCTAAAAAGTGAGGTGCCGAGCATTACATATACTCTGGGCTTATGCAAAAAGTAGAGATAAATGACAACTCTACCAGCACATTATACACCTCTATTAAATGGTATTAAGTACATTCACATATACCAACATAATAAATGGTTCCCCAGGACTTTACACTTACGCACTATTCAGATATCTTTTCACTTCTCCTAACCTTCATTTTATAATTGAAACAGGGTGGCACTTGTGGTCTGCCATCCACCTTCTTCCTATACCACAGCTAACAGCGAAATGATATTTGGTTGTTCATCATTCACACTTCATTACACACTGTTAATTATGACTAAACAGCTTTAAAAATTATTATGTAAAATGTGTGATACTACAACTTCATATGGAAAAAGATGTTGACACCAGAACATCGCTCGGCCACACCATTGACGTCCTCGTCGACATTGTTGTCCTAACTACCGTGTAGCCTAACCAGAGTGTAGGGTAGCTAACTATTCAGGAACATCCACTTGCAGTCCTCGAGTACGGACACGTGGTATCAGTGGGTTCCTTAATTGGCGCCTTAAATAGTAGCCTAAACCACAAACACAGGACAAGACCACAATAAGTAGAAGACCAACGCCAGGACCAAAATAGGACGGAGAAAGGTATGAAGGAAGATAGGACAGTACATAAGGCTCTAAATCAGTCCTGTTCAGGTGGGAGAGGAAGGTAAGCTCCTTTAATACATGAGACAGCCTGTTCACATTCAAGAAGTAACATTGAATGAAGGTAAAAAGGGTCGTAACTGGGATGAGAAGTTCACTGTCAAAGCTAGATGATGCTTGCTAGGCAGAACTGCTATCTCTTTACTGTGTAACTCACAAAAATCAGGTGCAATATAGTACCCCTTTACTGTAAGGAATTGATTCTGCGAGGCACAATCACAGTTACATCCTCTGTCTCAGGAAAGTAAAAGTACTGTTTCGCATGAATATGAGCATGGAAAACTGACTTCAACTGAATGGGTTGGAAGGTGCAACATTGCAGAGCAGAGGAAGTATTTGTGTCCAACAAAGCCCTCTTACACTCCTCTACCTTTAATGGTACGAAGACAAAATGCAAAGCAGGACATACATGGAGATCAAGAAATGAGGCCTTACACTTCTCAAATTCATCCACAGTCGTTTCTGCTACATATTTCTTGTCATCTGAGACAACTAGCACCTCTGGACCCTCTTCAATAACAACAAGTGCATTATTAGCAGTAGCAAAAGGGAAGGAAATGAACCGCCATGCCTGGTATGTTACAGCATTCCTCATAGGTACCAATATCAGGATGCCTTCATGGGTCAACTGGGCCTCTAACAATGGGTAATAATATTCCAGTTGACTCAGATCAAAGAGTGGCATAAGTCCATGCTTCCACATAGCTATATCAACTGCATTTGTTAGTATATTAGTAGGCAGCAATAAAGCATTAACCCTGTTCAAACTTGCATCGATTAAGCCGTCCACCATATTGGCTGCATGCTTCTCCAAAGCAGTGGTTGACTCGTTGAGAGCATGTAAGTACTCAGCGAATAACACCAAGTTAGCTAGGGTTGGTAGGTTAATTTGGATGTTGTTCACAAGCTCTACTAGATGGTTGGTAGTCCTAATTATATCGTTAGCTTTGTTAGTGAACTCATCTAACTGTTTATACACATGCATGATTAATCTATTATTGGCTTTAGTGGCCAGTGTCAAGTCATGCATCTGTCTACCCAATTGCACTACATCCTTATCTAATGCCATACCAAAGAGTTGTTGAGACAGGAATCCATCCACAAGTCCTCTCTTAGTACGTGCATGGACATGCTTGGAAAGATCAGAGTGTACGTTAAGTACAGCTACATGCAAGTTAGTGAGCCTGTCGGTGAGCCTGTCTATATGCCTAGTCTGAAGCTCAACAATTCCATGTAAGGTTCGTTAAAGCTTCAGTGTCAGAGTTCGTCAATCGTGGGTTTCGATTAATCCCACTTCCAACAGTTGCTGTCTGAGATTCGACAAGCCCTTGGAGACCTCCTTGACAATATCTGGCATTTGGAGATAGCCTTCCATTGGATAGTAGACGCATACTGCATCTTCCACTAACACGACTTCTCCAAGTGGGCTCTTCAGTGCTCCTGGCATTAACGCAGTCGTGTCCATGTCCGATGTCGTTCCATAGGTCCACCCCAAGCAACGCATGAGGAGTATGAGCCACAGCCACATTTTTTTTCTGCAAGAGTAGATACTCCCTTAATCACTCTTGTTGTGGGATCGTAGCTTGCTGCGGTACTCTTGGTTAGGGACAGGTACGGATGACGACATAGACTGCGACGAAGACAGAGGGCACAACACATCAGACGATAGGCCTAGCTCTTGACTTACTAGTTTGATCCTATCAGCATGTACTGCCTCCTGAGTTCCATTAGCTTCATCCTTTCTATAAGTATTTCCACGTACTCGTTCCACAACGATATATGGTCCGTGGAACTTAGGTCTGAGCTTGGAAATTCTCTCAGGGTTGTGGATCATGACCTTCTGGCCTGCCTGTAACGTCTTTTCTTGACTACCTTTGTGTTGTTTCGCCATCATCTCCGCTCTTGAGGCTTTTAATCTTTTCCGTACTTCACTGTGTATATGTTGGAATTTCAACAACTGTACCTTTGCGTAGTCTTCTTCGTTGTATACTGGAGTAGGAGGTCCAGCCAACAAATCGTAGGGTAACACTTTCTCTTCTCCATAAAGGATATAATGAGGAGACTTCCCAGTTGATGAATTTTCTGAGGAGTTGATGGTCGCCGCTACATGTGGTAACCAGTCTTCCCAGTTATCCTCCTGATTTGAGGTTATTACTGGTCTCAAGACTTCCAGTATCTTCCTGTTTGTTCTCTCCACCAGGCCATTGCTCTTAGAACTGTAAGGCATTACAAAAACTTGCTTTACTCCATACATACGACAGATTTCTTGTAACACCTTGTTACGAAATTCACTGCCATTATCGCTGAGCAATACCTTGGGTGTAGAGTATGGACAAATCACTGAAGTCACAAAAACGTGCGCCACCTCCTCTGAAGTTTTCGTCTGTAAAGGTGCTAAAACAGTGAATCGTGAGAAATGGTCCACTGCCACCAGTACATAACTTGAACCTTGACGACTTCTCGGCAACGCTAAGAGATCAATGGAGACTGTATCCCGGGGTTTTTCCGGTAGAGGATACTCTAGATGGGAGTCGGAAGTCCCGTCGTTCCTCGTATTTCCGCGCATTTGACACATTGACTGACGTGGGCTTCTATGTCCTTCCTCATGGTCGGCCAATAGTATTTCTTTCTCGCCTCACGCATGCATCTATCGCGACCGGGATGACCCGCTTGAGGTACGTCATGAACTAACTGTAGCACGGCTTGCTGTAAGGTAGCAGGAACAACCAACTGATATGCAGTGTCCTTCCCTGGGGGTTGCTTATACAAAAGACCCTGTTGAAGATGGAAGTGCGTCATTGGTACTGGGAGTTCAGGTAGACAAGTCTCGTCGCCAGACTCCAAGGCATAGATGACTTGAGACCACATCGCATCATTACGTTGTTCCACTTTTACCGTGTCTGAGGAATACTCAGCAAGAGCAACATCCTCGGCTATGGTAGCAGCAATGTTTCTACTCAACGCGTCAGCTACAACATTTTGACGGCCTGGTAAATATCTGACCTCTGGATCAAACTCCATTACCTTGCCAAACCAACGCGCAACCTTACCGTGCAAGTTTTTTCCTTTAAACAAGTCGCGTATGGGTGCATGGTCAGTTAAAACAATTATCCGGTAGTCAAAGATAATATCCCGGAAATGTCCTAATGCCCACACGACTGCTAATGTCTCCAAATGTGTCATCGAATAGTTCTTCTCTGGGGGTCTTAATGCCCTACTAGCATACGCTATGGTATGTGTCTTACCTTGCTCATCCTTCTGCTGTAACACCGCTCCCAGACCCAGACCTGAGGCGTCCGTGCACAGATAGAAAGGTTGAGTATAATCAGGAAACGCTAATACGGGTGTTTCTGACATGGCTTGTTTGAGCTCGTTGAAGCTTTTCTCTTCCGAGGGTCCCCATTTCCATGCAGCGTCCTTCTTAAGTAGCGTCGTTAAAGGTGATGCTATGATGGCATATCTGTGGATAAAACTCCTATAAAAGCCAGTGAGGCCTAGGAACGATCTTATCTGATCCTTGTTCTGTGGTGTAGGAAAATAGGTCATCTAGATACACTAAGACGTCTTGCCCTAACATCTTGCCAAACAATTGGTTTATCATCCGCTGAAATGTTAAAGGAGCATTACTCAGTCCAAAAGGCATCCGGAGAAATTCAAAGTGCCCACGGT
Source organism: Coenobita brevimanus (assembly GCF_032717465.1). Taxonomy (NCBI): domain Eukaryota; kingdom Metazoa; phylum Arthropoda; class Malacostraca; order Decapoda; family Coenobitidae; genus Coenobita; species Coenobita brevimanus. The sequence goes on from NC_137049.1 coordinate 2,561,423, forward strand.
GAGTGCTAAAAGCAGTATGGGACGCGACTCTTCGGTCAGCTCCACCTGCCAATACCCTGACGCTAGATCCAGACAAGTAAACACAGTATTCCCTTACCTAATGATTGAAGTAAGTCTCGCAGAGCGGAATCGGGTAACGATCCGGTACTGTTACCTTGTTCACTTGCCGAAATCCACAACAGGTCTCACACCACAGTCCTTCTTAGGCACTAGAAAGAGTGGTGCTCCAAGGCAAGGAGGAAGGCTGGATAACTTCATCACGAAGCATCCTTTCAACTTCCTCATCCACTGCTTCCCTTTGGCTGTGCGGTAGACGGTATGCGGGCACATAAACTGGATTTGTACCAGGGCACAAACCAATATGATGCTTCACCCTATCCCTCCTACCCAGCACTTCTCCTGGAAGTGCTACTACGTCGGAAAATTCTCTAAGGAGGGCTAGGAGTCGTGTTTTATGGTCTACATTATCCGTGACCTTCACGTATTGCTCCAGCTGTTTTTCCTTAGCCAGACGTACGGGTTCTGACTGAGTCGTTGCTTGAGATGTAACTACAGGAGAGATCACCGGCACGTCGTCGACTTCTTTTATGGGGGCACCAAAGCATATCAAGTCGCCTATATAACAACCATCTCTGAGCTTAACTGCACCACCACTCATATTTGCGATGAAGAGGGGCGTCTTCTGGTCTTGGCCAACGCTAGTCAGAGTCGATTCCAGCGACAATGCCTTATGTTTTACAGTCTCAGTTATGCATGCTACATCAGTTCCCACCGACACGTCAGGTACTCGGACAGGAATTTTACAGACAGTTTGACTGGGTAAGTGGTGATTACCACTCACTATAGCCCTGACTTTCTTCCAGTCCATACCCTCCACTTCGTGTGCATCCGGGGACTCCCTTGACGCTTCACTTGTCGGGGTCACAACTGGTTGGACGGCTCCTGATTGGATGCCAGTTCCAGTTCGTGTTGCTGAGGGATTAAGGCTTACAAACTCCTTCCCATTAAAGGAAATGGAATGTCTTTGAGGGTGTATTACTATATCATATTCCTCCATGGTCTCAAAGCCTAACAGCCCATCAGCTGGCAGAGGAAAATCCTCAACCACATAAAACGTAGCACGTAACACAGGAGATCGTTTATCTGCCCTCAATGTCAACGGCACCTGGCTTACAATCTTCATTCTACTCCCTGTCACACCTGTCAACATTACATCAGGTGGTGATAATGTCCAGTTTGTTAGAGGCATTTCACTTTTAAGTCTTTCCAGCGCTTTACTAGAAATAATGTTTGTACATGCCCCTGTATCTACGATCAGGGACACTTGGCCTTTCCCTATGATCCAAGGAATAGATAATAAGTCCACCTTAGTAATAGCTGCCACACACGCATCGGTGTATTGTACTATTTTAATTACTTTTGCGCACGGCCCTGAGCTTCCCCCGAACTAGCTGGGTTCCCTAGTTTCTTCCTCTTTTCAATGACAAAGGGGCAACAGTCCGTTATGAGGACAATGCCCATGTATGGCACACCATCTTTTCACCTTTGGCTTAACAGCCTTGGTCCTTTGCTGTGGAGAACTAGTAGCTGTGTCTCTCCAGCCTGAAGTTTGCAAGGCTTTGCTAGCTTCTGCATAGCATATGCCTGCCTTCGCCAAAGCCTGACTTTCAGTACAGTTAGGATGCTGCTGTACTATATCAGTAGCTAGATTAGGTACAGGTATCTGCCACAAAGGAGGAGGGTTAGTCTGACCTTGCACGCCCATATTGTTAGTCATGCCACAGGTATTTGGACAAGGGCCCTGGGTTTGCATGCCAATATTAGTATTCATGCCCCATTGATTAGGATTCTGGGTTTGCATGTCAATATCATCTGTGTTTATACCCCATGCATTTGAACAAGGAACAGAAAATAAATTCTGTCCAGAACCTTGTGGTGTACTGAAAATATCTGAAGTATACACAGGTATGTGAGTGGTTGTAGTACTATCACTAATGACTGGATTTTGCATATCCTGAGTGACCAAAGGTACTGTTGTAGTCTCAACTTCAACAGTCTCCTCACTAGGATTACCCTCTAGCAAGACTAGTGGCCATTTTGGATCTAACTGATTGTTCTGGGACTGTTGAATAAGTATGACCAGAACGCAAATGCAAAACGTTCAAATCCTCATCCAGTCTTTCAGAAATATCCTCATCACCTTGATCCTCAATATGTCCTTCACTCATTTAATATGTTTGAGCACTTTTATTTGATGTATCAACCCACTCATAAAATGCTGAGTCTAGTGGGGTTAATCTCTATTTCCCTAATTCTACGTCCCCACTTTTTCACTGTATCCATCCAACCTTGCCAGTAATATTCCCCTCCCAGTTACAGGAAGATAAACTGACATAAAAAGGATAGTTATGGTAAGTGACAGAACGGGACACATAAAATACAGAAAGTATATTTATTTCAAGGGAATTCTGAGATACCTTTATTTCCACTCATCAACTAACTAACGTGTGTTGATTGAAGTGTGTGTGTGTGTGTGTGTGTGTGTGTGTGTGTGTGTGTGTGTGTGTGTGTGTGTGGATTATGCATGGACACTACCTAGATATGAAAGTCCAGGATGATGTTCCACATTCCACGTTCCACACTCCACCAGACTCCTCCAACCATACACGGCAGCCCGCTCGCTGTGGGAGTTAGCAAGCGAGTGGTTCGCCCTGCATCACGCCAGGCCCGCCGCTTTCGGTCTCCCTCGGCTCGCCTCGGCCGTAGTTGCTAGAAGTCGCTAGTTGACCCACTCCTCACCGCACTGGCTTGAACTCTCCTTATCTTGCCTCTCGCACACGAGAGCGAGATTCTTGCCAGTTTGCGTTTGAAGATGGAGATATCTCGCACACCACAGGGCGAGATAACTGCCAGTTTGTGCATAAGATAGGAATCTCGCACTGGCAGAATAATGGGAGGAATTAATATGCACCACTCCAGTTTATCTGCTCCACTTAACTCACTGGTAATTAGTCCCCTTACAACAGTAGAGTAAGATTTTCTGTTTCACCTTCAGGAACGAGCGATTGCAAGGGTTACTGGTTCACAGCATAAAGCCCTTTAGCACGTATCGTATCCCAGCACTGAACACCAATTTAATGTATCGGTACACGGCTAGCACTAAATATCGTGCCACCGCTAGCACCAATAAAATGTATCGTCGCACTGCTGGCCACCAATTCAATGTAGCCGTTATGAGTAGCAGTTGACTACATATTAAGTGTTCTGCTGTATAGTATAACTAGACCACCGTGTTGGATCGACGACACTGTCTGTAGTACACGTCAGCTACTCGCCGTCACTGTCCAACACTTCCACCAAAGGTCCTCTGCCACGAGAAGGTGGAAGCTGGTCTGTTATTAAGTGGTAGCGTAAGGTGACAGAAATGAGCAGATTAAATCTCTCTTTATTGGGTACAGAATAATATAACTGTGACTCGAGAGATATGTAGGAGCGACACCACCTCCCTTTAAAACTGTAAAACGGCCTCTGACGCTATACACTCACCGAGCCGACTAGGGCGCGGTGCTGAGGTCAGCTAAAAAGTGAGGTGCCGAGCATTACATATACTCTGGGCTTATGCAAAAAGTAGAGGTAAATGACAACTCTACTAGCACATTATACACCTCTATTAAATGGTATTAAGTACATTCACATATACCAACATAATAAATGGTTCCCTAGGACTTTACACTTACGCACTATTCAGATATCTTTTCACTTCTCCTAACCTTCATTTTATAATTGAAACAGGGTGGCACTTGTGGTCTGCCATCCACCTTCTTCCTATACCACAGCTAACAGCGAAATGATATTTGGTTGTTCATCATTCACACTTCATTACACACTGTTAATTATGACTAAACAGCTTTAAAAATTATTATGTAAAATGTGTGATACTACAACTCCATATGGAAAAAGATGTTGACACCAGAACAGCATTTGCTTGAAATTCAGCCTCCTTAACACGAGACTCCGCCTCCTTAGCCTGAGCCTCCTGCAGGGCTAGCTGTAACTTAGCTAATTCAATCTGCGTTCGCTCATTTGGAGGAGTTACATTAAACAAGCTTTCATTAATCATGTCAACAATTTGATCTTTAGAATGATGAGAGCGAACAGCAATGCCCAATTGTTGAGCAACAAGCTTAAGTTCATTCTTTGTTCTGTTTTCTACATCACACACTGTTTGCACATTTGACAAAAAAATCTTTGGCTTCATCAAGTGTAGTAATAGTAGACATCATGAATAAGTAACAGTCACAAAATATCAAGCAATATCCTTATGATAATATCCTGAATATCCTGATAAGAGGTCGCCAAATTTATGTTACGGAACAGAGAAAGATGATGTACACTTTTAAGTGAGAATACTAAAAATCACTACTGTCCCGTAAAGTTCCAGGTTCAAAACAAAAGAGTTAGGTAAAATTACAAGTTAAAGTTTAATGCTCAAACTAACAACAAAACATTCAGGACTCATAAGGATAATGTAATGGCAAAAAACAGGTTAAATATATGGTTAACTGCAATAGCCTCTATTAACACGAAATTAGCATGAGTAAATTTACCTAAGTCAGCCCTGATAAAATGAAAATACACTGGGTAATGCTCAGTTAATGCAAGATAAATTATTATAGATACAAAATAGTATTAAAAATGATGGCTGACAACAAGAACCCCTACATAAATTACAAAAACCCTACTAGGCCTAAGAATTAAACTAATGCTACACAGTACAAGAAAAAATGCAACAACAGTTATACTCAAATTACACACAGCTGCTAGATGGTTGGAGACTTCCTGAGAAACTCACAATAATAATAACTGTACAGGGGAGGACAGAGATGTGAACAAAATGAGGAGCAGATCTAAGTGGCAATTAATATAGAGACTGAGCTCATTATATAGGGGCCAGCAGAGCTTGATACAACTTGTAAGAAGGACGCGCAAATGAAGCCACAGGGGACAAAGAGCTGACAATCCCGCTCTGAACAACAGAAAGGACGACTTACTCTACTATAACGGTAGAAGGGGGGGACTGAGGCAGAACACGCTCGTGATCAAACATGCAGCATACTGTGCGTTAAAATTACACAAAGGATGATGAAATCATAGGCTATGTAACAATATATATATATATATATATATATATATATATATATATATATATATATATATATATGGAGCCTCTGTGGTACAGTGGTAAAGTGTGCGTTTTCTTACACAGAAGAACGAGGGTTCGCGTCCCGCCAGGGTAATAAACTTTGGGAGAGTTCTTCTGGCCACGTACTGCACTGGCGGACACAAGGGGTGCTGCGGTTGAACCAGTGTCGCATGCTATAAGGTATGCTTGCATCCAGTCGGCTTGCACGGGCCGATTACACTTTGTTCACAGACTAAACACACATCCGAAGCCACTACAACACTACAATTACACTTACAAGCACTTCTCACCCTACATACAATCTCTGCTAGACAGCCTAAGCCACTTGGTAGAGATACATTGGCTATATCGTCCCCACTTCGGTAGGGATAGGCTGGTCCTGCAGTGGACACTCAAAAGGCTGATGAGATGATATATATATATATATATATATATATATATATATATATATATATATATATATATATATATATATATATATATGGTATTTCACCTGTAAATATCACAGGGATAAGAGGGGAATACGATAAGGGAATTTAAAAGATGCTATTCACAGCCAGACTCTCTCTCTCTCTCTCTCTCACACACACACACACACACACACACACACACACACACACACATTTCCAAACTAATAGAGATCACAGTGGTCATTATGTCTCTACACCAAATTGTGGGAAGCTACTGCATATCCTCTGTTTCTTTCTTCCAAACACATTTTTCATCTTGATGCCATTCCTATATTTCTTCACCAGTTTGCTGCAGACTTAGCTCAACTGTTCTTTTGGTCAACAGCCCCAGACACCCTTTTCATTTCTTCTCTACGATTTAAATATTTAAAAGGGATTGGTGTGGTCAAACTTTGAACCACAGAAACACACAGATTTTGAGATCCTATATTTCTGTACGTTCATTAATTCTCATAGCAATTAGTACAGATTTATATCAATGTGCGGAGACCATCTTACATTCCCTTAGGATTATTGGCAATCTTGCTTTGAAAATAATCGTACTCAGCTTTTTCAAAACCTCTGATCAAACTGTACGTTCTTTAAAGTTGTCGAGTGTGTGAGTACACAAGGGATAGATGGAGTCTGGGTGAATACAGAGGTCCTTGGTTAAGAGCATGTTAATAAGCATATGAATCCTGTTGGTTATGCTGGTGGATGGTGTTTGTACTGCGACCCGTGAGCGACGCCGGGTCCATCTTTATAAACAGTGACGGAGCAGAGTCCAAATGCCAGCGAAAGTGGTAGAGTTCCCGGTAGTCCAGTCCAAGGAATAGACTACATATCCGTACACCTTTATTCCCTGCCCTAGTCATCCCATCACCTCGCTCCTCAATGTTTACCTCAGTTCTCTACAAGGCAAGGAAACAAACTACTTGGGAGGCTGTATGGTAACTCTTCATTGATTTTTGAGCATGTTATAATCATATATTTCTTTACATAAACATATCTGAAACATGCACTTTTTGGGGGGAAATACGTCTCTATATATTAGTCACACACACACACAGACACACACACACACACACACACACACACACTCCTTGCTCGGGAAAAAATAAACTGTTAGCTGGACACGATCCAGTACAAATGAAAGACGTCAAACACTGAGCGACCTCTCTCCTTGTCCACATTCAACTGCGACAAAAAATTTCGCTCCTTCCCAGCCCACAAATATTTGTCTGTCTCTCAAATCCATAGAAGGACAGAGTCACCAGCAAAGTTGACAGAGGGAGGTCACAATGCCCCAGGGTCACAGTGTCAACAAAACGGTCACCCTGGGTCACAGACACACCGTTACTCCATTTTTTTTTTTATTTATTTATTTATTGAAGGTGCGTGAATGAGAGTTTGACCGACTCATTTGCAATGAATTTGGGTTAGTTTCTCCCTTTTTTTCTGAACCCTATCTCTCCCCACCTGTAGGTGGGAAAAGAGGTCTAGATGATGATGAGGAGGATGAGAAAGAGGAGGATGAGGATGAGGATGTTTAGAATCACCCGCTTGTGTGTCGAGGGGAGGACGGTGGAGGTTAGGAAAAGAAGAGTTTGTGAAGGTGTAGGCACAAGAAAATGCAGCAAGCAGTCTCAAAAGAACCATTAGATATGTCAGTAATTGCTTTTCTTTGTAATACGAGGAGTTCAGACACAAGAGGGTGAGTGAGGTAAAATAAGAAATTGACATGTGGGAAACTTTATGCCAAGTACAATTTTTAGGAGGGGAAAGAATGTTTGGGTGTACGTTGGAGTGTGGTGGTGGCGGACATGTAAAAAGCGCTGAACTGTGGCTGTGGCCATGTGTGAGAGGGACGTGGTCGTGGGAAGCATAAAAGTGAATGTGTGGGGGAGAACGGTGGTGTAGGAGGAGATTAGGCTATGTGAATGAGATATACGAGTGTGATGTTCACTAGGAAACCAGGATAAATCAGCCTCCACCCCCCTTCCCCACACACACATGTATACTTACTAGGAAACCGGGATAAATCAGCCTCCCCCCCCTCCCCCACACACACATGTATATCCCAATTATATTCCGTAGCTAGTCTCAGCATTTTGACTCATACGTCGCGAAAGAAGAGTGCGGCATATTTGTGCAAGAGAGGTACTCCTCCCGTACTTAAGCGGCAATGCCTTAAGTGTACCACCGACCTGACGGTGCAAAACGGTACATTTGGTTAACAGACCAAACTTATCGAACTGCACTTGATAAGAGGCCTTTACCAGAACTCTCTAAAGTTAATTAGCTTTCCTGAACCACTGGAAATGTAGCTGTACGAGGGTGAAGCGGGAAGTCACAAAGAATTAAGCACAAAGAATTAAGGAAAAAATAGAGGCTGAGCGAATGTACTGTAGGTAGTTTCTATAGGACTGTAGGTTGCTGCAGCATCTCTCTCTCTCTCTCTCTCTCTCATTACATCATGAAATTTATTCCTGGTGAATGAACACACTTGAAATGTATATATGAAACTACACGAGAGAGATCACCGTGGAAATTAACACGGGAAAAAAATGTTAAAAGACTGTTTTGGAATGCAACAACGTATCCCTTTCTCGTGTTGGATATTAATTCTCCCAGTTTTAAAAGACTGGCCAGGGTAGCAGGCGAGTAGCGGATGTTGCCTTTACTCATTCCTACGATTATTTTTCCTAACACATTTATTCGGCCTTAAAGAATAAACGCCTTCCGATAATTTTCATGATCAATTAGCCTTGAGATGTACCATTAATGAGCACTGAATATCGTACTGATCGCCAAGTAAAATAGGTGTTTCAGGAAATAATGCAGCATCTCACTTTTGGCACCCAGCATCGGGGCTGCAGATCAAGGCTGCCAACCGTTCCAAAAATGACACATAGGTAAATTTGTAATAAATTCAATTTTTACTGTATGCATTTCCGACCGAGTGTAAAATGGTACGGTAATTGCTTTTTTTTTTTTTTTTTTTTAAATATCACTGGTTTGTCAGCAGGTGGTGTTTCCCGCACATTTGATATTATTAGTAAAAATGGGCGATTGTGTACCTACGCAACAAGCCAACCTTAAAAAGGGGTTTAATCCCCGAGATAGGCAACTATGGCCATATAGCCCCACTAGGTTACAGGAGCGCGCTACCACTTCCCGGCACGGCAGTCCCGGGCGAGGCTCGAACTCGCAGTCCCCCGAATCACGACTTCGATGTTCTGCCACTAAGCCACCGTGCCCCCACAAGCCAACCTTAGTGTGTGTTTATCTTGAGTTGGGTGGGATGGTGCACATACTCTGCCACAATTACCACATTTTGGGGTTGAACTGCTTCTGTGCTGAATCGGTGCTCGCTACAGTTTAAACACAAACCCACAGTGAAACCCTAGACATAGAAATCAAAGTGATACAGTGAAATGGCAAAGAAAAAAGTTTGATTTAGTGGACAATGAAATGATCAGTTCTCGGACTCGCCTAGAAAATGTTTTGGCGCATCGAAAACTACAGCGTACTGTGACGATAATGCACGTGTGACGAAAACTGTGGTGGACTTGACAGGCTGGAGATTGTGCAGGTTAGTGTGATTTTAATGGTTGAGATTAGGGGAGAAAAGAGAAATTGGAAAGATGGTAAAGAAGAGCCAATGGTTTTGTCAGTAAGTGTTTGTTTGCCGGCAGGGTTTGTTTTTAGGTTGCATGATTAAATTATTATTATTATTATTATTATTATTATTATTACTATTATTACACCCGTCCCCTCGAAGCAAAACATAGTCGCCGTGTGTGTGTGTGTGTGTGTGTGTGATAGCATCGTCGTTTTTTCTTTTCCTGAACATTTTCCTCCAGACATTGTGCTATTGAAAAATAAGTGCGGGGTTATTTTCAGTTTTATATAAATTTATTTTTCCTGAATCCTGCTGCGCAAAATAAGCCAGGGAACCTTTCGGGACCTACAAGGCTAGTTCTCCCACTCGCCTACAGATGCCACCCCGTATTTCACCGATTGTGTAATAATACCGACCCGCTTATGCTGAATACAAGTGTTGTGTGTGTGTGTGTGTGTGTGTGTGTGTGTGTGTGTGTGTAGTCAGTGAAGATTGTATTGGTCAAGGTCAAGGAGTGCTCCCCAAAACAAATGTTGATTTTATGTTATGGATTAAGTTTTCTGATTGTGTACTTCATTTTTGACACCCAGATTCTGCACAAATGATAAGATACTCGAGGAAAAAAGGTTAAATTTCTGTATACTACAAATCAAAAGCTACAACCAGGGGTGGATTCGAAAGGAAAACAAAATTACTGTAGTCATTACAGTAACAAACTTCACCACACACGCCCAAGCCCCAGCACATATCACGGCCACGCTCATGTCCCAGGACAAAGCTAGCCAAACTCCACACCCACGCCCTACCACTCAAAACTAATTAAACTGTCACGTCCATGGTCACGTCCACGCACAAGTACATATATATATACATAACACTAATATCAGGTACAGACACTGATGCATATCGGTACCGGTTTGCAATTTTTATTCTACTAGTGATAAAGTTAGGAATTAGATGGCTGCGAGAGTGGCTGAAGAGGTGGTGGTGTAATTACAGCTCGGATAACCTTTGATGACGTGGTTTGTGTTCGTGATGTACGGTACTTCCATGATACTGAATGCCCGAGGAACGGTAGAGTGCGTTTTGGTGTGTTTTGGTGTGTGGGATGTTGAGTGAGTTGTTGATACTGTCAGAGGTTGTGTTTTGAGTGCTGATGGGGAGTGATTAAGTGTATTCTGGTGTGCTTTGAAATGTGTGGAAGTTTATTGAGTTCTTCGAGATTCTAAGAGTGTGTTTTTGAGTGCCTGTGTTGTGTCTTTGTTGGAGCTGTGTATGTGTGTGTAAGAGAATTTCAGCTAGCTGTTGAGTGTGGGTCTGGGTGTGTGGGTGTGGTGGGAGGGAGAGAGAGAGAGAGAGAGATTCTGAGAAAAACAGAAAACGCTCTAGTAACATAATAAGACACAGGAGCAATAAACCAGAAAGACTAAATAAAACACAGGCAGGAAGAGACTGAGAGACACATGCATAGATTAAGACTGCATTACCCAGCCAGAGGACAGACAGAAACTCTTACATGGGACAGGATAAGATATACTTGGTACAAATGAGGAGGTAAAGAGTGACGGGGGTACAAATTAAGACACTAATACCCAGACAGCGGAAGGGAAAGGTTACACTGACAAAATAAGGCGCAGAGGAGGAGGAGGAGGAGGAGGGTAGAGAGGTAGGAATGAAAGGAAGCAGGGGGAAGAGATAATGAGGGGGGAGGAGCACTAAGGAAGGACAGGAGAGAGGGGAGGAGAGGAGAGGTAAGGAACAAAGGAAAAAGAGCGTGAAGTAAAGAGAGGGGCAGGAGGGGTATAAGGAGGATGAAGCAGAAGGAGGGAAGAGAAGAGATATACTGTAGACTGAATAAGGTTAAATATAGGTGGAGGAGGGGGACTAGGAGGAGAGGTAAAAGGAGAGGAGGAAGAAAGGGGGAGGATAGACGGAGGGAGAGAGGAGGAGAAGGAAAGATGTGTGAAAAGAGAATAGGAAAGGAAGAGGAGGAAGAGGGGGGATAGTAGACATAAAAGAGGGTGGAGTGCAGCATCTAGTGACAGCAGAGTTTGGCGTCCCGTTGAGATTTTTATCCAGATCCACGACCCCCCCCCCCCCATACAACGATGTTAAGATTCTGAGCGACTGGAAATGCTTGAGGGCAGAACACGATGGAACTCTAAGTGTTGAGTGTGGAATGTGGCTTCGGTTAAGTCAAGCACATACTCTTATCTTTAGTTTCCAAGCTGCTCTCCAAGTTTTTATGCGTTACAGGTACGGAACGTCTCGTCCATGCATTCATCATTTTTTTTTTCTAGTCAACCAGTAGCTGTAACCGCAGACAACCAATGTTTTCAAACAAATTCGGGATTGATAATTCTCAGGATTCGGTCCTTTATTCTTCATGTTACATTCATGAGTAATATTCCGGGCTGTACTGTACATGTGGCCCAGTCCACTCATTCTGATGATTCCATCATTCTTGTTTACATCCACCAACTTCTTTGATCGGGATTCTCTGATCATTAGTTGTGCTGTTGTGGAGCGTGATGAGTGTGATAGTTTGACATTCCTTCTGTCCTAACCTCTTCCTTTATTGTTTTCCATTCCCCTTACGCACACACACACACGCACACACACACACACACACACACAGTCATATATATCTATATATATATATATATATATATATATATATATATATATATATATATATACAGTATGAATATAGATTGATAGAAAGATAGTTAGATAGATAGATAGATAAATAGATAGATAGATATACGGTACAGATATGTCACCTTTAGTTTCCTTGTTTTTCCATCATTTTAAAAATGTTCTTTGCAGCTTCTGCTTCTCCTCATGGGTTTATCTTGCATTTCCTTCTCCACCCTGCTCTCTCTCTCTCTCTCTCTCTCTCTCCGCACTACGAGCCGATTTTTCTCCATTATCACAGATCTGTAAGTATATCTTGCCCAGAATATTTTCCTTTATGTCCACACGATCAGTATCAGTAAAATTTAAGTTCCCTATTGAACAAATCTTAACCTTTTCGGTCCAGTGTTGTGTTTTTTGTTACTCTTTACCACCAGTGTTGTATTGATCTCGGGAAAGCTCTCTTACTCAACGGAATAACAAACGCTTGATCTAACTCATCGAGCTTGAAGGTCTTATCTATGAGTGAGTCTGATGAAGTCGTCTGCAGATAACAATTGTATATAAAACATCACCGAACTGAAGGGTTAAAGGAAGTAATGTAAGGACCCAGTGTAGCTTTTCTGTCCAAGTCTCTAATGCAGGGATGGGGAACGTCCGGCCTCCGGGCCGTATAATGCCTGGAAGACCATTTGATCAGGCCTACGAAGCAATTCATAAATGCAATATCATAAACTCATGAACGAACATATATATATATATATATATATATATATATATATATATATATATATATATATATATATATATATATATATATATATAGAGAGATATATATATATATATATATATATAATGTACTGGGCTACAGTTGATATTAAGTTGATAATTTTGTATGGCCCGCGAATGATGTTAAAAATATCCTAATAGCCCTTAATAGGAGAAAGGTTCCCACCCTTACTCTAATGCAAGAGTTAATCGATGCTCCGTCCTTTATGTATGCAACAGGTCAGCTCTGAAACTGTCTACCATTGTCTGTATTTCCCTCGTCCTATGACCTCCAGTCTTTCAAGCGTCTTATGTTCAGGCGTCTCGAAATGAAGAGATCTTGAATTTGTCTCCTATATTTTCAGGGTCTTGTAGGCTACAAGTCTTTGCTTCCTTCTTCCTTGCATAAAAACTAATGAGCTGAAGGGATTTGTTTGTAGTTTGATGAGTAGCTATATATAAATCTAATATCAACATGACTTTGAAAGCTTTAACGTTTTGTCTTCGAGGACTTCATAGGTTGAACTCATGGTATATCCAGATAATCTTAAGGTGGCTGGGGTTCCACCTTTCTGTTGTTATTGATGTTGTTGCTGCTGTTGATGTGTGTGTGTGTGTGTGTGTGTGTGTGTGTGTGTGTGTGTGTGTGTGTATGTGAATAGTACAGGTATTATGGTTATGGTAGACTGGAAGTATGGTATGTGGATTAGTGTTGATAAAATGTATAAAGTTTTAATTGTTTTCTAAAAGAAAACCATGAGCAAAATTTAAAAAATTACAATGATAATTAAAACAAAAAATTCTAACTTAGCTTTGTTGTTGTCTCTCTCATGGAAAAAATATCAGTATTTGTTGTCAATTAAAAACAATGACCAGAGCCAGAGAAATGTCCCAAATAAATAATAAATAGATAATTAAAACATTTTTTAAAACGGTAGAGGGACTTCGGATAAAAAGAAATAAAAAGTAAATATTTAAAAATAATTTGCAGATATACTGTATAGTGGTTTAAAACAAGGTATAGACACTGGAAATCATGAGCCTTTACTAAGAATGGTAAATGTATACAAATTTAAAAAGAAGACGAACAAACTGGTACCGCATCCATTTCACCAGTCACCTTCACCCGCCGTTTACGTCTGGTAATTGACAGGTAAAAAACCTGTTTAACTTTCTTGCTTGCAATGCCCCTCCACCCCTAACCATATCTCTGCCCTGACCCTGCCCGCTTCCTTCAACCTGCCCTCTCCCCTTGCCACACCTCCCCACCTCTGCCTGCCTACCCTTACCCACACCATGCCTTATCTACGCAGTGCCTTGCCCTTCTCTGAATTCTTTAACTTATACCCCTCCCCTTCCCTGCCCTCACCAGTCTTTCTAATGCCTCACTGTTGCTTCCCAACCTATACCCATAACCTGCCCTGCCTCTCCCTGCTTAGTTTAACCCATGGTCCTGTTCTGTCTTCCTTTCTCTTACGTCCCTAGTTCTGTCTCTCCACTCTTACTCATACCCTGTCCTTCCCCCACCCTGTCTCTTTTAACTCATCCCCTTATCCTACCCTCCATTCCTTCATCTATCCTATAAGCCTAAATGCCCCACGTCTCCCAATTCGTACCCATACCCTGCTCTGCATCTCACTGCTTCTTTTAACTTATACTCCAACCCCTCCTGCCATTCCCTCCTGTATTTCCTATTACTTTTTAATGCCCAAACTTTGCTACCTCACTCCTAAACCCTGTCTCATCCCTGGTTTGCCCTGTCCACTTCTGCTCTGCCCACCATCTCTCCCCTTACTTCCATTCCTCTGCTGCCCTCACTCAATCATGACCCTGCTTTACTTTGCTCTACCTTTCCCTGTCGTCTGCTACCCACCACTGCCATCACCTCGCAACCTCTGCTACCTTCACCCACCTAATCCTGCTCCTTCTTTGCTCTGCTTTATCTTACTTCCCCCACTATTTTCTTATGCATGCCTTCAGCTTTCTTTCCTTCTCTTGTTGCCCTGCTTCTGCTTCCTTTCCACCAACCAGTTCCCTCATTCTCATTTTCTTTTCTCATTTGCCATACGCCTTCCATGCCTCATATTCTTACAGACTTCTTTCTTTTCCTTCCATCTCTTAACTCATCCGTTCTATAGCCTCTTCCTGTCAACTCCATTACTTCCCCGTATTCCTTCCCATACCTTTGAGTTCCATCCCTCTTACACATTGTTCTTATTACTGTCTATTTCACCTCTCTCTCTCTCTCTCTCTCTCTCTCTCAATTGCTTTTGTTTTATTACTGTCATTTATACCCTCCCTCATCCTGCCTAGCCCTTATCCCCCTGCCTACCTCCCCTTCTCTCTCCTTGTCTTCTTTTGTTCCTCCGCTGGTGCCTGCCAACCTGCTTAGCTACTTATCTTGTGCCTGACTTTTTGGCTGCTAAGTTCTCTGTCCACTTATCTAATAGTTGTTGTTCCTACCTGATCACTGTCTCTTTAATTCCTCTTCCATCCTGGCACACCTGACATAATTGCACACGTATACATACACAAGAAAAACAAGAAAAATCACAGATACTGGGAGAAATAAGTAGAATGTTAAACACGGTTAGATATAGCGTAAACATTCAGATTTTTTGTTTTATTGTTTTCATAGGTTTTCATCACTAATTACCTTTGCCTCATTACCCATAGCTATCATTCTGTGCCCACAGTGTAAGTAGATGATTTTGCTTTTATTTTCCTTCATACGAGATTGTGTAAATTGCATATGGTAGTGGGAGGAGATGGCGAGGTAATGAGGCTTTTAATGGCAAAATGGGTGGTGATAGTGGTAGTGGGGGGATACCGTAGTGAGGGTGCTAATGGAAGGATTGGGGAAATGAGGGTGGCAGGGGAATGGTGGTGGTGGTGGTGGTGGAAGTTTGGGAGATAGTGGGGGGTGTTAATGGCAGGGTGGGTGGCAGGGGAAGGGTGGTGGTGTTATAAGTGGGGCTGTTAATGGCAGGCCTGGGGGGGTGA
Source organism: Coenobita brevimanus (assembly GCF_032717465.1). Taxonomy (NCBI): domain Eukaryota; kingdom Metazoa; phylum Arthropoda; class Malacostraca; order Decapoda; family Coenobitidae; genus Coenobita; species Coenobita brevimanus. The sequence continues at coordinate 2,577,108 of NC_137049.1, forward strand.
GGGTGGTAGTGGACGATGTGTGGTGATGGGAGATGGTGAAATAAGTGTTAATGGCAGGAAGGAAGGGGGAGAGTCGGGGTGGCAGGGGAAGGGTGGTGGTGTTAATGATGGTGGTGGGAGATGGGAAGATATTGAGGGTGTTAATGGCAGGACAGGGAGAGTGCAGGGTTGGAGGGGAAGGGTGGTGGTTGTAGGAGTATACTAAGAAAACAGCAGGCTTAATGATAATGATACAGATAGTGGTGATAGAAATGGAAGGCTAGGTATGTGATGATGCACAGTACTATATATATATATATATATATATATATATATATATATATATATGTGTGTGTGTGTGTGTGTGTGTGTGTGTGTGTGTGTGTGAGAGAGAGAGAGAGAGAGAGAGAGAGAGAGAGAGAGAGAGAGAGAGAGAGATGCCTAATATACGACAATGGATAAAGTGTGACAAGCACCACGATCATATACTGAGATAAACTACCCATCCGTTATTGTCACCCATTGTTCCTTACCCTCACATTTAATCCTTAGACAAATAGACGCCACTCCTGAGACGAACAAAATCACCTTGCAGTTGGAAAAAAATTATAAAAAGCAGATATAACCTCCACAACCGGCACTTATTGTCTTCCATTATTGTTTACCGTCATGTTTGGTAAATCTCAGACAGGCTCTAGAGTACCTTTCAAAAGTCTCTGTGCAGAAGACGACGGGACGTGTAGTTTGTATATCAGGTGGCAGTGTAATAATTTTGTGTAGGTGTAACAGTGTACAGGTCGTTTGTGTGAGGTGTGGGAGTTGTAAGTGTAAAGTTGCAATATTAAGAGTTGGCAGTTTAAGGTCTAGCAGCAGGGCTATGAAGTATCTGAGAGGCGGTGTGTGGCAGTATGTTTTGTCGTACCTCGCTTTGCAAACATTATGCTTAAAGGTATGATAGATAAACTGTGAACTCTTTTATCTTGCACTGAACAAAGGTCAAGTGTGGCAAACAATAGCAAAGTTTAGTGATACTCTTCTGTAATCAACGTGTGTGTGTGTGTGTGTGTGTGTGTGTGTGTGTGTGTGTGTGTGTGTGTGTGTGTGTGTGTGTGCGTGCTTTGGTTCCTAGTTGATTATTTTTCAACTTATGTATATCAGGTTAAATTTGTTACGGACCTCTTGACTAGAATGCTAGGTTGAGTCTGGTTAGTTACCGCATTAGTTTTTCTGTTATTAGACGAAGTTAGTTTAGGTATATAATTCATACTAGTCTATTTTAGATTAACTTAAGCCTAGTCAAGACTAAGTTACGAGTAGATGGAGCTAGGTTACGGTGGGTAATTTAAGTTTTATTGGGTACTACTAGAGAGAAGTAGAGGTCGAGGAGATGTGGAGGAAGGTGGTGGTGGGGGAGGAGGGGGGCAGGTACTGGAGAACTGGAGTGCTGGCGGTGAGAGAGAGGAACGAAAGAGGAAGAGGGTGGGAAAGGGAGAGGAAAAGGAGGAGGAGGAGGCAGCGTAAGATAGGGAGGGAGGGGTAGGTTTAGAGTTGTTGGAGTGAAGAGTAGAGTAGTAGATATAAAGGGAGCGGAGGGGATTACGGAATGTGTGTGTGTGTGTGTGTGTGTGTGTGTGTGTGTGTGTGTGTGTGTGTGTGTGTGTGTGTGTGGTATAATTGTCGTCCCTAGTGGGGTGTTCAGTCTGTGTGAGTCTCTGTTTGTCAGTTTTCCACACCTGTGCGTTTTCGTACACTGGAGAACGAGGGTTTGCGCCCCGCCAGGGTAATAAACTATGGGAGCGTTCTTCCGACCACGTACTGCTTTGGCGGACATAAGGGATGCTGTGATTGAACCAGTGTAGAGTACAATAAAGTATGCTTGTACCTAGTCGGCTTGCACGGGCCGTTTACACTTGGTTCACAGACTACACGCACATCCAAAGCCACTCCAACACTACAATTTCACTTACAAGCACTTCTTACCATACATACAACCTCTACTATACAGCCTAAGCTACTTGGTAGGAGGATTCCTTAAACTCTCTCCGAATTACCTTCTTTGCATTATAATTCGACTAGCGACGCCTTCACGTGGGGCACCTAACTGTATAAGGGTGTGTATATATATATATATATATATATATATATATATATATATATATATATATATATATATATATATATATATATATATATATATATATATATATATACACACACATTTATACAGAAGGTGCCCCTATGTGAAGGGATCGCTAGTCGAATTATAATGCAAAGAAGGTAATTCGGAGAGAGTTTAAGGAATCCTTCTACCAGCCAAAGAGAGAGAGAGAGAGAGAGAGAGAGAGAGAGAGAGAGAGAGAGAGAGAGAGAGAGAGCAGCAGCAGCAGCAGCGAAAAAAAAAAAAATGTAGCCAAACTACGCCGCGGTTGTGAGTATCGGTTATGTCTGAGTCGGTTATGTTAGACACGGTTCTGACGGAGTCGGATACGTCGGGTCAGTTATTTCTGAGTCGGTTATGTCATATTCGGTTATGTCTGAGTCGTTGGAAGTCACAGTCACACCAGCTGTCACCTGGTTAAGGGCACAGGGAACGGGATTCATCTTAGTATCCAAGGCACTTTATAGTCCATATCACAGTCCAAGTTCATAGCCAGGGTCGTCATCATGGTCATCATGGTAGTCGCAATCAGGGCACCTCAGCTGTCACTGAAAGGGAGGGCTGATCCATGATTCATGACGCACCCAGGTCCCGCACCCTGGAATGATGTCACTCCTTATTTCACAGCAAGGGGAGGGGAGGGGAGGGGGAGGACAGATCCATGATTCATGACGTCCCGGGCCCTGGGATGATGTCACTCCTCATTTCGCTGGAAGGGAGGGGAGGGAAGGGGTGGGGGGGAAGTGGAGGGGAGGGGAGAGAAGGGATGGGAGAGGAAGGCAGATCCGTGATTCATGACATATCCAGGTCCCGGACCCTGGGATGATGTCACTCCACATTTCTCTGGATTTACAGCAAGAGGAGGGGAGGGGAATGAGGAAGGGAGAGACATGATCACACACACACACACACACACACACACACACACACACACACACACACACACACACACACACACACACACACACACACACACACACACACACACACACACACACACACACACACACACACACACACACACACACACACACACACACACACACACACACACACACACACACACACACACACACACACACACACACACACACACACACACACACACACACACACACACACACACACACACACACACACACACACACACACACACACACACACACACACACACACACACACACACACACACACACACACACACACACACACACACACACACACACACACACACACACACACACACACACACACACACACACACACACACACACACACACACACACACACACACACACACACACACACACACACACACACACACACACACACACACACACACACACACACACACACACACACACACACACACACACACACACACACACACACACACACACACACACACACACACACACACACACACACACACACACACACACACACACACACACACACACACACACACACACACACACACACACACACACACACACACACACACACACACACACACACACACACACACACACACACACACACACACACACACACACACACACACACACACACACACACACACACACACACACACACACACACACACACACACACACACACACACACACACACACACACACACACACACCGTCCTCCAACTGTGTGAGTTGACAGGCGTGGGGCCCAGCCGCTCTTGCCTTATGCGGATACAAGCAGCTTCACCTGTGCGGCGAAGACTTTATCTCGCCCGACTCGGCTGTCGCAACTGGACAAAGAAAAGATTTTTGGAACTTCTACTGTACAATCCGAACAGCATTTTCTGGTCACACCTTCCTGTTCAACATCAATGTACACTGAAATTACGTTTATTGTTGTTGTTGAAGAATATAAACGATTAATATGCGTGTTGTAGTAAAAAAAGAAATGTAAAAGCTGTGGTTAGCATACATTGCACTAATCACTTTAACCTGATGTGCAGACTATGAACATTAACTAGTTAATTCGGCTGTTACCTATTATGTCAAATTTACGGTTAAGCTCTAGGGTTCAGAAAGCCTTTGTACACATCATCAAGGGAAATACTTTGTTATAAATGACTCGTATTACAGACACAAATCCTTGATGAAATACAGGGCATAAACATTTTCTCGTATATATCCAGTTGTACTCGTGGTTACTTGTCCATATTTTATGGTGCCACCTTTCTCACAGCCTTGTTTTCTTTATAAAATGTTTATTCGTTGAATGATATATGTAATGATGAACATTAAAGATATAATGTTCAGATTTTCTAAGGGAGGTATAAAGAGAAGAATAAGTTCATAACTGAGGGGAGGCAAAATTACGGCAGTGTATGAACATGAAAAAAGTATTATATTATTCAACGAAGAAACATCTGTATACGAAGTTTATTCTGTCATAAATGCAATAATATCGCAAATGAACCCACGAGAAAAAGTGAAGGCACAGAAAATATTTATGCACTATTAATATCCTTGGCTGGTTTCCCTGTGTATTTAGGATGTATAAACACCCTCTCAATTGATTCTGAGTGACGAGTCTTGCTAAACACGATGACATCAACTAATATTAAATGCTCTACGTAACACCCAAGTTAGTGATTACATAGTCCCTTCTACAGCTTGTAAATGAAGTGACTCAGGATCATTTAACCGAAAACTTTGCAGTCTCCATAACATCTCTACATAGCGAAGGTATGGCTTTCTGCACCTTACCATATTTAGGTATGTTGTTTATATATTTCCCATATCAAAAGGTTTTACTTGAATGTAGTAGAAGATTCTTGTTGGCATAGAAGCATATCTTCCCCAGTAATTTGCTCTTCATGTCGCTCCGTATTATTTCGTAGGGTAGACAGCGCGTCTTTGAACTCTACCGGCAATCTTTGAGGACCATTTCTGTGGTGAAAAATAAACATGTATACGTATTATTCTATGAAGTTTTGCCTAGAAAGTTTTTTTTTTTTCTCTGGGTGCCGTAGCTTCAAAAGTTAATCATTTGGTCGTGGTGAGTTCCTGTGATTTACCTACAGTCGTCCGTCCTGAGTTGATATATAAGACCGGGTTTTTAATATTGGCCACAATGTAAACCGTAGTAAGTTAACACTCTTGGTGCCTTCGGTACCTCTTCAACATGGTAATATCGTCTGTCGTCAGTAGTAGTTACTCCAGATTCATCTTAACGTGCACCCAGGAGACTACGGTCTGAAGTTACTCTTCTCCTACAGTCCACCTTCCTCCTTTTGGGGGGACAGGAAGGGAACTGAGGGACGTTTGTTTGGCCAGGCAGCAGAGCCACCTGGTCATGTCGGTGCCACTACGTGAAGGCGTCGCTAGTCGAAATATAATGCAAAGAAGATAATTTGGAAAGTGTTTCAGAACCCCCATACCACCTCTTCCTTGATAGTTTATATTCACTTGTATGTCACTTCTTATGTTTATCGAGATAAAGACATAAACTTAATAACATACACGATGACGGCTCAGACACAAGAGTTGGATGAAGATCTCACAGCTGGAAATTCTGCTGGATCACATGGAACGTATTATTGATGAAATTTAGTACCTAAGTAATTTTTTATCCTTAAGTTGTGTAGGAAATTAAGTGTGTTAGTAAAAATGAAATAAGAGAGACCATAATCTTTTGGTTTAGTGATCTCGTAGCATTTGGTCTACAATTTCAAAGCATTTCTTCCTTACAAACAAAATTATTATGGTGGCTCTTAATATAATTTGGTATTTCAGTTACTTATTGCAATCCCCAGACAATTAACTGAACTTTAAAAATAATTTTAGTGATATAGGGTTAGTTAAGGCTGTGTTTTACCCCTCTAATTCAAATGGGTTTTCCTATGCTGAAAAAAAAAAAAAAAAAAAAACTGGAGATTGCAAGTAATAATAAAAAGTCGCCGCAGTCTGCTGACCGCCGGCTCCCTTCTCCACGAGAGAGTCACCGGGCCGGCCATGGCGTCTTGGAGCCGTAGTGTCGGTAGCAAAGTACGGTACATGTGGTAACACTTGTTCGTCGCCGATTTGTTCTTCTGTTCTTTTGCAACATCCGCACCTTTTCCATCTCATTTGCTTATGTAGCTGCGTCGATGGCAGTCGCTATAGCAATGAGTGTTATTTCTGTTGTTTCGCTGTTGTGGCCGCAGCCTTCTTTTGACTGATAAGTTCGAAGTTGTCCTTTCTCTGCAGTTCAGCATTCTTCTTTCTGGCGACAGGGAAGAAGCTCAAGGAAGTTTGTAACGCCGGACATCACACGGTTGTATTGGTGGCACCGCGTGAAGACGTTCCTCTCGAGCACCAAGTCGACAGTACACAGAAATATGCAACATAAGAGAGACTAAGACGGTGCAACCTGCCAAACAAATTGGTAGGGAAGACTGGCTCCCATGCAGGCAAGAAAACGGCTAAGTCTTGTACTACATTTATACAAATTATATTGATCTTAAAAGGTTATAAATAAAAAAGAAACTGAGAATAGTCAGGTGTAGAAAGCAATGTCTTTCACAAATAAAGAGGCGTTAAAGGGACTCCAGAGCTTACGAGAATACGATCCTGTGTCACTTCCTTCATTTACCAGCTATCGATGGAATATGTCATCGATAACTCAGGTGTAAAGTAGTTAATATTGGTTCAGGCCAACGTTTTTCGAAGATTCACGATTCAGAATCAGTTAAAAGAGTGTTTAGATTGTGGATAATGATGCAAGAAAGCAGCCATGGAAATTAACACCGCATAAATATTTTCTCTAATAGCTTCAAACACTCCAGTAAGTACAGTAGCTTAGTTATGACTATTGCATTTCTGACAAAGAATTTGTAATAAACATATCTTTCATATTATTTTATATTTTGCCGTATTCTTGTCTTCTTTCCATTATGTACATTTAATGCTGTCCTTGCGTTATACCTCTATCAGAAAAATGATCAATATTACTTTAATCATTATAATATCATTCACGTAAGAAACATCATAAAACGAAAACAATGCAATGAGAAAACCGGCACCATAAAATATGGACGAGGAAGCACGAGTACAATTGGATTTACACGAGAAAATGTTTATGCCCCGTATTATACCAAGGATTTGTCACTGTAGTACGTAATTTTTAACAAAGTATTTCCCTTGATGATGTGTACAAAGGCTTCCTGAACCCTAGAGCTTAACCGGAAGTTTGACATAATAGGTAACAGCCGAATTAATTAGTTAATGTTCATAGCCTGCACATCAGGTTAAAGTGATTAGTGCAATGTATGCTAACCACAGCTTTTACATTTCTTTTTTTTACTGCAACACGCATATTAATCGTTTATATTCTTCAACATCAACAATAAACGTAATTTCAGTGTACACTGATGTTGAACAGGAAGGTATGACCGGAAAATGCTGTTCGGATTGTACAGTAGAAGTTCCAAAAATCTTTTCTTTGTCCAGTTGCGACAGCCGAGTCGGTAAGGGTTTGCTGATCCAACCGTGGCGCCGCGCAGGTAAAGATGCTTGTATCCGTACAAGGCAAGAACGGCTGGGCAACTCACACAGTTGTAGGACGGTGTGCGCGTGTATATATATATATATATATATATATATATATATATATATATATATGTGTGTGTGTGTGTGTGTGTGTGTGTGTGTGTGTGTATGTGTGTGTGGTCGCGAAACGGGGAAAGCTTGGCTTTTCCGGGAAGTGAGGAGTGGTGTCATCTGGGGCCTGAAACCTCGGTGTGCCACGGAACGGGAGACAGGCCGTGATCCGGGATGTGACGTGTGTGTGTGTGTGTGTGTGTGTGTGTGTGTGTGTGTGTGTGTGTGTGTGTGTGTGTGTCTGTGTGAAATCATGTCCTTCCTCTCCCTCCCCTCCTCTTGCTGTAAATCCAATGAAATGTGGAGTGACATCATTCCAGGGTCCGGGACCTGGGTGGGTCATGAATCATGGATCTGCCCTCCCCTCCCCACCCCTCCCCTCCTCTCCTCTCCCCTCCCTTGCTGTGAAATGAGGAGTGACATCATCCCAGGGTCCGGGACTTCATGAATCATGGATCTGCCCTTCCCCTCCCCATCCTTTAGTTGCTGCCCTTAACCAGGTGACAGCTGAGATGCCCTGATTGTGACCACCCTGATTGTGACTATGCCTTGGATACGACTCTGGCTATGAACTTGGACTGTGATCTGGACTTTACCTTGGATACTACGATGACGACCTGGCTATGAACTTGGACTGTGATATGGCCTGTGCCTTGGATACTACGATTAATCCCATCCCCAGTTCCCTTAACCAGGTGACAGCTGACCTGACCACGACTTCCAACGATTCAGACATAACCGACTCGACGTACCCGACTCTGTCATAACCGAATCTGACATAACCGACTTAGAGGTAACCGACTCCTGGGCGGGGACGGGTAATTAACGTACACTTCATCTTCTTGCTTATTCACACCATGAAACGAGGTAACGATACAGGCCCGTGTTAAAATTTTGTATACAGTTTGCTAGTTTTCTGTGGGATGAATGATGAGGACATAAATTGGTGCATTCTGAGCACCCTTTCCAGTTATGTCTATACTCCTGTAAACAAGGAATTTGCTCTGACCTTGACCTTTTTTCGTCATCTGAGCTTGTCAGCCACTAAGATGAGGCCACACCACCAGCTGGAGAGGATTCAGTTTAAATATAAAGTGTCAGAATCGATCCATAATTGCATCTTGGTGAGCACGATCGGACAAATGGTGGGAAATCAGTCATTTGGGCTTAATATGCTCGAATTCGTCTTCGGGAATACATTACAACATCCTGTGTCAACCCACAAATATCCCATGCACAACGACAGATAATATTAGCTAAACGAAGAACATTCGTAAGAACAACAGTGGACAGCATCACGAACACACACACGCACGAACTCACAAACACGTGCGTATGCGTGTACAAACATACACACATGCACACATGTATATATGCCTGTACACACACACACACACACACACACACACACACACACACACACACACACACACACACACACGCACACCCACACCCACACACACCCACACTCACACCCACACTCACACCCACACCCACACCCACACCCACACACACACACACACACACACACACACACACACACACACACACACACACACACACACACACAGAGTAGGTTTCCGAATACGGTGAAGAGAGCTCGTCCCCTTGCTTACAGTAACCCAGGCAGGGTTCCCAGAGTCTCACTTTACCACCACACCACTCAGCCTGCCAAGAGTGTATCAGCAGCCACAAAACAATATTATCTTCAGTACACCCATTTCCTCAGTGTCAGTTCGCGTTAATACGTTCAAACACCTATTGACTCTTCTGTGTTCCTTTTTGTCCGTGTACCACCTTCCAGTAGAATCACTAACCACCAATCCAGTGACATCCTGCTTATCCACTTACCGACTGTCAGCACTTGTTGACACATAATTATTTACACGTTCTGGACCCGGTGTGTTCATCCACTTGCTGGCTGTGTTGGTCTGCGTTAATGTGTGTGAACGTACATTGACCAGACTATGTTCCGAACTGACCGCGAGTAAGGGGTCACTCTGGGACCGGAAAGAAAGTGTGGCCTGAATGCTCGTCACCCTTACAGTCCCACCGCATGATCGACTGACGGTGAAACCACTGGATGTTGAAATATGAGAGGTAAATTGATGAAGGCAAAATTAACTGCCAAGAAATGCTAATATCGAATAAAATAAAAGGGAGAGTTCAACAAACTTCCATCCTCCAATGAAAAAGATAAAAATAATGAACAACAAGGCTGAGCTAGTAATGTTGTTAGTTGACTGGGGGGGAGGCGCACTAGGTGTCACAAGTCGGATATGAGATGCTTGTTTTAAAGTCCAGCTTGGCAGATATTGATTACTGCCAGTCACTAGGTATAGCGTACTGCAGAAATAGTAGGGAAGGAGAAAAGAAGTGTGGGGAGAGTCTTGAGAAAATATTAACTAGGAACAACAGGGAAGGGGCAGGGGTCAGAGGGGGCAAGCTTGTGAAAATGGTGGGTGTAGAGAGCAATGATAATGGCAGTTTTATGAGGCCAGAGTTTTATGGTAATGGTGGGAGCCGGGCGACCTTCTGGCAATATTTGTACAGGAACCATTGCTCACTTGCCTTGTGTGCTGGAGGTGGTTGCTGGAGGCTGTTTCCCGTGCCTTTCAACATACCGATACTTTTCCTTTCATTTACTTTGTGTCTTCAGTCATATTTTTTCCCTCGTCGATTTGCTGCATTATTTCTTTCATACTTTTTTTTTTTCTAGTTCTTCACTATAATCTGACATATATTCAGGTCTAGACTAGTTTTTATTGTCATTATTCCTAACTTTTAATTCTTTTGCATTCGTTACATTTAAGAGTTTCTAGACAGTGAATATTTTTGTTGTTTATAGCAGAACTATGGCTGTTGATAATAATGAATGGTTGTTTATAAAGGGTTATTGGTTATCTGTGAAATGTGTTAAGCTGTGTGTTAAGGTATCCAGCAGTTTATAAGGGGCCTTTCTGTTTATAAAAAGTTAGTGACTCTGTAAAGCATGTTTGTGTGAGAGAGTATACCGGTAATGATGATGATGACTGAGATACGAGGCGTGATTGAAAGTGATAACGATGATGATGACGAAAAGATAAAGGTGATGAAAATGATGTGTAACTTGTAGTGTGGTGAGTGTGATATAATAATGGTGGTGATAACGGCGATGACGATGACTCTCAGAATAATAAGGTTTGGATGAAAGGGCTAGAAGGGTGAATGGCAGCCAAGCCCCACCTGTCATTTCTCACCTGTCCCGGCTGACTAGAATGCTGTCACTCCACCCATACCTACCCCACCCTCTCGCCAGACATCTGTAACCATTCTCACCCCGGCACACCCCTCACCCCTCTTACCCCACTCATATTCCCTGTCCCAACCCCATCCATGCGTTTTAATATATTCCCTGCCCCTCTCACCTTACATTATTCTCTACCCAAACCTCCCACACACTTTCTCACTGCTGCCCTTTCAGTCCTCTCAGGCTTTTTTTTTTCTTCTTCTTCTGTGTATCTTCCCTGCATCCATTTTTTCCATTTTCCTGTGTTTCTTCCCTTCTTCTCATTTTTCCCTTTCTCCTCCCATGTCTCACGCATCTGACTTTACTTAGATCCTTCATCCTTTCTCCATCTCTTAACCCAAACGAACCCCACCTCTTCCCTCCCTCCACCCTCCAACACACCACCAAAAGACTGCCATTTAGCTGTTAGTGGCCGAACCGAAGGCAGAGGATAATCGGCCTTTAGTACTTCATATGAGCACTGGGTCCGCCTAATCGCTGAAGGGAGAAGTCACCTCCCTAGGATTCTGTTATCAAGGCCAACAAACTCCCGTTAATAAAAAAAAAAAAAAAGTTGGCAAGGCTCACAACTAAACAGGTAAAATATTTCAAAGCAGAGAACTTAAGCAATACATAGGACAGGTGGCTGAATCGGCTGGGGCAGAGAATGGTTCAAGAATTTGAATTTCTTAAAGCAGATTTTACCGAACTACCAGAAGACCTGCCAACATGTCGTAAAAATAACCCCGCTAATACCAGTACACCAGTTCTGGTACGGTCATGAGTAAAATGAAGTCTTCCATGGCATCGCTTCTGATTCTCATTACCTGTATATAAGAAGAGCCAAGTTAGGGCGCCGCGGTCCCTGTCTTCAGCTCACTTAGGTAAACCCAGACGTTAAAATGCAGTCCTTGCCACGATACACCTCCCATTCGTGCCATATGTAGTCCAGAATAAACTGTAAATATTAACAAGTGATACGTTTTAGGGGCCAAGGCTGGGGAGAGGGATATACAAGGCTCTGGGACCTTCATTGTGTGGACTAACTCGCTTCTTTTACCCAACTCTTTGCTTATGTTGACCATATTAAGAAGGCATAGGGCGGGGGATGCACTCCCACATAAATGTGTTAATATTTACTTTACACAAAAAGGAACTTGGTGTGTAGCTTAACCTATATGCGATGAATATATGTATTTATTTATTATTATCAATATTTTATGCAACCTTGTGGTCAGTGGGGGAAACTCACTTATTAAACAACTCTGTAAACACCGCATCCAAGCCCTGGTAAATGCATGAGTGTTAAGGCTGCGTTCACACCAAGCGATTCGATTCGATTCAATTCATGGAGAATCATTTGATTCGATTCATTTTGAATCAGCGCCGTTCATACCGACAGAATCAAACTGTCAGAATCAACAGGGAGTAGTGCAAAGGCTGACTTGAACGAGGATGGACGTAGACGCTCTTGCTGAAATAGAGGTGTTGCTGTGGCTGAGGCGGCGTAGGCGTAGGCGTCCAAGAAGAATATGGGTGCATGAAATTAATGCAAAAAGACCTGATTTTGGGAGTTTCGGACACTTGTTCCCAGATTTGATAAACAATTCAGACAAGTTTTATGATTATTTTTGGATGACCACTGAACAGTTTAAAATGCTAGTGAAGTTGACTGCACCCAACATAAGAAAACAGAATACTAATTACCGACGTGCAGTTGGAGTTGAAGAAAGGATTGCCATTTACCTTAGGTAAGAAGTGAACTGTTAAAAAGTCTGAAACTTGGGAGAAGTAGTGTTTCATGCAGTATAAAAGACATCTTTTATTTCTGGTTATGAATACAGAATACATTAAGAAAACATATCTTTTATTTCTGGTTGTGCATAGAGTAAAAATAAGTATAAATTCTTTGTTTCTGGTTGTGAATATATTAAGAAAATAGACATCCTTTATTTATGGCTGTGAATACAGTAAAAAAAAAGACATCCTTCATTTATGACTGAATAGAGTAAAAAAATAGACATAATATGTTTATCGTTGTGAATGCACCAAAATCATTGTTCCACTTTTTAGCATCATAAATAGCACGTCGCTCTCTCACTAAATTTATCAGGACGTCCGGTAGCATGGTGCTCACTCCTCCACTGAATCGCCGTGACTGATGAAAAAATGGACCCTCGCGCATCAGTGATTCTGAATCGCCTTGAATCGCCATGATTTGAATTGAATTGATTCGCTTGGTGTGAACAGTTCCTATAGGAATTAACATGTCGCATCAAGACGAATCATGAATCGATATGATTCTCCATGAATTGAATCGAATCGAATCGCTTGGTGTGAACGCAGCCTAAGAGACAGGAAATGATATATAAGACCCAGAAATTTGTTCACTAATCATTATACTCTTTTTTTACTCAAACTTGGCCTAAAATTGCCATCTCTCCACCTTGAATGTCGAACTGTAACAATACATTGACACTTGAAATTGGTGCTAGTCACGAAGAAGTGTTGTGAAATAGATGTAGAGCTGTAGTATTGTCTTTTCCCGCCACAGAGTTGCGTGAAATAAGCTGCAAAATGACAAAAATCTGGGCCAGGTTAAGATAAACGGACTATAGCACTGGTAATGCTGTAGGGCACCTCTACCCTTGCAAGCTGGTAATTGTGTTATAATAATTGCAGTAAATCCCAACCAGATTATTATCGTTTGAATGGTGTTATATTTGTAGTGTGTCTACTGTTGCACATTATTATCACACAAAAAACACTAAAATATTTGAAGTAAATAATAGTCTCTTGGATATTTATTATGGCTCTGGTAACAGTGGGTAAACAGTGGTTCGGTAAAAGGTCACATCATTTATTATTAACGGAAAATAGTCAGACTGAAGGAAGCCAATTGTGGCCAGCAATTAATCCATCCATCCATCCATCATCCAGTCCTACATTGCCCCATGAGGAGCGTAGGAGCCCGGGGCTAGGCAGCTGGTCCCGACATTAAGATGAGAGTGACCAGCCTCACTCATCCCTGAGTGGCATTACATGAGCGAGGCTGGTCACTCTCATCTTAAATGTCGGGACCAACTGCCTAGCCCCGGGCTCCTACGCTCCTCATGGGGCAATGTAGGATTGGATGATGGATGGATGGATGGATTAATTGCTAGCCACAATTGGCTTCCTTCAATCTGACTATTTTCCATTCAAAGTATTAATAAATAAAGTATGTAGCTGTGTATAATTAATAAATGCATAACTAAATACATAAAAACTCAAAAATTACTTCAATATATCCAGATTCAGAACCTAATATTTTGACAGACTAATCCAACATTTTTGAAGGGGCAGTGCAGCTTAAATTCAGGTTACGGTGATATGAGAAATGTCTGAGTAGCTTAGGTTTGTATATAAATTTTGATTCGTCGAATAAACTCCATTAACTTCTCACATTCATGGCGATTTTGGTAGATTTGGAATCATGTCTAGGAGGCACTGTCCGTCTGTCACCCATCAACGTTCTGCGATTGCGAGGTGCATCACTCCCCTAAACCCTAGCGGAGCCCCATATTACGACCTCATCATCCACATCTATCTGAATAATTCGGTATACAGACTTTACCAATACTTGTGAAGGCTATAATAGTCTTGAAAGGGACGGAAATTAAACCTTGCTCACATGAAAGTTGACTTTTCAAAGAGAAAGGATAATAAACTTTTTGTAGGCGAGCATAATGACATAGATATTATAAGTAACTGGAGATAGAACTAGGGCGATACCGAGAGAACAGAATCGAGAAAAATAAGTGACAATGAGGGAACAGGTCCTTAGGTGGTATTCTCGTGAGGCTGGGAAGCTTACTAACACCTCTTCGTTACCGGTTTATTTCTGATTCTACTCCTTTGCTATATGTTAGTGTGTTATTCATGCAATCTAGTTAAAAAGATGCAAGAAGCAAAGAAGAGGATATTAATCGGTAGTTTGGAAGATAAATCGCTAAGGAAGAGATGCTGGGGAGAATGTGGACCCTTGAGTTGACAGGCAGGGTTGGACAGATTGACTAAGAACGAAGGATTACTCTCACCCTCATTTTTGCTTCTTCTGTATATGGCGTTGTGACCTGACGCCAGTGGGAGGTTGTGACTGAGAGGGAACTACAGTGACAGTGAGACAACATACACTTGACAGGCAGGGGTGCGTGGGTGAGCTGAAGACGAAGGGTTGATCTGGCTCGCCTGCTTATGTTCTTTTGTTTGTGGAGGTGTGATGGGAATGGTGGTAGAGAGAGAGAGAGAGAGAGAGAGATAGAGAGAGAGAATTGTGTGAGTGTGTGTGTGTGTGTGTGTGTGTGTGTGTGTGTGTGTGTGTGTGTGTGTGTGTGTGTGTGTGTGTGTGTGTGAATCACCCTACTTCACTCCTGCACCAAGTCCAGCTCATTTCCACCATTCCACATAACTTCACCCCACTTCATCAATTCACTTCATCCCTAAAGAAGTGGAATAATAAGCGAACCAACATTAATTAGATCAAAAGAAAAACAATTCAGAACACAGCTGCCTTCATTAACACACCAAACCCATAATATAGAACACTTTCATAGTTTGACGTCTTCCTGTGTAAATGTACCTTAGTGTCTCCATTGTCTGCTATATGACCCAGTGTTAGAAGGCTGTCATGAGTAAGTGGTTAGCATTAGCCTTCACGCCACTCACACTAAACAGTCAAACTTCCTCGGGGCAACTCTTGATTACATTCTCAACTCATACCAATGCCGTGGATACCCAAGAATATGTAGCCTAATTTATCGTTTTTAGCCCTGCCTGATGGGAATTTGGGAGGTGTAATTGAAGAATGAATGAAGGTATGACTCATTTTTGCTGGGTTGTGTGTCCATATTTCTACTGTTTTTCTTGTCTCTGGATGACACTAACCCATTTGTTTTAGTGGGAAAGAAAGTTGGGATGATACTGATGTTTATTTTCTTTACCTGCGTCTGAGGTTAAACAAAGCTGCTTAGTTCTGTCTCCTCACTTGATCTCTTTGCTTGCTTGTTTGTTTGCATTTATGCCCAGGTCATGGCTTCCATAATTTTCACATGTTCATTATATCTTTTAGTTGTTCAGTGCAGCAGTACTTGGTCCTGACCATTTCCAGCACGTAAGTCTTTATGCTTTGAAAAAATGACATCTAAGATCGGTGGACGGATAACAGATTTTTGTAAACCAATCATAGATAATTTTAGCCGCATGGTGTTAATGATTAGTAACACCGTAGGGTGTAGTCCAAGTATACACTGTGCGGTTTGATAATTCCTTGCGCTGATTTGGTATACTATTTGTGATGTATGGCATAAAAACCCATATATTAAAAGAGAATGCAAGGCTTACTCCTCCGCTCAAATGACTTGGTTGCCGGAGTGAATGCGTGGCGGAGGCTTAAGATTGATTTCGTTTTAATGTTGTGACAAGTGGAATCTGGTGAAGTGGAAATCAAGTGGAGTTTGTACGTGATAGTGGATTGTGGTAGAATGAGGGAATGTAGTCAGTATTGAATGAGATAGCAGTATGTGCTGGAAGGAAGGCTAGGATAAATTGCTTTCGTTTTCATTTTGTACTTAGAGATATTTAGTAATGTAGAACTACAGCGTCTGAATCAGTATCTACGAAAAAGTGAACGAGATTGAATGGGGGAGTATGGTTAGTCTGTAATAAGATACTGTGTCGAAGACTAAGAAGAATTGCTTTCGTTTTGACTGTGTGAAGATGAATACTGTGACTCAAATTTACACAAAGGAATAAAATGATGGAAGGAGGAACTGAGCTGGAATTGGGGACCACAGATGGACCATGAATTAGTAGAAGAATTTATTGAACTACGCTGAAAATCTTGAGACGTATAACTGAAGTAAAAATTGTTGTGAGAATATCTTTAGGACTGTAGCTGTGTCTGGCAGCGGCAGTGACCTCTGTTGTTACACTGTCACGATTATTTTAATCTAATCATCCTGTGTCTGGCTAAGGTGTAAGAGTATTGGTAATTGGTGGAGGGTGGGTGTGACGGTATGGCGGACTGCGGTTGTGCCAAAATCAATAGGAAAACCAGCCTATGCGTGAAGGTGGTTGGGGATGAGACGAAGAACTGCTATTGTACCACTATGATATTAGACTGTGATGAGTGCCAGAAGGTTGGTTGGGGCAGAATGAAGCACTGTGATTTATCTAATGTTCTTTACCACTGTCTATCCATACCTTAACCATCTGGAACATTCTCTTTATCTTATATTAATGGAGATGATGACTGAATGGATATAAAACTCATCCATGCCCGGCTGCTCCAGAGAATAGTTTGAAGATAGGTTTCGTTCAAGCCGTATTCACTACTCCATCAAGAAGCCTCACAAACACGTTATAAAAACACCCACTTTAATACCATCTTGCCAGGTCTTGGAAATGTCATCCCCAGATGTCTTAGAGGCAAATGTGGGTATTAGTGCCGAAGTGGTGGCATGTGAGAAGTTGCACACTTTTGTCGTATAGTAAGTGGATTACTGAACCTCAGGAATGGGTTTCTTAGTCTAAATCCATAATTAAAGGAGAGAGAGTAGGTATTAGTGCCCAAGTGTTTATGTGTGAAGGTTGTTGTGGAGTTCCATGTTGGTATGTGGCTGGTGTACTGGACATGGTGGACAGGCTTCCTCACCTACAGCCAGAACTGGAGTCAAAAGGAGCTCCACTGCTTAACTACATTTAAATCCGCTTTCCCCATTTAATGTTCTTTTTATCCTGGTTTAACTGCTGTCCTTTGTGCCACGGTAATCTGCCTTCCAACTTGTACTCATAACACTATTACCTGTCTCAGCTTTCATTCGTCACTCCTAGTAGTTAATCATCTTCCTTGTACAGTATTTACACTCCACCTAACCCTGGATCAGACTCACACAATCACACATTTCTTCTTTCACTTTTACATTCATTTCCATCTTATAGTTCAGTCTGACACAATCACACACCTCTCACTCTCCCACTGTTACATTCATTTCCATCTTATAGCCTAGCCTCATACAATCAGGCATCTCTCACTGTCTCACTGCTACATTCATTTCCATCTTATAGCTCAGCGGTGGTCCTTCATGACTTACTACAGTACAATCATCAGCATTTACTATTTCCAAAACAAACTACCTCATGATTACCTTGATTGTTTTTTTGGTTTAGTATGCATAGGGTTTTTTCAAATAGATATTCTTTTTCACAGACATACTGTATTTTTGTGTAAAGAAATGATCAGTAAATACAACACTAAACTGGCCTGGAATACATAAAAACAGACAAGGGTAAAGCTGTAACCATAAGAGCCAAGCGTGAATAATTGACATAAGAGATTAACAAAATTCCCGTATGATTATTCGGTACGTCTTTTGAAATGATCCTAAGAAAGCCTATAGCGAAAAGTCTTATACTTATTACTGTACATAGAAACCTAACGATCTGAAGTTCAGGAAACAAGCCTCCCCCCAAAAAAAAGGTTTAATTATGTCAGTGGAATAAGCGATAGTGACAGATTTCCAAGATGCAGGAGTAAGTGCTACATATCTTTATCTTTCAATTTCATGTGTTTCTGCCCGGTGTTCGTGTCATTTATGTGGTGCATGGCTTAGTATTGGCTTTTATTTATTAAGAAAATATAATGTTTATGTTTCTCTGTGGTTGGGATATTTTGATGATAACGCACAGCATCTTGGTTATTACTGCACCTATTTCAAGCGTTGCAGGGTTATATCTCAAATACTGCAAGTCTTGGTCCCAGACATAAGATTCTCAGGTGGGAATCGTTATGCTGACGACTGGGCATTTTTCTGTACTTCAAGTCGATATTGCTCAGATTAAATATTCCTACACAGAACGATACTACAATAGCCAGGAATAGGTATCGTAGTCATTAAACACATATATTGTTTGTTTTTACAGGCGACAATACTGACATAATTTCGGTGTTTGCCTAGCTCAAAGAATATGCTCTTGTTCCTCGTATTACGTAATTTAAGACGCCACCATTAATGACCAAGTGCCGGGGATAAACCAGTATTGTGTACTCTCACCAAATACATGACTACGGGAACCACAGACCAGCTAGCTTACAAATTTGATGTATTCTCCTCTCCTTCCACTACCCCACGCAGGTGCACGCGTACGCACGCCCGGAAGCCCCACCTCCCCACACACACATAGCCTGGGCCAGATTGTGTAGTTGTTTTGACAGTCGGGCCCCGGAGAGACAAGTGCACGCTGCACTGCTCCGGCAGAAAGACCCCAACCACATTAAGCTCTGACAGTGAGGGTATCATAGGAGAGTTTGTAGAGAAGAAAAATTAGATTCTCACTTATAAGTACGATCGATTCCCTGTCCTAACTTGGATATATTTTTACGAGAAGTAGGTAAGGGAAAGTTTTGCACTCCTTTTCCTTATCTTCCCATAGAAAAATGATAACATGTAATTTTTGCCTCGCAGCTAAGATTAATTCATGAGGTTAGAACAGGGACAGAGGAAAATTCGACAGCCTCCTTGTCCTTCCTGCAAATCAAAACCTGAGTTACGACAGGGAATGGATTATAACTGTGTGTGTCTCCCGGTCCAGGTATGAAGACAGTGAGCAGTGCAAGCTGGAGGAAGAGTTCTGTCTGATGTAAATAGCAGTGTTCGGAGAAGCTTAGAAAAATGAAGGTATATGGTAGATGAAAATGTAGGAGTTTAAAGAAATTGTCGATAAAGATCTTTGAGCTTTTACCATGTTGTTCTGTGACATAATTAGCAGTACTGGCTGCTGTGGTGCTGCATATCTCGTGCTGCCTGCTACTGCTGTTACTGCTGCTGTAGTTTATAGTCCAATGGTTCTTGTGTAGTTTCGTTTCCTCCCTGTCACTGGTCTTGTTTCTGGTGTAGGCAGTGGTCCACTGGTCGTTTTATTGCCCCACGACATCTACTTGTCTAGATGATCAGACATTGAATGTTGTCCACAGAGACATGTTGTGGGACGTGTGTGGCAGAGGTATTTCCCTAAAAAACGAGGCAACAACCCCATGCGCAAGTTGTGACCCCATTTGGAGAAGGGTGTGACTCTGACCATGTGCTGAATGTCGCATTAAGTGCTGACCTGGGGTGTCGGGTGGTGGTGATGACAATGCTGGTCATGATGACAATATGACAAAGATATTGATGATAATAAATATAATGAAAATAAGCGGAGGGATAATAAAGAAAGCCACTTGCAACTTGGTGTAAAGTTACTGAGACGCTGGTGTTGACGAGAGGTGATGATGAAGATGGAAGAGGGACGTGAGAAGGGAGGGATGTCATTGCAATACCACGCAGAAGAGGAGCTGGCTGGCTTTCTGGATAGATGTGTAGGTGTTTGGGTGGGGATGTTGAGTAAATATTTCACCCTGACATCACCTATCACCACCGACCTTTGTACCACCGCCTCCACACACTACCTTACCAGCTGCAGAAGACAAAAGACAGACACTGTAACGTTTTAAATCTTGAACACTCTTGAAAGGAGAAGACAGTGAAAGAGATCTTCCTTCTCATCCTTTTCTGGCCTTTCTTCCTTCTGCTGATCCTCCGCCTTCTTTCTTTAACTCTTTCATTGTTGGGTTGTTACTCTATCTTCTTCCGGCCTTCCTTCCCCAAACCTTTCAACCTTCACTTATTCTTCTCCTACTTTTTCCTTCGTTTTTCCTCCTCGTCTTCTTCCATTCTCTGTCCTCCACCTCCGTTCTTTCTCTTCCTTCATGCTCTCTCTTTCACACCACCTCTTCCTCGTGTTTCCTTTATTGTTGACCTGCCTGTGATAACGTGGGGCTGTAATGGCGGACTCTGGTCAATAGAGTGTAGGGGACGTGTAATATTAATATCCTCTCTCTAATATTCACTCAGGGGCTGTATAAAAACACGAAACCTTGGATTTTCTTTTTTTTCTTGCACTGGGATAAGAATGCCTTAAAACGACTGTAGGATGCCAAGGGAGAGGTTAGTAAAGCATCAGGATAAAAGTGATAGAGGACAACAGGATAAGAAACTGATTATATATCGTAATGGTAACAGCGAGAAAGCATTACTTACAGATTGGTGGACAGTGTGCTGAGGGTTGACACATGTTCATGAGGACGTCTAGATCTTCAAACTGTTTTCTGCAACTGCTGCGGCTTGACCTGGCGACTTTGAAGTTAACAGTCCACCCGCGAACATATAACTCCTCGCTAACATGCCTGGACTAGATCATGCTTAATTTTAGATGCAGAAGCAAACGTAACAGTGGGTATGTCCGTTTGCTTCTCCCTAATGATTTACCACCGAGGTGCTTCACTCTGACAGACTTCAAGAACTTGAACGACTTCATGCCACACCACGCCTCACAACATACCATAGCACCTTTCACACCGTACTACACAAAATAACTCCCACACCGTACCACACCAAGCCACACAACGCACCACAGCACCCTCTCACACCACACGTCATAAAATCACCCTTCCACACAACATAATTATCATACCACACCACACAGGACACCATAGCACCCTCTCACACCACACGACACAAAATCACACTCCCACACCACACCACACCAAGGATGTTAACCGAAGGGCCCAGAAGTTCCTGCATCTAGTACTTTTACACTCGCTGCCTTTTTTATTAAAAATCATCGTTATTTTACCCAGTAACTATATTCCTTTGCTCTTCACCTTCCTTCATCAGTTATTCCATTATTTTTCCCCTCTGTCTTCTCCATACCCAAAACAAACCCTTCCATCCTTCCTCACTGTCTCCAATATCCTTTCCATCCCGACTCTTCGTTCATCCCCTCTCACCATCCCATCATCTCCATCTGCCACTACGCGCCGCCTCTCTGACATCACACTATCCTTAGATGGAGATTCTGTTGTCACATCCCTTTTTAACACTGAATATGGGAACCAGCACACAGTGTCGGGATGTTACAGTAGGCGCGGTGTAAGTAGTGAGATGATGCAGGTCTTTTTAGTTTAATGAGATAGCATAGCCACAGATAGTGAAAAACGGAGGACTCTAGTGCAGCATCTCTTGTAGTCACTGTAAACAACGCACTTGGACTCGGTGTAGACAAAGGCCCTTTATATTCCCGCACATGGATCACAAGGCACCACGTGGACTCATTGTAAACAGACGCCACACGTATATGACTGTTTTACGGCCACACTGCAGCACGTGGATATAATGTAAACAAAGTCCACCTGTACGACTGTTTAAGGACCACACTGCAGCAAGTGGATTCTGTGTAAACAAAGATCACCTGTACGGCTGTTTTGTGATCATGCTGCAGCATGTGGAATCACTGTAAACAGAGGCCACGTGTACTGCTGTTCATGGATCACACCGCGCCACGGGGACTCAGTGTAAACAAAGCAAGTTGTGTTGCCGAAAATGGAACCAAACCCACCACATGGACTCTGAAAAAGTGTGGACTCTCTTACATTCACATCCTCAAAACAGATGAGGAGTCCACCGGCTGTAAGGACGGGAAGAGACTGACTAAGAGGGTTAATGAGAGTAAGGAGGTTGGAAGAAGTAGTAAACCAAAACCAGATGTGAAGAAGGATGAAGTCATGGAAGGATGGATTGTTATTGAGTTAAGGCTGGAAGCTGAGGGTCCGTTTATCGAAATCACCCCTTATCATATCCTAAGTCAGGCAGTAAATAACAGACAGATAAAATGAGAGAAAGTATTTGCCTTTGGTATGGTTCATCAGTGGACGTTCGACTGATCAGGATTGACAGCGTTCTTAATCTACGCTCAGTATCATGCACTACTCTCAAGTCCGTAGTCTCGATAATCAAGGAAGCTCCCTAGTACCTCTTCCTGAGCGATTCACTTTTGGATTTGGCTGGTTATTATTAATTTGCATATTATTTATGCTGAGTATGGTGGTATTAGAATTATTTAACTGACACCGAAGAAGATAGTGAGGATTAATACTCAATATTAATTGCACAGGAAGAGGTGTTAGGGAATTTCCTTAACCTACAAGAATACGGTCTTCAGTCCACAGGCACAACTGTTAATTGCCATACACAATCCGTCACTCATTCTTATTTTACTAGACACTTAATCCTAGAGTTCCTTGGAGGGGACCTGCAAGTCTTTCAATACCCATTTACTATCAGTCAATCTTCTTACCTAATTTACTTCCCCACTGTATCTTTTCACCTTGATCCCTGTTTTCCTCTCTTCATTATCATATCAGGCACGCTGCTGTTCTCTCTCTCTCTCTCTCTCTCTCTCTCTCTCTCTCTCTCTCTCTCTCTCTCTCTCTCTCTCTCTCATATCCAATAGCCAAACCATCCACAGATTAACAACTTTACATTTACCACTTAACATCTAGTTGGCCATTCCCCCACCAGGATTATAATTGGTACAGGATGTGATATTAACTATTTATATCTATCGTAACTTGAATAGTGTCGTATATATTTAGCATATATATAAAAAGGTAGCCTAATAATGATTTGTCGAGGGTTAGGCATAAAAACACTGCTGCAATCTGTCCATCCCCATTGACTTATAACTATACGGTTTTTACGTTAACTTGGCCTAAAACTGCCATATCTCCATCTTGAAATACTAAACTAAAGCAATAGATTAACACAGGAATATGTTGCTAGTTACAATAAAGTGCTATGGAAAGGATGTAGAGCCATAGCAGTCTTATTCTGTCACTGACCTGTGTGAAATAAGCTGCAAAAAGACAATAATCCTGGCCAAGGTACAGTTAAAACAGTATAGTGATTTAATAAGTGACTGATGTATACTGTATAGTGAGCTCAGGTGATGCTGTTATGTCAAGGGATTTTACCTCACAGGTGACACATTGATTAGCCTGGCCATCACCTGGGCTGTCTGTTAGTGTGTATGTGCATTTTTCTTCCAGTTAAAAAGTCCTATTGTCGGGATGTAAATTTCTTCCTCTTTTATACCTTTTCGTCTTTCCTACTTGTTCTGTTTCTTCTTCTACTTCTTCTGTTTCTTCTGTTCTGTTTCTTCTGCGTATTCAGTTCTTCTTATTATTATATCTTCCTCATCTTCTTGCTCTTTTTCTATTTTTTCTTCTTTCTCTTCCTTTTTTTCCCTTCCTCTTCTTCCTTTTCTTCATTTTCCTCTTTTTCTTCTTCATGTTCTTAATTCCATTCGCCTTTCTTCGTTCTTCTGAATCGTGTTTGCCTTTTTTTTTTACATATCTTCCTGCTTCGGTGGTATCTTATATTCGTTATTTTTAACCTTTCTTTTTGAATTATTCTTCTTCCGCTTTCATTTATTTACTTTTGCCCATTTTTTCTGAGACCATTGTAAACTATCTGGCTTTACTGTCCCCCCCCCCCTCCCAAACAAATGCATCGCAGCTCATAACCAAGCAACGTACACCCATTCATCACATATAACTTAATGAGCTGGAACACTGTAACCTACTAGATCACCAGTTGTCCAGTTGATTATATGGTTACCACCCAACGTGATAAATAGTATCTTGGGCTATAGGAAACGATCTGTCGTGTCCCTTAGTGTAGAGGCACATGAAGTTTGTGTAGCTTTATTTATTTATTTATTCATTTTTTATTCTGTGACTTAAAAGATATATTTTGGGGGTGGAAATGCACACACCACGTAATTATTATCCTCGTTTGTAAAATCAACAGATTGAAGTTAACAAAAAATGTGGTATAAGGAAAGGTTGGACATGGAGAGAATGAGGAAAAGAGTGGATACGAGAGAGAGAGAGAGAGAGAGAGAGAGAGAGAGAGAGAGAGAGAGTATCCGATATGCGGATCACGGAGAGGCAGGGCGGGCAGAAGGTGTAGGGATTATGGAAGATGATAAAGATGGGATTTGGTAGGACTTGGCAAAAAGAGGAGAGAGAGAGGGGTTGGGGAGGGGGGAGAACAGGTGAGAAGAAGGGTAGGATAGTGGGAAGAAAGAGAATGGACAAGGAGTACAAAGGAATACAAACACTCTTATATACCCTTCGAGTCCGTTTGTTGTAGGGATGATTAAAAGTTAAGTGAATGTTCTATGACAAGGTATGCGTCGTCCACCCATCTAGCCATGCAGCACAAGGCGGCAGGAAAATTTGAGAAAGAACAGGTGTATTTTATCAAAGTTCACGGTGTTTTAATATTGTGTGTGTGTGTGTGTGTGTGTGTGTGTGTGTGTGTGGATGGGTTTCCAAGCCATCCAAGCTCCTCAGTGGGCTCCTTCTGGGGGTGTTAGGTCGCCTTCCGTGGCACTATACTACATTTTAGTAGTGATGGTAATGATGACAGTGGTAGCTGTGGTTTATATTACGATACTGGTAGAGCTGGTGGATTGTTGTATTCATGGCAGGGCTGGCGGTTGTGGTCGTGATGATTATTTCAGTAACTAATGAGGTATGAGCGAATTAAGTCGGCAGTCTGTAGTTAGTAGCCTAATTCTCTTCATCGTTGTAGTGAGGATGATGCTGGTGATTGTGGTAATGATGGTGATAGTGGTAGTGATGGTGAAAGTGGTAGTGATGGTGATATTGGTGACTGGTAGAAATGGTGATAGAGGCGATAGTGGTACTGATGATGATATTGATACCAGATACCTGTAGTGATGTGATATTGCTGATAGTGGTAGTGATGGCACTGGATGCTGTAATAATGGCGATTGTGGTAGTTGTAATGATATGACATTGGCGATATTGTAACTGTTGATGACAGTGATGATTGTAATGATTGTGTTAGTTGTAGTGATGGTCATAGTGGTAGTTGTAGTGATGATGATAATGGTGATAGTGTGAGTGAGGGTGAGAGTGATGATTGTAGTGATGATGATAGGGGTAGTTATAAAGATAACGGTACCTAGTCATTGATGATACTGCTAAATATCATATTGTTAATGATGGTGTAGTGTTGTAAGCTATAGCAATACTAGTAATGGGAGTGATGGTGAAACTGGATTACAGAAATAGTAGTTGTGATAATGATGGTGATAGTGGTGTAAGTGATAATTGTAGGAGTTGTTGTGATGATATTGATATGATGGAGGTAGGTGGTAGTGATGATGATATGACAGAAATTTTAGTTGTGATAATGATGGTAATATTAATGTAACAGATAGCCCTGGCATTTGTTGTAGTTCGTTCTTTCGTTCGTTTACGGATTTCCTGCACCTGCACCTGTAGTGCAGACCGGGCCATACATTAGACCGGTCAGTGGGGTATGGGCTGGTTAAAAAATAGTAAGGGGGGGAGGACAGGGCCTGGGGATTGCCCAGCACACACGCCCTGTCTCCTGGCTGGCTTTGTGGTGTGTGTGTGCCATTTGTTGTAGTTATTCTTTACTGTGTTTGTATTATAGTAATAGGCGATAGTGATGATAATAGCGGTGTCGTGTTTATGATGATAGTAGTAGTTGGGGTAGTGATTATGGTAAGGTTAATTACACACACACAACACTGAAGCCAAAGAAAAAAGCGTGCACTGAGACCTGCATGTATTATAAAAACAAAGGGACGAAATATATTCTTGCCGAGACAGTGACACAGACTTAAATGTTTTCTTTCCCTGACCAACCACACTACATACACAAGGAGACGCCCCATAAGGGACCAACACAAGTTACTGCCAAGACCCCACTATCTAAGCACAAAAGGAAAAAGAAGATTGTAGATATTTTGGGGAGACATTTTTAGGAGCATTTCTTCAAACGATTTTTACTGTTCATTCAGAAATTTATTGTGACCTCAGTACAGTAACATGAAGGAAGTTATGCCTTTACGAACAGAGGAATAAATAATTTGGTACATGGACAGAAACTAGCATAGGAATGATGTTGAGTACAGAGCATGGAGAGAAGTCGCCTCGGTTAATCACTTTCCAAGTTTTAGAGCTGTATATACACACATGTATCTAATTACACACACACACACACACACACACACACACACACACACACACACACACAGGTGTATATCTATCTATCTATCTATCTATATAGATAGATAGATAGATAGATATATCCAATTGGAGCCCGGTGTCCGGAATATTGGACAGAACTGGGATTTTTCAAGTCTTTATAAAGTAGGGAACCCCCTGGTGGGTACCTATGAGCTTCGCGAATATGAGCCGATAGGAGGAGGGCGGTACGCTCAGTACCCACCCAGTGCCATGCCTAGCCCAGCACCCCTGGGATCCAATGGGATATATATTTAGAGAGAGAGAGAGAGAGAGAGAGAGAGAGAGAAGGAGTAGGAAGTTCCACTGTGAAACATCTGTTTACATTATTGATTCCTTGGTTTCTGTAATATACCATTGTTCTTTCAAAACTTGGAGAGAAAACAAGAAAAAAAAAGAGGAGAAGATTGAGAGAAGAAGAGATGGTGATAAAAGAAAGCAGGCAAGGGGAAGAATGGAAGAGAGGGGCCAGAGAATAGAAAGGTAAGGCAAGTCAGATGTAAGGACGTTTTGATTAAGGCAATTAAATGATAGGAGGAGGAGGAAGATATAAAGTGTAATTAAGCATTAAATTAGAGGTAACTGAAGTCGTAGGCTGGAGTCTCAAGAACACACACACACACACACACACACACACACACACACACACACACACACACACACACACACACACACACACACACACACACACACACACACACACACACACACACACACACACACACACAAACGCTTGCATGCATTTGAAAATCTCCGATATACCGTAGCTAGCCTATAAAAATAAATCCCTTAACCCCCGCCTCTCTCATGTCTCTGCTGGGAGTGCAGAACTTTTGCATCCCATTAGAACATTTATGTATTCTTGCCCAACCCTCTCAGGGGTGGGCCTTGGAACACCAGATATCACTGACTTACTAACCTACTGAGAAACAGATTATAAATATGCTCTCTCCAGGCTCCTAGAGCTTCAAGGACGATTACAGAGGACTTTTTCACCACCCTTTCAGATGTTTCAGAAGTTCTTTCTCATAAAACCCTCTTACGGGCATTTTTAGCTCCCCTCTTTTTTTTTGGGGGGGGGGGCAGGGTCCAGGAAGCCCATAAAATGTTGGTAGACGTTACCAAAGAGTCTGATCAGTTATTATTTTACTTGTATTGTATGTGTTGTGTTGGATGTGGCTATTCTAGTATCTCTCGTATTTTTATTTATCATTATTTTTTTTCATTTCATAGGTCACGCTTACACTGAGGCCGGTATTTGACGTTTTGTACAGTTTTTTAATCATGTTCGTATAACAAAAGTGAATAAAGCATATCCAGTCGCATTTCTTCACATTCAGGGCTACACGTTCACATTGCCACACCAAAATGTGTTTGGATCTGGCGCCACACTGTCGTCCGTTAAACTGTTTGTGTTAATGTCTTTTGCGGTGCAGTATTTGCTGTTGTTTTTCCATTTTCCTTTTTCTCCCATTTTCTTTATCCAAGGAATCTCCTTTTCTTATTGTCATTTTTTTTTGCAGGTTAATTATGGTGGTTTTGTTCGTATATTGTTGTTACACTAAACTTTTGAATTTTTCTCTTAATTTTTAGTCTGTCCTCTCAGCCAGGTCGTCCACCCTCTTTTACCTCATGTTGATTTTATTTTTACTCATTTATCTCTCTGCCTCCTCCACGGTTCTTGCTAAGAGTTCACGCACAGTCGCTGGCTTCATCTTGTTCATATTTTTCCTTT
Organism: Coenobita brevimanus; assembly: GCF_032717465.1. NCBI lineage: Eukaryota > Metazoa > Arthropoda > Malacostraca > Decapoda > Coenobitidae > Coenobita > Coenobita brevimanus. The sequence goes on from NC_137049.1 coordinate 2,605,863, forward strand.
GTTCTTCTCTCCTCCACCCTTTTGTGTTCCTGTTCTTGTTCTCCTTTTTTTTTTCTTTTTATACTCCTGAACGGCCTTTTTACTAATGCGAATTTCCCGCAGATGAATAAAATCGCCATGCTTAAATCTTTGGCCGCAATTTACCTGCTTCACATGTTATTCCGGTTAACGTTAGGCGATTTTACTCTGCCGTAGAGAAACCTATGGCCTTAAAAAATGCTAAAAATATTATGCTTAAAGTTTGGGGCAAGACTAAGGAGCTCCATATTTTATTACATCCTACGACTGATGGGATTTTGTTGAACTCAAAAATTTTTTGCCGCGTTTAAAGGATTAAGTCGGAGGGAAATAGTTGGGTGGATTCATCCTGACCAAAATTAAAACTTATTCAGTGGAAGCGTGGACCGCCCTTCACAAGACAGAGGGTCGTGGTGGTTGCATCTTGGTGTGTTTGTTTGGTCGTGTTTGCTTGGAGGCTCTTGTTTGTTTGTTTTTTTTTTCCCAATCTATTCAGCTTTCATATCTCTCCTCATCTTATTTATGGTGTTTAATTAGGCCTGTGTCTGACCATCCCTGAGTGTCATGGTATAATTGTGGTGATTGTGTGGCGGTACCTAAGCGACAATCAGTCCTATGTGAGAGGTTTATTGATTGTCTTATTGGCAGAGGGTGCTGGGGGCTGGGCGGGCAGAGGAAAGTGGAAGGAGAGTCGCTAGAGAAAGAAAGAGGGCGAACATAAGAGGAGGGGTGTTGTGGTGTGTGAGGGGGCGATAATATAATGGGGAGAGACTAGGAGGGACGAGGGAGATGAGGAGAGGAAGATATTGAGATGTGTGAGGGGGGAATGGGATAGTGGAGGGGGAAGGGCTAGAGGAGGGACAAGGAAGAGGGGAAGATGTTGCGGTATGTAAGGGGGGAAAGGATAGTGGAGGGAGATGAGCTATAGAAGGAAGGAGGGAGAGCGGTTGAGGAGAGTGTTGTGGTGTGTGGATAGGGGGGGGAATGCAGGGGTTGTGGAAGGAGAGGGGTTAGAGGAGAGACGAGGGAGGGGGAGGGAGGGAGGAGGGGGTTGTGGCATGTGTAGGAAGGGAAGAGGATATAGTGCGAGGGAGGGGCTAGAGAAGGGATGAGAGAAAGAGGGGGATGGGAAGGTGTTGTAGAGCGTTGGGGTCAGAGGATAGGGGAAAGTGGAGGAGGAGGGGAGAGAGGAGGGATGAAGGAGGGTGTGAGAGGTGGAATGTGATGTCTTCCTGCTCCCGCCTCGACCACAGTGGGAACACTAACGAAGAAAACATATCAAGCACCGTAATCCACCAGCACACACACACACACACACACACACACACACACACACACACACACACACACACACACACACACACACACACACACACACACACACACACACACACACACACACACACACACACACACACACACACACACACACACACACACACACACACACACACACACACACACACACACACACACACACACACACACACACACACACACACACACACACACACACACACACACACTCTCTCTCTCTCTCTCTCTCTCTCTCTCTCTCTGTCATTAATATCCTATCCTTCTCTTTTGTTCACTTGATAATTACGTAGTTATGACCAGCCCAGTAGTAAACAGCTTCGAAAGGATCATTGGGTATGTTGCTGTGTGGTTCCCTTTATACTCCTTTGTACCTTTTCTTGCCACACACCAGTCCGTCCCCTTACTCTACACCCCCACACACCCTCACACCTCCAGTCCTTTATACATCTTTGTACCCTCTCTCCCCACACACCACCCTATCCCCTCACTCGACACACCTACGTACCCTTACACCTCCAGAATACTTAAGTTTTGTTCTGCCTCTGCCGGTCTGCACGGGTTCAAAACATTAGTGTTCCTCAACTTTCACCATATCGCTCGGTTTCTTTTATCCTTCTCCTTTCCTTCCTTCATTCATTCCATTCATCTCCCTTCCTTTCCTATCTTTCCTGCTGCCTTCCTTCCATACCTTTCTTTTTTTGCTGCCTTTCATTCTTCCTTCCTTCCTTTCTTCCTTCCCTTTATCTCCTTTCTTCCTTACCCATCTTTCCTCCTGCCTTCCTCCTTCTTTAACCACTTCCTTTAGTCTTTATTCCAGTTTTCTTCCCCCCCACCATCACTCAGTCTCATAGGAGAAAGTATAATATTATTGAAACATAAACCATATTTATGTAATCAATCAATCAATCAATCATTTCCTGTGGCACCCTCGGGGATGCATAGGGCCTCGATGAACTCACACCACCACATCCTATCTTGTGCTAACTCCTCAAGATCTCCCCAACACTCATCTCCAGCTTCCCGTCTCATTGTCCTCACCCACGTCTCTTTTGGCCTTCCTCTACCTCTCCTACCAAGTGCCACCCACCCTGGTGTACCTCGTACTATTCCCTGTCTCCTATACACATGTCCTAGCCACTTCCATCGTGAGAATCTAATATATTCATCGATCGGCTGCACTCCCGTTATTTCTCTAATTCTACTATTTGGTATCCTTTCCCACCACTTAACTCCTAATATTCTTCTAAGTGCTTTATTTTCAAACACCAAGAATTTATTTTCCATAGTCACTGTGCTGTACCAAGACTCGTGTCCATAAATTAAGATACTCCTAACCATTACCTTATAAAGTTTGATTTTTGTATGCACAGAGAAATTGTTATTATTCCAAATATTTTTAAGCATTCCCATTGCCTGATTAGCCTTCTTTAACCTTTCCTCGAATTCAAAGTTCAAAGAACCATCCTTGGTTAAATAAGTACCTAAATATTTAAACCTATCAACTTGCTTTACAACCATACCTCCAATTACACATTCCTGCGCATTTTCCATATTCATATTGATTATTTCAGTTTTTCCACAATTAATAACCAAACCCACCTTGCGACCTTCACTCACCAAACAGTCCAACACTCTCTGCATCTCTTCTGGCCCATCACAAATCAAAACTATATCATCTGCATAATCTAAATCCAAAAGTTTCCTGTTCTCTCCCCAAAGTATACCTGCACCGGTTTCTGTTCCAACGCGTTTCATAATGTAATCAATGACCAATATAAATAGTAAAGGCGATAGAACACCACCTTGAATTACTCCGGACTTGACTTCAAACGAATCACTCAGACAACCATCAACCATCACTTTACAAAATGTGTCCTCATGCATGTTCATAATGACCCTCACAAACTCCTCTGGTATTCCATAATGTCTCATGATCTTCCCCATAGTCTCTCTCGAAACACTATCAAAAGCCTTTTCAAAATCAACAAAACAAAGACTTAACGGTACTCTCATTTCATTAACTTGCTGCATCAAATGCCTAACTATAAAGATCTGATCATTTATGTAAAGAAGAATAATTTTGCAAGACTGTAACATATCGTAGGATTTATTAATATCAGAAACAGCGCTTCCCTTAAATGAATACGTAAACAGTTTGAGCAAAGTTAGACACCATGAATGGCACCTCTCGCACTTGTCGTGGACGTGAAATGTTCGCTTATTTAGACCACCCGCCAGACTCCAGTAGAGTAGTAGGTAAATAGTTAGTTATACAGCTTTTTAATTTGCCATTCGTATCAGCACACATCCATTGAGTTTTTCCATTCTCTTTACTGAAGCATAGATACATTGAGTGATGAGTGTGTGAACCCTCTTTGCTGTACTGTCATAAATTTCATACTCATCGTACCCTCAGACAGGAGCTTCCTTGTGTGAGCCACTCGCCAGACTGCAGTTACCCTTTTTTAAAATGTGGTTAGAGAAAGCTAAAAATACATTTTATAATTCTGCTACTCTTGCAATACACACAGTAAGAGAAAGAGAGAAACCTGTACTTTACACAGGAAATATCATCCAATATTCACCATTATGCCGGGAATCGAACAATGTGAAATAGCTTTTTACCTGGTCGTGGTGTAGTGGTATGCTGCCTGGCTCTCACCTGAGAGTCCCAGGTTCGATTCCCGGCATAATGGCAATTACTGAATGGTAATTATTGGAAGAACACAGTAATATAATATCTTTACTTTTACTACTTACACATTCATTTTGGTTTCTGTCATATCCTTTGGGCCAATAAAAACACTGGATGAGGGAGGTGATAATGGGGAAATGATGGAGGAGGAAAAGGTGAGAGTAAGATGACGGCATGGCCTGAGGTGAGGAATGGAGGGGCAGGGTCGGGGCCGTTCAGCTCTCCCCTCCTAAACCTACACCTTATATGGCGATGGATTGTGAAGAAGTTGTCAAAGGGACTGTCTCAAGTAATGGGGACAGATCTTTTCTCTCTCTCTCTCTCTCTCTCTCTCTCTCTCTCTCACACACACACACACACACACACACACACACACACACACACACACAGGGTTCATGGTGTTTCTGAAACTTGTCTGTCTCTCTCCCAAAACCTTTTCAATTACACTTCCATTATCTCCTACTCCCTGTCCACAATTTTTCGTCTCCACATCCCTGCTGACACATGTCTGACTTTTCTTTTCTTGCATACATATATTGTTTTGTACACTTCTGACTAAATATAGCTACCTTCATTAATCAAACCTACTCTGCAGCCTTGCCTAGCTTTATATCTAACAAGTATGTATTCTTTTTTTCTGTTTCACTCTTAGATTGCCTACACATTTCCCTTTTCACAAATCTTTGATTATATCTTTTATCATAAATATTCTTGTCTTTAGCCATACATCGTAATCAATATCTGTTTTTCATTGGTATCCTGTGTACACATTTATCTCATACCTTCCTTCTTCACATTTTTTTCTTTTTGCACAACTTCATCCTAAGCCTATCCTTCCCTTATTACGCAGCTTGTTTGTGCGTGATTGATCCCTCTTCTTAAGGCCACTAATAATCACACATCCCACTTGCTACACTGCCCATATTATGCATCCTTAACTAATGATCTTCCTCTTCTGCTTACAGATCCAAACACACGCTACTTACACAGGCATTCGTTATCTACGTACCCGGTTCAGTACCTACTGTTACGAAACAGAGAAAGATAATGTACACTTTAAGTGAGAATACGAAGAGTCACTACTGTCCCGGAAAGTTCCAGGTTCAAAACAAAAGAGTTAGGTAAAATTACAAGTTAAAGTTTAATGCTTAAATTAACAACAAAACATTCAGGACTCATAAGGATAATGTAATGGCAAATAAACAGGTTAAATATATGGTTAACTGCAATAGCCTCTATTAACACGAAATTAGCAAGAGTAAATTTATCTAAGTCAGCCCTGATAAAATGAGATACCAGATAATACTCAGTGAATGCCAGATAAATAATTACAGATACAAACTATTATAAAAAATGACTGACAAAGAACCCCACACGAATTACAAAAACTTCACTAGGCCTACAAATTAAACTTATGCTATACAGTACAAGAAAAAATGCAACAACAGTTATACTCAGATTACACACAGCTGCTAGATGTTTGGAGATTTCTTGAGCACTCACAATAATAATATCTGTACAGGGGAGGACAGAGATGTGAACAAAATGAGGAGCAGATCTAAGTGGCAATGATGCAGAGATTGAGCTCATTATATAGGGGCCAGCAGAGCTTGATACAACTTGTAATAAGGACGCGCAAATGAAGCGATGGGGACAAACGGTCGACAGTCCCGCACTGAATAACAGAAATGTTGACTTACTCTACTATAACGGTAGAAGGGGGGGACTGAGGCAGAACACGCTCGTGATCAAACATGCAGCATACTGTGCGTTAAAATTACACAAAGGATGATGAAATCATAGGCTATGTAACACCTCCCCACAAAGAAAAAGAAATTTACAAAGGAAATTTCTTATTACTCTAAAACAATCTGTCTAAAGTCTAGATAAGCAATCTGCAATAACATTCTCTTTCCCCTTGACATGTTGTATGTCTAATGAATACTCCTGAAGAAGTAGACTCCATCTTGTCAATCTCTGATTTTTATCTTTAAACTTACTAAGGAATTTCAGTGGGTTGTGATCGGTATAAATGACTATGGGGTCAAAACCAGAACACAAATAAAATGAAAAATGCTGCAAACCCAAAATCAAGGCCAAAAGCTCTTTCTCAATAGTTGAGTAGTTCTTTTGAGGTGGAGTGAACTTCTTACTGTAATAAGATACAGGGTGCTCAACACTCTGATCATCCTCTTGCAGCAAAACAGCCTCAGCTCCTGTATCACTTGCATCAACAGCCATCTTAAAAGGCTTAGCAAAATTTGGAGTAGCGAGCACTGGCTGACTTAATAGAATAGCTTTAAGTTTGTTGAAAGAGGATTCACAGTTATCGGTCCTGACAAATTCAACTCCCTTTTTCAGTAGGTCTGTAAGTGGTGATACAAGAATAGAAAAGTTAAGAACAAATCTCCTGTAATAACCTACCATTCCCAAAAATCTTTGTAGCTCTTTCCTACTTTTAGGTCTGGGAAGATCACTTATAACCTGAACCTTAGCCCCTGGTGGTGCAACATGTCCATCACCAATTACATACCCAAGGTACTGAACTTTAGCTTGACCAAACTCACACTTTGATAAATTAGCTACAAGATTAGCATGAACTAAACGGTCAAGAAATTTACTGACATGGCATAGGTGATCTTTCCAGTTGTCACTGAAGATTAATACATCATCAATATAAACAACACACCCTGCCAAACCCTCTGTTACAACATTCATGAGCTTCTGAAATGTGGCTGGTGCATTCTTCATACCATACGGCATTACAGAACATGCAAAGCCTTTCCTAGTGTTACAAAACATGAGATCTCCCTAGCACGTTCAGTCATAGGTACTTGCCAGTATCCCTTTAACAAATCAAACTTACTTATGTACCTAGCCTTTCCGATCTTGTCTATGCAATCTTCCACACGAGGGAGAGGGTAAGTGTCTGTTTTGGTTATCTGATTAACACGTCTGTAGTCGATGCAAAGCCTCTGTGACCCACCTGGCTTAGGGACTAGAGTGACAGGAGAACTCCACTCGCTCTGACAGGGCTCAATCATCTTGTGGTCCAACAGGTAGCCAAGCTCCTTCTGGATGAGAGGAACTTTCACTGGGTTCACACGGTAAGGAGGCAATTTAATTGGCTTTGCGTCTCCAACATCGACATCATGCATCAACACAGTGGTTCTTCCTGGAGTGGCACGGAACACTTGCGGGTACTCCTGCAGTAATGCCGAAAACTCCTGCCTTTCCTTGGGAGGTAGATGAGAAAGCTTAGTCTGGAGATCATTCATGATATCAGGATTCTTCCCCAAACTATCACTCAGGCTCATACTGCATGGGAGAACTTCACTTGTAGACTCGGGTGGAACAGCTACAGTGCAGACTGGATTATTTTCGTCCCGCCTGTGATATAACTTTAGCATGTTGATGTGACATAGTTGCTTGCTCTTTCTACGATCTGGTGTGGCGATGACATAGTTGACATCACTGAGTTTCTTCTCCACGAAATAAGGACCACTAAACTTGGCTTGAAGAGGTTGCCCATGAACTGGTAGCAGAATCAAAACCTGATCTCCTGGCTGAAAGTGGCGTAACCTGGACTTCTTATCATACCAAGTCTTCATCTTCTCCTGAGCAGCTCCTAAATTCTCTCTCGCTAGCTGTAAAGCAGTGGACAGCCGTTCTTTGAACTTCATCACATACTCCAGCAGGTTGACGTCATCTTCCTCCGACAGCCAGCATTCCTTGAGTAGCTTAAGGGGTCCTCTTACTTCATGGCCAAACAGTAGTTCAAAAGGTGAGAAGCCCAGTGATTCATTTGGAGATTCTCTTGCAGCAAACACAACGAATGGAAGACCTTTATCCCAGTCTTTCTGATGTTCCAAACAGTATTTCTTGAGCATCGATTTGAGTGTTTGATGATATCTCTCCAACGCTCCTTGGGTCTGGGGATGGTAAGCTGAAGACGTGATCTGGGTGATGCCCAACTCTTTCAGAGACTGCTTGAAAACATTTGACATGAAATTACTTCCCCGGTCTGACTGTACCTCCTTAGGCAGACCAAACTTTGTGAAGAACCCCAGCATTTCCTTAACCACGTTCTTTGCTGAGATGTTTCTAAGTGGAATGGCTTCAGGATAACGAGTAGCCATATCAATCATGGTCAACACATAAGAAAATCCTGAAGAAGTCTTAGGAAGAGGGCCCACAATATCCACCAACACACGGGTGAAAGGCGCCTCAAAAGGAGGAATGGGAACTAGAGGTGCAACCTTTTCGGTCTGATTACGCTTCCCCACAACTTGACAGGTGTGACAAGACTTACAATACCAGGAAACATCCCTGAAGATACCTGGCCAGTAGAAGTGTTTCAAAATGCGTGCCACAGTCTTCCTCACTCCAAGGTGTCCTGCCAAGCTGGAATCATGAGCCACTCTAATGATATCCTGCCTACAAACACGAGGGATGACAACTTGATGTACAACCTCCCATTCACAGTCGGCTGATGCTGTTGGGGGTCTCCACTTTCTCATAAGTACTCCTGACTTTACATAATAACAAGTAGAAGCACCGGCTGACTCTTCTTCACTGTAAGCAGAGTTAGCTAGACCTTTCAACTCAGGGTCAGCAACCTGCAACTCAACCAACTCTTGACGAGACAAATTATCAACACTACGGGGTACTGCCTCATCTGGTGAGTGGTCCAAATTAGCAAGAAAAGTGTCAGCTAGGATAACATCATCATCATCATCATCATTATCCTCTAAATCACCAGTAACTTTAGACTTAGCCCTAGTGACAGCACATGCAGGGAACACATCAGGGACATCACAATCCTGGGACGCAGCCACTGGCTCACTAGACAACTGAGGAGCTGGACACACTTGACTTCCACCAATATCATTTCCAAGTAAGAAAGTTACACCTGACATTGGGAGTGTCTCAACCAACCCAACCATAACGGAACCATTAACAAAACCAGACTCTAAATTCACTCTGCACAGAGGGACAGAGAAGTAATTATTCCCTACACCTTGTAAGATTACAGTTTCATCAGAGGAATTAACATTAGAGCCTAGAACACTGGTCAGCATAAGGGATTGGCAAGCACCTGTATCACGATATATTTTAACTGATTTCCTGTCATTACTGTCCAGAGGACTGACAAAACCATCAGACAGGAAATTAGCACATGAACTCTTGAGAGTGTCACCCACGTTACTGCTCAAAAGAGGAGCTCCATCATGAGTATTTAAGTTATCCCTCAAAGCAGGTTCAGTTAACTCAGTTAAAGAATTCTGTGAACTCTCAAGAGTGGACACTAGACCAATTGACTGAATATTTAAAGACTCCTTTTTGTTCACATCACGCTGTCTCCTGAAACATCTCTCCGTAGTATGACCAAGCTTACTACAATAAGTACATTTACTTTTCTGAAATCTAGAGGTGAAGCTGGTATTTACTTCCTGAGAAACATCATCCTTATTCTCTTTCCTGTTACCTGTACTCTGAGTATAGGCAACGTACTTACTCTCAGCTTTCCCTTTTTCTCTAGAATATCTCTTGTGAGTGAGAACATACTCATCAGCTAAAACTGCAGCATCAGACAAATTATCTATTCTTTTCTCATCAAGATATAGGCTTACATCTTTACTAATACACCTTTTGAAATCCTCCAGCAAAATCATCTGCTTAAATTTACCAAAATCAGAATCCACATTCTTAGAATTTAACCACTGCTCTAACAGATCTTCTTTGATTTTTGCATACTCAACATGGGATTGCTTATCTTGCTTGTAAGTTGTCCTAAATTTTACTCTATAGGCTTCAGGAACAAGCTCATAGGCCTTAAGAATCAAGCTCTTAACTACATCATAATTATCAGATTGATCCTGAGGCAAAGATGCATAAGTTACTTGAGCTTTACCGGTGAGAACAGTTTGAAGGAGTACTGGCCAATACTCCTTAGGCCAATTAAAACCTGTAGCTACCCTCTCAAACAACTGAAAATACTTTGTTAAATCAGATTCATTAAAAGGAGGGACAAGTTTAACATTTTTAGCCACATCAAAATCATCAGAGCTAGATGATCCAGTTCCACCTTGTTTCATGCGATACTCATGGTCTGCCTGAATCCTGGCAAGTTCAACTTGTGCCTGAGCCTGTATCTGTGCCTCCTGAATCCGAACCTGAGATTCCGCCTCCTTAGCCTGAGACTCAGCCTCCTTAGCACGTGCTTGAAATTCAGCCTCCTGAATACGAGCCTGAGACTCCGCCTGCTTAGCATTTGCCTGAAATTCAGCTTCTTTAGCACGAGCCTCCTGCAGAGCTAGCTGTAACTTAGCTAATTCAATCTGCGTTTGCTCATTTGGAGGAGTTACATTAAACAAGCTTTTATTAATCATGCCAACAATTTGATCCTTAGAATGATGAGAGTGAACTGCAATTCCCAATTGTTGAGCAACAAGCTTAAGTTCATTCTTTGTTCTATTTTCTATATCACACACTGTTTGCACATTTGACAAAAAATCTTTGGCTTCATCAAGTGTAGAAATAGTAGCCATCATGAATATATCACAGTCACAAAATATCGAACAATATCCTTATGATAATATCCTGAATATCCTGATATGAGGTCGCCAAATTTATGTTACGAAACAGAGAAAGATAATGTACACTTTAAGTGAGAATACGAAGAGTCACTACTGTCCCGTAAAGTTCCAGGTTCAAAACAAAAGAGTTAGGTAAAATTACAAGTTAAAGTTTAATGCTTAAATTAACAACAAAACATTCAGGACTCATAAGGATAATGTAATGGCAAATAAACAGGTTAAATATATGGTTAACTGCAATAGCCTCTATTAACACGAAATTAGCAAGAGTAAATTTATCTAAGTCAGCCCTGATAAAATGAGATACCAGATAATACTCAGTGAATGCCAGATAAATAATTACAGATACAAACTATTATAAAAAATGACTGACAAAGAACCCCACACGAATTACAAAAACTTCACTAGGCCTACAAATTAAACTTATGCTATACAGTACAAGAAAAAATGCAACAACAGTTATACTCAGATTACACACAGCTGCTAGATGTTTGGAGATTTCTTGAGCACTCACAATAATAATATCTGTACAGGGGAGGACAGAGATGTGAACAAAATGAGGAGCAGATCTAAGTGGCAATGATGCAGAGATTGAGCTCATTATATAGGGGCCAGCAGAGCTTGATACAACTTGTAATAAGGACGCGCAAATGAAGCGATGGGGACAAACGGTCGACAATCCCGCACTGAATAACAGAAATGTCGACTTACTCTACTATAACGGTAGAAGGGGGGGACTGAGGCAGAACACGCTCGTGATCAAACATGCAGCATACTGTGCGTTAAAATTACACAAAGGATGATGAAATCATAGGCTATGTAACACTACCTACACATCCCACCTTCACATTTCTCCCCACATCTTCCCGGTCAAGCATATACCCTCATTCATCCCTTCCCATCCACACATCCCAGCCCATACAGTCCACATCACTTATTCCTTGTTCCATATTCAACCTCACACAGAACCCACCCTACACAACATCAACCCTCACATCCAATGTGTGTATATCTCTCCCTCTGGCCATCTCCTCCCCACCACCAGAGGACTGACCCTTCCTACCTCATGTATGGTCACAGACCGCACCCACGATACATCACAAACTTAGGGCCATTTATGATGAAGATGACGCAAAGGAACGACTCAGAGTGGAGGGGCTCGTGAGGGAGAGCAGCTTGGGAGAGGGGAGGCTATGAGTATTATTTGTATATAGGCTGGTAGGTGTTTTGGGCTTGACCAACCTGTGTGAACTCTGGGATAGGTTGTTTGCTAATAGATTCAGTATACTTATTTATTTGCCTTCTTAGCCTATACTAATCTGAGGCCTCAGAGTCACGAGTTTCAGTGTCTAGAATCTGACATCTCTTTAAATGGTTGCGAAGGAAGTGGCACACCTTATGTAATACTCGAATGTTTTCCTGACAGGTCGAGAATCCAAGCTAATATTATTACTAGATCGATGCGCTCCACTCGTCACAGTGTTCTGCGCAACTCCACCAACAAGACGCTGCTCAGTCCTTCTATTTTCTGCACCTTTTGTCCCTAGATTTTCTCAAAGATCACGTTACCTTTCTTCCTTAACCCGCTCCAAATTGGTTTAGTATGTTAAGCTACTGATCTTGTGACGGTAACTTATTGACCCTTGTGTGAGGTGCAGTTCTGTTGTGTTGTGGTGAAATGGGAAGGAACTTCGAACAATCAGAGGGGTTTCTTTTAATGAACTCCCCCTCTCATCCAAGAAGGGAGTGTACAAAGTTGCGAGGAAGATGCTTGGGGACGCTATTGTTGGGTCCACTCTGGATGAGTTCTGGGATCAGGCGTTTGGCAATAACAAGCCACATAGGAAGCATGGCAAATGCACACATGATTAGACTATGTACTCGTAATGGATGGGAGGAGTAATGTTCCACCCTTCCTTCTGTTCGATTCATCCTCCCTCATTATCCCAATATGGAGAAATTATAATAAAACGTGTTCGGTGGTGGCGCAGCTTTTAACCCATTAATATCCAAGGTTCCTGTGTGTGGAATTTTGCTGGAGGGATACGGTACCTAGCGTATCATCTTCTGCCTATGGGCTCATAGTCGCGAAGCTCATAGGGGTGTGTCTCCTGGTTCTCTCTTTTATTAACCTTTGAAAAATGCCTGATTCCGCTCTTTTTAAAGGAAACTAGCCACTAAAATACAGCCTCTTCTTCCCTGGTGGCAGATACCAAAAGCCACCCTGGGGTACCAGGTCAAGAGTAGTCATATCATAGGCGTCAAAACCTGCCATTATAGACGTTTATTTGTCAGTCCGTTGTTGATTACCGCACTTATACGCTCCTGGTCTAACGCCCTCTGTCTCACCTTTCTTGATGTCACAGCAACTAATTGGCAGACTTCCTGCCGGTAAGATTACTTTCACCGCTAATTAATGTTTGAAGGTCTTACAGGAAATATGTTTATCATTGTGATGAGGTGTTGCTGCCACGGTAACTGATTGGCCAGCCTCCCACCTCTGAGATTATAATTATTCACCGCAGCTTCACACCTGGGGGTCTTAAGCGAAATATGGCTATCCTGGTGATGAGTATTGGCGTGGATTTATTCTGACTACTGGGAGGGATGACTTCTGAGAGTAAAGGGTATTTTGATGTAGAGAGAAGGAAGGGCCACTGCCGGGGATGTGAGGTGATACAGCTGCGTCTGTTTAAATTTATCAAAGTAAGCAAAAGGCGTGCGTACGTGCATGCGAGAAATCTAGACTGCAAGTGGGTGCGCGTCGGTAAGAGTGACCAGGTCTCATCCTGATGTAATGGTTTGACCACATTTGTACACAAGACTGGTGAGTTTGCATATATTTTGCATAGACAGTTATAATCACACACCTTCGCAAGTTCCGACTCCATCCCATTAACTAAGTCATCCACACGTGGCCTCCTCTTGCCACCGTGAAACCAGTGAGGGAGAGCCACTCTGTTAACAATAGCTGTTTTACTCTTACTTGGCCTGAAAATGCCATCCTTTCGTTTTCAGTACTGAGTTGTAACAAGAGATTGATGCTTGAATATGATGCATGTCACGATGAAGTGCGGTGAAAAGCCACGGTCATATTCTGCCACTGAGCTACTTGAAATAAACTGCAAAAGGGAAAAAAATCTGAGCTAAGTTAAGGTGAAATTACTGTAGTACCAGCTGGTGATACCTGTAATTGTTTTTCAAGCCTGTATATCTGGGGCAGTAAAATTCTTAGTCCAATAGCACCCCTTCTTAAAAATAAAGTTACGTTGCTGATTACTCTCTGGGGTTGCACTTTGCTTGCACCAGTCATTTTCTTCACCAACCCCGCAACACGTGACACAGAAATAATTCCTCTTTACACCGATTATGTTGCCTTCGGCAACTATAGGCCTACCTGTTTGACTCAAAGTTGGGCCATGGATGCCATCTCCCCATCTTAAATGTTGGGTTGTAGCAATGGCTTAACAGTGGAACATGATGCCAGTTACGAAGTGCTATGGAAAGGTTGTAGAGTCGTAGCATTGTCTTTTTCTGCTATTGATTTTTTTTTCTATGCTAGGAAGAAGGAACCAAAGACTGCAAAAGGGCAAAAATCTGGGCCAGTTTAAAGTGAAAGAACTAGTGTACAGAAACACCTCCTACCCTGACCAGGCCCCCAGCACCTGTATAAAAACACCTCCAACCTGCACCAGTAATAATGCTAACCCGCCCCCCAGGACGTAGTATACAAACACCCCATCCATGTCCAGCCCCAGCACCAAGTATAGAAACACAGCCCACCCTGGAAGCTTGTACCCCAGCTAATGACTGGGTGGAGTCCAGATGGAGAGAGTAATATTCTGTTGACATAATTATTACCTGGGCGTTGAGGTGATACGGTACACGCTGGAGAGATGAAAGAGTAATACTGGACTGACATGATTATTACACGGGTGATGAAGCAGTAAGATCCAGCATATGCACAACGGTGGGTAAGACTGATATGAGAGGAATATTCAAATGACATGATTATTTATTTGTGTGATTTAGTGATGCGATGGTGGCCAGACATAACTATGGGAGGGTATTATTCCACTGACAGTTATTAAACGGAGCGGCAAGGTGATACTGTGCAAGAGAGAGCTAGAGCAGATAAAAATACTTCCCCGACCTTATATGGTTGTTATTGGGGAAAATTATCGGGAAGCTTTTCATTATTCTCAGTGCAATCTCGTTTAGTTAGATTATATTCTTGTTACCTCCAGCTGATATTATTTGGCTCAATTTGAAACCTCTGGGTGTTAAGGGTTAATATCAGTCTCCATTTGCCGTTTCACTTCAGTTACTTTTCTTGATTCTTACTACATCTGAACACCTTTAATCGGCTTAGAAGCGACCTCTGTAAGTGAATCGAGTTATATTTAGCTTAACCCCGTTGCCAGATACCAGTGGCAAGATATCGGCAAGCATTTAATTGTGAACGTGGTGGATCTCGAATTACTTGCTGTGGGCTGACACAAATGATACGGTGGTTTTAACTGGTCAGGCCTGTCCCAGCCGCCATTAATACTAGTTTTGCCCTGTAATATAATTTAATAGTTTCTCTGGTGGACATCAAATTATTCTTCACTGCGACTGTACTGTAATGATACCGTAGCTATGACTGATTAAGCCTGTCCCTTCCGCCATTATTATTAGTTTTGCGCTGGTAGTCATGGACCAGCATTGGACGCTAAGGGTGATCTCATTACCATTATTAAACAACGAGATTTTTATACTGCTTCTATGCTGCCTGAGTCCCCGCTGTTCTGGATGACCATATAAACTGTGGACTCTAAGCCTGAGCCCATTGTCATTATCAAACAACGAGACACTTATACTGCCTGTATCCTGCCTGAGTCCCCGCTGTTTTGAATCACCGTATAAACCGTGGATTATAAGGCTGAAATTCCATTATTGACACACCAAACATTAATCCTCTAGGTCTTAAGTTAAGCAGCAGTATTTATTCCCTCCTCCCTCCCCTCTCTCCCCTTCCCCTTCCCCTCCTCCCCTCCCCCTTCCCCCTCCCTCCCACTCCCCTTTCCTCCCCTCCTACTCCCTCCTCCTTTGTCACGTGCATTTTTAGATTCAGGTCATCCCTTGTTGTTTCCACTCCATGCTGCAGGTGACCATAAGTTAAGCCACAGGTAAAATTTCAGGTCATCCATTGTTCTGTGTGCCAGTACCTGCTGCGGGTGTGCATAAAAGACCTGTACCCCTTACGTTTCTGTCTCACTCTGTCTGAAGATGTAATATACGAAAGTACCGTACTCACTGTCGCTCCTTTCATTTCTCCTGTGGTTAGCTTGCATAGATAGATAGATAGATAGATAGATAAATATCGATAGATAGATAGATAAATATATATATATATATATATATATATATATATACTTTGTACACTAACCAGGTCTAAAGTTACCGTCTTTTCATCATGAATGCTGATTTGTAAGAGTATACCATCAGAATACGATGCTTGTCATTAGAAAATGCTATGGAAAGGATGATCACTGTAGTGTTGTCTTTTCTGCCACTGAGCTGTGTGAAATAAACTGCCATAGCATAAAAATCTGGGCCACGTTAGAGAGAGTATTGTCAGCCCCCTAATACTTTACTAGTTCTTCTTGAGCTAGAGTGTAACAACTTCCCTCCTATTAACTTGCATGATAAATATGAAGCCAAATAAGAGATGGGGAGGAGGGAGTTTGAGGAAGGAAGGGAAAGGCTGTTTCATTCTGGTTGGGCTGTTTATCCATTTACTGTACTTATCACTAATTCTTTACCTCTGTTTCTCACTGCTTCTCTGCATGTATTTTCTCTTTGCCTCCTTATCATTCTCTCTCATTGTTTATATTTCATGTTCACATGATTGTAGCGTCAACCAGCACCAGTCACGCCAGTTAGTGAAACTGTTTCATCGTGTAGGCTAACACTGTCACCTCCTCATTCTCTGACTTCTTCAACACACTGTATTCTTACTGAACATTCAGCGAAGCGGGCGATATATGCCAATAATGGGGATGCCGTAGAAAATGTTCGTAAGAAAATACACAGAATATCCTCAGTTCACCTAAATTAGTAAGATCAAATATAAAGTTCTCTGCCCTGCAAAGCCATGACTCCGAGTGAAAATGGAGTGAGAATGAATCACAGATGCAAGAGGTGGAAAATCAAAGAGAAAATCAGCACCGCAAACATACCCTGTTAAAACAGCGTGAGGGAGGTCTGTCATGATGCCCATATTAATCAGAACCCCTTTTGGACAACACTGTACTCGTAGGTGGTCGCCACAACATTGTGAGGGTAGTGATGGTGTTGAGGTCAGAATTAACCCCTTTAGGACAACACTGTAGGTGTTGCCAGTGCCCGTCATAACATTACACCTTACTGTGATGTAATTAAGGATGCATGAAAAGTGGCGAGGGGGAGTGTGAGTGATGACGCATTAATGTATAATTTGACAGCCTCTCTTGGCCAGCACATAAACTTTGGTGTCTAAACAATACACTGTGGCCTAATACATACACTCTGGTCCAGTGACTTATTGTGAGTGTAAACATATGGTTGTCTTGGTAATGTTGCAGCCACCCACCTGCTCCCTCACTCCTCGCCTGTCCTGCTAACCAATATTGTCAAGAAACAATGAAGACTCTTATTAATTTCTACCTTATTTGTCTTTTTTCCATGATGCTTCCTTATTTCTGTCGATTTTTTTTTTCCGGGTAGTAGTTGCCCATTTTTGTGAATGATCTAAACAGTTGTCAGTTGTATCGGTGCTCTGTCGTTGTAAGGTTTGCATATGTATTAGGTTGGGTGTATCCAGTACCAGGTAAGAGTATGGCAGTATATTACAACTGCCACAGCAAAGAAAAGTATCTGATGTACTGTAACATTTTAACTCTAACTTTGCCTAAAATTGCCATCTTTCCACCTTGTATGCTGAGGTATAACAATAGATTAGCACTGGAATATGATACTAGTCACAAAGAAGTGATGTGGAAAGCATGTAGAGCCATGATGCTGTCTTTCCCAGTCACTGGGCTGTGTGAAATAGGCTGCGAAAGGACGAAAATCTGGGTCGAGTTAGAGTACAATAGTATAGTTATCACCTGACGACAGTATAAATCTAACATATTTTCTTGTACTGCCGAGTAATATTTGTTATTTAGGAATAGTTGGCATCCTACAAGGGTTAAGACCAGGGCCTGTATCCTTGTTGCTTAAAATGGCTGCCTAGTACCTCTTCCATAGCAATTTATTCTTTGATACAGCCGGTTAATATAAATTTGTATGTTGTTTTTGAAGTGTATGGTGATATTAGAATGATTTAAGTATCACATAAGACAGCAATATGTAATAATCAAAATAAATCACTTGGGAAGAGGTGTTAGGGAGCTTCCTTGACCGAGGAAGATATTGTCTCAAGAGCAGGCATATGAGAAGTTAGTCTGCAAGTACTGTAAGAGAAAATTAATGAGGTTATAAGAAGTGGACTTTCGAAAGATTAGAAGTAAGTTCCTTGGAAGAATATGGATGACAGTTGAGTAAGATTTAGAAAAGATTAGTTGAAAGATTATAAAAATTAAGTTTTAGACCAAGAAAAGAACAAGATAGTGGGCAAAGATAGAGAAGTACATGAAGGAGGGTGGCGTGTCAGGGAAAAGGTGAAAAGAAAAAAGTACGCCACATATTGATAGTACATCAGTATATGAATGCGATGGACAAGGTGGCAAAGTATGTGCTGGGAGTAGGGAAGATAAAGAGGTAATGTACTGAGTAAACCAAGAATATAGTGGATGGGTGTATGAGGCAGGATGGTGTGTCGTGGAAGGTGAGGCTGTTGCTGATTCGAGACGCCTGAAGGTCCTTCGATCAATGCCACCCCTTAAGAGATGTGGCGAGAGGCAGTGGGCAGATAAATAGAGGAATAATTACCATGTCCATTCCGGGATGTGGGAAGCAGTTAGTGAAGGTGTGTGATGTACTGGTTATGGTGATAGTAATGGTGATAGTATGCTAGTGATGAAACCTCAGCCTTACTTTATCAACCCACCTACCTATCTTTGGCTTACCACTTGCCCACTCAATCACGCCTGCACAATTAAGCAAGCACGCAAACGCAGATACGAGCGTCTTTAACTAATCCATCTATCGTCCTGCTTACCTGCATAATCTAATTAGCAACCCACCTACGTACCTGCCTGCCTACTTACCATACAACAGACTTTCAACCTACCCACTACCAGTTTTTTCTTCCTACCTGCCCATCCATACATACTGACTGCCCTACTCACTGCCTATTTTTCTTCCTACCTACCCACCCATACATACTGACTGCCTTCCCATCTAAACACCTCTACCTGCCTAACCAGCTACCTATCTACTATACCTACCTACATACCTTCTTTGCTTGATCTCTTCTTCCTTCACAGCGCTACTTATCCAACTGTGCACACGTCCAAGTTTTTCGTGATGTAAAAAAAAAATCTATAATTTCTAAACCAAACCAGCTTCGCAGAGTTTATGTGCGTATAACTGTTTCCGTGTATTCTCAAACCTCACTCACTTGGTGACTTTGTACAGGGGTTTTATTCACCCATGTAGGATGTATTGCTCTGACGTGTTGGGAGGCTTATAACATATGAGTACAGCTATTCTGAATAGGCTGGAATCATGTTTTTTTTATTTCATTACCTCTACTCTTCTCACTGTCTCGTTTCATCATTCTCTCTCTCTCTCTCTCTCTCTCTCTCTCTCTCTCTCTCTAGTGTACAAGTGGAGGTGACTGGTGATGTGGGTGACGACTGTTGTGACATGGTATATAAGTACGTGGTTCATAAGATGATGTAATGTCTTCTTACCTGTGCCATAAATTAGGTTAAGTAGTGATAAATGCCACGGTATTATTTATAAGGCAAGAGACAGTGACTTGTGAATCTAGATAACTTGCTGTGAACTAAGGAAGAGTTTGAAAAGCCATATGTCGCCGTAGATGAGACTAAATTACTTGTCCGAGTCCATTCAAGAGAGAGAGAGAGAGAGAGAGAGAGAGAGAGACAGAGAGAGAGAATGGCAGGGCTGTGGATGGGGTGGGTGGAAGTGGAGGGACAGTGATCACACTTGAGAAGTTAACACCATAACTTTCCGCGAGGTCACAGAGCTTTGCCATGAAAAATCTTACAGGCAACGATTAAAAGGGCCATTAGATAATTAAGAACCTCGTCCCAGAGCCAGATAAGTATATTTACCGTTTATTAAACTTGAAGGTAAGGCAGTGGGAGGGTAAGTGCCTGGCTTATTCCACCCTCTTACTGAGTTATGCTTTGCCGCGGGTGTACATCTCGGTGCTGACGTAAACAAGATCATTATCACCAAGGAACGATTTAGTGATGGATTACCACCAACGAGATCACGTGGGCTTTATTAACCATATCAAAAATATCCTCTCCGTATTACTGTTTAAACCAGGTAATAGGGTAATACATCAACTTCCTACCCTCATAACTGCAGGTGTAAAAGGAGATTAATATTCTAAGAAGAGATCAGAATTTACTTGGTAAGATGTGGATGTAGTGGCGTGATAAGAACAGCAAGACTGGCACGAATTAGCTGGTCCATTAGTATCACATTCCCCGTGATGGTAATAGCGAGTAAAATAGACATAGATTTAACCACCTATCAACCACCTACCGTCCTAAGTGCACGTAAAAAATTCTTAATGTAACAAGGGTTCAACAAGCACAGCATGAGGTATCAGGTTTCAGTCATGCATCGTTACTTATATTGCCAGTTACTCCTCTCGCCTCACACCCACCCACCCCACCCTGACCCTAACCCTTATCAGGCCGGTCACTCCCCACGCCCCGCCTCCTCTCACCCAACACTGACCTTAACCTTTTTGAAAATCAGGAGCTATTTTTCGGGGGGTATAAAATCGTTGGGAGATAACCAGAGTGAAATGTGTGACATAATACGTCATGGATGGGTTACGGTTAAGGTCATAGAAAGTCCTAACACGGTTGAGATTGAGTCTGCAATGCTGTATGTTGCTGCTGGTATTTTGAAGCTCGTATGTGAAGCCTGGATGACAGGAGAATATGTGACCCAGTTTGACAGCATTACTTTCAGGCTTTCAGCATCGTTTTATGAACCAGAGCGACATTTTTATATTCATGAACACTGCGTATTGATATCTGTCTATCTGTCTATCTATCTGTCAATTGCCAGACGCCTCAATCCCGGTCGGGGTGGCCACAAACAAATCGCCTCCACGTCGCCCTGTCCCCCGCCATTTCACTGCCCCGCTCCCAACTCACATCCTCCTCTCTCATATACCTCTCCACTCCATCCTTCCATCTCATCTTCGGCCTCCCCCTCCCTCTCCCCCCCTCCACCTCACTCACATACAATCTCTTCGTCAGTCTTTCACCCTCCATCCTCTCCACATGGCCAAACCACCTCAGTGTATTCCTCTTAACGCTTCCTATCACATCCACATCCACACCACAACGCTCCTTTATATTCTCATTTGTCAGCCTGTCTCTCCATGTGGCTCCACAGGCTTCTCTTAAATAACTCATTTCCACTGCTCTCACTCTTGACTTGTGTCGATATGCAAAGTGATATTATTGACACTTTCTTCAGTTGCATGTTTTTTCCTGTTGTTCATATGTTTCTCGGTGAAGCTTGGAGAAAGTTTGAACCCATTTGCCAGGATAAATCTGACATTATATTATTCGATCACTTCAGTTTCCGTGAAATAGCTCCTGCCTATTGTCGAAAATATTGTGATATTTTTTATTGATCTCTTTCGTGTATATCAGTTAAGAAGTAGTTGAAAGGTTTGCATATTTTTGTGCATATTTTGTGTGGGGAGACGGTGGCTAAATCGGTAGAGAGGCGTCCTGCAGTCCCACTGGACCCAGGTTCGAATCCCTACTGGGGCAGGGAACAGTTTAAGGACTTGAGTTTCATAAGAAGCATACTTTCCTGATCTACCAGAAGACCCGCCGACATGTCGTAAAAGTACCCCCTCTAATACCAATACACCAGTCCTGTATGAGACAGCCCTAGCATGTATTCAATATGGACGGTGGGTGTTAGCGCCGAAGTGGTGACATGTGGAGGTGTAGGAGGACTACTGGGCCTTGGGATAGGCAACTTCCCCTGAGAAATAGGCCCTGAAGCTTTTGCCCAGAGTCGGACACATAAAAAAAAAATACCGGTATGGCATAAGTAGGTTTTGATTAATGGGTTCTTTGATGCGTATGGAGTAGATAGTCTTCCTTGTGATACTGATTAAATGTTCCTTCTTTTTAGGTAAGGCGAGGTGGTGGTGTGGCGTCTGGAGATGTGGCTGGGTGAGTGATTTAGAGCAGGTACTGAACCGTGCCTGTATGCTAATGGTAAAGCTGGATGAGCAGAGAGAGTTGGCGCAGTGGTGTTGTCTGGTGTGGTGTGGTGTGGTGTGTGACGCAGTGTGGTATGGTGTGATGTGGTATGTGATGCAGTGTGGCGTGGTGTGGCTGGGTTAGTGGTACTGAGCCACGCCTGTCTGTTTATGGTCAAGCTGGGGCAGCAGAGAGGGACGGCACAGTGGCTCTTGCTTTAATCTTTTCCAGGCCAAAATACCCAGGCTGGCTCTGACCTGGCAGGATATGTTATAACACCTGCACTCTGTCAGGGTCCACCAAATTCCATCCATCACTGGTTATCAGTAAATAAATAATAAGGTAAAAGATAATCGTCTCTTCCGCGTCACGACTATTGGTTTCTGTGGTGGAGTTGGGAAATGACGCAGCGGGGGAGTGGAAGGGGGGAAGGGATGTTAGTGAGTGATTGAGAGTTGGTGACTGAATGTCGGTGGCTATTTCTGAACTGCATGGCGGGTGGTAGGTCCGGGAATCTTAAATACTGTAAATATCCTACTATTTTCCTTATCAATTTTGAAATTACTGAAGAGTTTCCAGTATCAGCTTTGAGACTAGTAAACCAGAAATATATATATATACTAGTAAACCAGAAATACATACCGATATACATTATATCTGTATCTATCTGCCTATCTATCTCTATGTATAGATAGACAGATACTGTATATATTGTTACATAGCCTGTGATTTCATCATCCTTTGTGTAATTTTAACGCACAGTATGCTGCATGTTTGATCACGAGCGTGGTCTGCCTCAGTCCCCCCCTTCTACCGTTATAGTAGAGTAAGTCGTCATTTCTGTTGTTGAGTGCGGGATTGTCAACTCTTTGTCCCCATGGCTTCATTTGCGCGTCCTTCTTACAAGTTGTATCAAGCTCTCCTGGCCCCTATATAATGAGCTCAGTCTCTGCATCATTGCCACTTAGATCTGCTCCTCATTTTGTTCACATCTCTGTCCTCCCCTGTACAGATATTATTATTGTGAGTGCTCAAGAAATCTCCAAACATCTAGCAGCTGTGTGTAATTTGAGTATGTTATTGCATTTTTTCTTGTACTGTGTAGCATAAGGTTAATTCTTAGGCCTAGTGAGGTTTTTGATTAATGTTGGGTTTTATGTCAGTGATCTTTGATAATAGTTTGGATCTGTAATAATTTATCTGGCATTCACTGAGTATTATCTGGTATCTCATTTTATCAGGGCTGACTTAGATAAATTTACTCTTGCTAATTTCGTGTTAATAGAGGCTATTGCAGTTAACCATATATTTAACCTGTTTATTTGCCATTACATTATCCTTATGAGTCCTGAATGTTTTGTTGTTAGTTTGAGCATTAAACTTTAACTTGTAATTTTACCTAACTCTTTTGTTTTGAACCTGAAACTTTACGGGACAGTAGTGATTTTTAGTATTCTCACTTAAAGTGTACGTTATCTTTCTCTGTTCCGTAACATAAATTTGGCGACCTCATATCAGGATATTCAGGATATTATCATAAGGATATTGCTTGATATTTTGTGACTGTTACTTATTAATTATGTCTACTATTACTACACTTGATGAAGCCAAAGATTTTTTGTCAAATGTGCAAACAGTGTGTGATGTAGAAAACAGAACAAAGAATGAACTTAAGCTTGTTGCTCAACAATTGGGAATTGCTGTTCGCTCTCATCATTCTAAAGATCAAATTGTTGACATGATTAATGAAAGCTTGTTTAATGTAACTCCTCCAAATGAGCAAACGCAGTTTGAATTAGCTAAGTTACAGCTAGCCCTGCAGGAGGCTAAGGCTAAGGAGGCGGAGTCTCGTGTTAATGAGGCAAATGCTCGTATTCAAGAGGCACAGGTACAGGCTCAGGCACAAATTGAACTTGCCAGGATTCAGGCAGACCATGAGTATCGCATGAAACAAGGTGGAACTGGATCATCTAGCTCTGATGATTTTGATGTGGCTAAAAATGTTAAACTTGTCCCTCCTTTTAATGAATCTGATTTAACAAAGTATTTTCAGTTGTTTGAGAGGGTAGCTACAGGTTTTAGTTGGCCCAAGGAGTATTGGCCAGTACTCCTTCAAACTGTTCTCACCGGTAAAGCTCAAGTAACTTATGCATCTTTGCCTCAGGATCAATCTGATAATTATGATGTAGTTAAGAGCTTGATTCTTAAGGCCTATGAGCTTGTTCCTGAAGCCTATAGAGTAAAATTTAGGACAACTTACAAGCAAGATAAGCAATCCCATGTTGAGTATGCAAAAATCAAAGAAGATCTGTTAGAGCAGTGGTTAAATTCTAAGAATGTGGATTCTGATTTTGGTAAATTTAAGCAGATGATTTTGCTGGAGGACTTCAAGAGGTGTATTTATAAAGATGTAAGCCTATATCTTGATGAGAGAAGAATAGATAATTTGTCTGATGCTGCAGTTTTAGCTGATGAATATGTTCTCACTCACAAGAGATATTCTAAAGAAAAAGGGAAAGCTGAGAGTAAGTACGTTGCCTCTACTCAGAGTACAGGTAACAGGAAAGAGAATAAAGATGATGTTTCTCGGGAAGTAAATACCAGCTTCACCTCTAGATTTCAGAAAAGTAAATGTACTTATTGTAGTAAGCTTGGTCATACTACGGAGAGATGTTTCAGGAGACAGCGTGATGTGAACAAAAAGGAGTCTTTAAATATTCAGTCAATTGGTCTAGTGTCCACTCTTGAGAGTTCCCAGAATTCTTTAACGGAGTTAACTGAACCTGCTTTGAGGGGTAACTTAAATTCTCATGATGGAGCTCCTCTTTTGAGCAGTAACGTGGGTGACACTCTCAAGAGTTCATGTGCTAATTTCCTGTCTGATGGTTTTGTCAGTCCTCTGGACAGTAATGACAGGAAATCAGTTAAAATATATCGTGATACAGGTGCTTGCCAATCCCTTATGCTGACCAGTGTTCTAGGCTCTAATGTTAATTCCTCTGATGAAACTGTAATCTTACAAGGTTTAGGGAATAATTATTTCTCTGTCCCTCTGTGCAGAGTGAATTTAGAGTCTGGTTTTGTTAATGGTTCCGTTATGGTTGGGTTGGTTGAGACACTCCCAATGTCAGGTGTAACTTTCTTACTTGGAAATGATATTGGTGGAAGTCAAGTGTGTCCTGCTCCTCAGTTGTCTAGTGAGCCAGTGGCTGCGGCCCGGGATTGTGATGTCCCTGATGTGTCCCCTGCATGTGCTGTCACTAGGGCTAAGTCTAAAGTTACTGGTGATTTAGAGGATAATGATGATGATGATGTTATCCTAGCTGACACTTTTCTTGCTAATTTGGACCACTCACCAGATGAGGCAGTACCCCGTAGTGTTGATAATTTGTCTCGTCAAGAGTTGGTTGAGTTGCAGGTTGCTGACCCTGAGTTGAAAGGTCTAGCTAACTCTGCTTACAATGAAGAAGAGTCAGCCGCTGCTTCTACTTGTTATTATGTAAAGTCAGGAGTACTTATGAGGAAGTGGAGACCCCCAACAGCATCAGCCGACTGTGAATGGGAGGTTGTACATCAAGTTGTCATCCCTCGTGTTTGTAGGCAGGATATCATTCGAGTGGCTCATGATTCCAGTTTGGCAGGACACCTTGGAGTGAGGAAGACTGTGGCACGCATTTTGAAACACTTCTACTGGCCAGGTATCTTCAGGGATGTTTCCTGGTATTGTAAGTCTTGTCACACCTGTCAAGTTGTGGGGAAGTGTAATCAGACCGAAAAGGTTGCACCTCTAGTTCCCATTCCTCCTTTTGAGGCGCCTTTCACCCGTGTGTTGGTGGATATTGTGGGCCCTCTTCCTAGGACTTCTTCAGGATTTTCTTATGTGTTGACCATGATTGATATGGCTACTCGTTATCCTGAAGCCATTCCACTTAGAAACATCTCAGCAAAGAACGTGGTTAAGGAAATGCTAGGGTTCTTCACAAAGTTTGGTCTGCCCAAGGAGGTACAGTCAGACCGGGGAAGTAATTTCATGTCAAACGTTTTCAAGCAGTCTCTGAAAGAGTTGGGCATCACCCAGATCACGTCTTCAGCTTACCATCCCCAGACCCAAGGAGCGTTGGAGAGATATCATCAAACACTCAAATCGATGCTCAAGAAATACTGTTTGGAACATCAGAAAGACTGGGATAAAGGTCTTCCATTCGTTGTGTTTGCTGCAAGAGAATCTCCAAATGAATCACTGGGCTTCTCACCTTTTGAACTACTGTTTGGCCATGAAGTAAGAGGACCTCTTAAATTACTCAAGGAATGCTGGCTGTCGGAGGAAGATGACGTCAACCTGCTGGAGTATGTGATGAAGTTCAAAGAACGGCTGTCCACTGCTTTACAGCTGGCGAGAGAGAATTTAGGAGCTGCTCAGGAGAAGATGAAGACTTGGTATGATAAGAAGTCCAGGTTACGCCACTTTCAGCCAGGAGATCAGGTTTTGATTCTGCTACCAGTTCATGGGCAACCTCTTCAAGCCAAGTTTAGTGGTCCTTATTTCGTGGAGAAGAAACTCAGTGATGTCAACTATGTCATCGCCACACCAGATCGTAGAAAGAGCAAGCAACTATGTCACATCAACATGCTAAAGTTATATCACAGGCGGGACGAAAATAATCCAGTCTGCACTGTAGCTGTTCCACCCGAGTCTGCAAGTGAAGCTCTCCCATGCAGTATGAGCCTGAGTGATAGTTTGGGGAAGAATCCTGATATCATGAATGATCTCCAGACTAAGCTTTCTCATCTACCTCCCAAGGAAAGGCAGGAGTTTTCGGCATTACTGCAGGAGTACCCGCAAGTGTTCCGTGCCACTCCAGGAAGAACCACTGTGTTGATGCATGATGTCGATGTTGGAGACGCAAAGCCAATTAAATTGCCTCCTTACCGTGTGAACCCAGTGAAAGTTCCTCTCATCCAGAAGGAGCTTGGCTACCTGTTGGACCACAAGATGATTGAGCCCTGTCAGAGCGAGTGGAGTTCTCCTGTCACTCTGGTCCCTAAGCCAGGTGGGTCACAGCGGCTTTGCATTGACTACAGACGTGTTAATCAGATAACCAAAACAGACACTTACCCTCTCCCTCGTGTGGAAGATTGCATAGACAAGATCGGAAAGGCTAGGTACATAAGTAAGTTTGATTTGTTAAAGGGATACTGGCAAGTACCTATGACTGAATGTACTAGGGAGATCTCATGTTTTGTAACATTAGGAAGGACTTTTGCATGTTCTGTAATGCCATATACAGATTGTTTTAGAGTAATAAGAAATTTCCTTTGTAAATTTCTTTTGTCTTTGTGGGGAGGTGTTACATAGCCTGTGATTTCATCATCCTTTGTGTAATTTTAACGCACAGTATGCTGCATGTTTGATCACGAGCGTGTTCTGCCTCAGTCCCCCCCTTCTACCGTTATAGTAGAGTAAGTCGTCATTTCTGTTGTTGAGTCCGGGATTGTCAACTCTTTGTCCCCATGGCTTCATTTGCGCGTCCTTCTTACAAGTTGTATCAAGCTCTCCTGGCCCCTATATAATGAGCTCAGTCTCTGCATCATTGCCACTTAGATCTGCTCCTCATTTTGTTCACATCTCTGTCCTCCCCTGTACAGATCTTATTATTGTGAGTGCTCAAGAAATCTCCAAACATCTAGCAGCTGTGTGTAATTTGAGTATGTTATTGCATTTTTTCTTGTACTGTGTAGCATAAGGTTAATTCTTAGGCCTAGTGAGGTTTTTGATTAATGTTGGGTTTTATGTCAGTCATTTTTGATAATAGTTTGGATCTGTAATAATTTATCTGGCATTCACTGAGTATTATCTGGTATCTCATTTTATCAGGGCTGACTTAGATAAATTTACTCTTGCTAATTTCGTGTTAATAGAGGCTATTGCAGTTAACCATATATTTAACCTGTTTATTTGCCATTACGTTATCCTTATGAGTCCTGAATGTTTTGTTGTTAGTTTGAGCATTAAACTTTAACTTGTAATTTTACCTAACTCTTTTGTTTTGAACCTGGAAGTTTACGGGACAGTAGTGATTTTTAGTATTCTCACTTAAAGTGTACGTTATCTTTCTCTGTTCCGTAACAATATATATATCAGCCGTTTGAGTATCCACTACAGGACCGGCCTATCCCAACCGAAGCTGGGACGATACAGCCAATGTATTTCTATTAAGTGGCTTAGGCTGTCAGGTAGAGATTGTATGTAGGGTGAGAAGTGCTTGTAAGTGTATTGTAGTGTTGGAGTGGCTTTGGATGTGTGTGTAGTCTGTGAACCAAGTGTAATCGGCCCGCGCAAGCCAACTGGGTGCAAACATACTTTATAGTATGCGACACTGGGTCAACCACAGCACCCCTGTTGTCCGCCAATGCAGTACGTGGCCAGAAGAACGCTCCCAAAGTTTATTACTCTGGCGGGGCGAGAACCCTCGTCCTTCAGTGTACGAAAACGCACACTCTACCACTGTACCACAGAGGCTTCATATATATATATATATATATATATATATATATATATATATATATATATATATATATATATATATCTATCTATCTAGATATAGATAGATAGATAGATAGATAGATATAGATATATATCTATATATATCTATATATATAGATATATATCTCTCTCTATATCTATATCTGTCTATCTATCTATATCTATATCTATATCTATATCTATATCTATATCTATCTATCTATCTATCTATCTATATATATATATATATATATATATATATATATATATATATATATATATATATATATATATATATATATATAGTGTGTGTGTACACACATACATACATACATTACATATTTACGTAGAGGAGAGAGAGAGAGAGAGAGAGAGGAGAAAAAATATATTTGTGAAGAAATATCTTAGTAGGGTTAAGTGGCTGGAATTGTTATGAGATTATCGGGAGAGTGATGGAGGAGGAGGTAACAGGGAGGTAGTGAGTGAGGGAGAGGGTTGATGGTTAGTATGAGTGTGACGCAAGGGGTGGCTTGATTGATTGAAGGAAATAGATCTGGTGGTGTAACAAAGAGTGGGAACATAGTTAAGAGAGACAGTAAGGTTGGAAGGATATGAGGAAGACTGAGGAGAGGTGAGTGAGGGGAATATGAGGAGGTATGTGTGAGAGTATGAGCAAGGGTGAGAGTTTGGTTATGAAGGAAAGCACAGCGAACAGGAGAGAATGAGAGGGATAAGTAAAATTGAGATTTTGTTGAATGAAAGAAGTGAGAGAATAAAAGAGGTCATAAGAGAAAACATAAAGATAGACATAAGGAAGGGGATGTTAGGTATGCTTAACTACACCCTTCTTACTCCAACCTAGCCTAGAATTGCCATCTCTCCAACTTGAATGCCGAGTTGTAACAATAGATCAACACTAGAATATGGTGTTATTCACGAAGAAGTGCTGTGGCAAGGATGTATAGCCATAGTATTGTCTCATTCAGCCACAGAGCTACGCGAAGTAAGCTGCAAATGGACAAAAATTTAGGCCAAGAGAAGTTGAAGAAGTAAAGGATGAGATGTTCAGAATCAATTGTCATAGGTCTATCATAACCTTCTTTCAATTGCAACAGTACTTTTTTTTTAACTACATTAAAATGATAGTAGATATAATTTACTATAATGAGATAAAACTGCTGTAAAAGTCATTAGCAACAACACATCCATAAACTGTCACCACCTTCAACCACCACTACCACTGTCAGTCACTACCAGCACCTCTACCACTGCTATCACCAACCTATCCTTTTACCACCACCACATTCTTAATTAACTCTCACCACCACCATCATCCACCATCATTATCTTCACCATCACCACCTCCCCACCGACCATGTCAAACCCACCAGCCTGCCACCACCACCATATCCACAATTGCATACACAAAAACTAGTCTCCACCACCCTCACTCCATTGCCTTCATTAAGTATACTGGTTACATCCTTATACCAACCCTCCTGTCTCCCTGCATGTCATTAAGCAAGACTGATGCTTAATAGTCTACCTGTCTCACTTCTTACCTCCCACCCGATCTCCCTGCCTACGTCCTCTTCTATCTGCCTGGCTGCCTGCCTGGGTACGTTATGTATATAGTGGCCTTGCCGAGAATGTCAACACAGGCATGGTTCGAACGTGGTAGCAATTTGTCCTTTACTACAATTTGTTAGTGCAAAGAAGAAGGAAACAAAGGCTAGAAGCCCTCAAAAAAGCGTTCTTTCCAAGAAAAACTGAACAAAACAGAGCCAAATTCAAGATCCGTTCATTTCGAGATCCCTGTATACATTGCACTTAAAATATTGGGGTTCATTGATTTAGGGAAATACAGATTGTGGAAGACAGCTCCAGAGGTGAATTTTTGCTTACATAAGGGCTAAGAACTCTGCCACACTAGCCCTGAACATGTTATCTGTAAGACGAAATGAAGCACAGAGCTGTTGCTGCTTCATTGATAGGATCTGTGTCTTGGACGAAACCCTGTGCCTCGTTTCCACTTGCTGATCACATGTGTCGGGTAAGTGTAGCGACGCCCTAAGAATATCGACTAACTATTGCATTAGAGTTGGACAGAAAAGACGTGAAAGTTTGTTGTCAGACGGTTGCATCGCGCCTGCTGTAACTGTGCAAGTGGGCAGATCAGAAAAGCGGTGAACATTCAGACAGGGATAGTAGAGAGATAAAACCGCAACCCTGTGGCGAAACGAGAGAGGTTGAAGGGAGTCAGTAAGAGGATAGGGAGTGATGGAAACTAAATTTTCGTGGTACCGTAGTTTCTCTTCACTGAATGTACTCTCTCGTATACGCCGCACCCCACCACTCTCCATCTGCACACACCACACACATCCCCCTCTCCCTAACTACCCTCACTTTTCCTGCTCTGTACCGAGATAGAAGGGTAGAGGGAGTCATTGAGTACACGAATACTCGGGGCCACAGATAGAGACTTCATCCCTTTTCTGTGATACGAGAAACAACAGAATACTTGACACCTAAGCTCTTGGCCTGCTACGCTGTTGCAAGGCCCACTTTTTATTTCCACCTAGAGTCTATACTGTAATCACTATTCTCCCTTCCCCTCCCAACTCTCAGAGGCATTGCTTATGTGTCTGTTTGTTTCCTTGTCATTAATGGTGTTTTTGTGTGCATCTGAGAATAGTGTAAAGCTTTTTTATGTATCAACCCTGCTACATCCACACTTCTTTTATGCCTAAATCTTACCCATAGAACACCACTCTTCCATCACATCACGTTTTCTTCATCACAAACACTTACCACACTCACGCCAAACCTCCACCAACTCACCAGTACACCCAAACTATACCACCACCACCACACCATTACTCATTAGTGTCATATCGGAGTCTGCCTATTTATATTGATCCATCATTCAATCAGTCGTTCAGGCTGTCCATATGTCTATCCATCTATCGGTCATGTTATGTGTCTGTCTGTCTGTTTATGTACTCAGTCTTGTCAGTGGGGAACAGGATAAGAAAGACACCCCCTCCACTGGCCGCTCCCTCACCACCAGCATGCCTACCCTGCAGTCCGTAACACCACCCCGTCACCACTGGCCTTCAGTAGTAATCACGCTGTTTCACCCACATCCACACCACGCAGGGGATCTTCGCGTCATTCCTTCGTATAGGAAGGACCATGCGGGGGTGTGGCAGGGCAGGGTAGGGCAGTGCAGGGCGAGGCAGGGTAGGGTGAAGCACGGCTGGAATAAGGCAAGGTAGGATGATTTAAGGTGAGGAAGGCCAGGGTGAAGCAGGGCAGGAGAGAGGCAGGGTAGGATGAGTTAAGGCAGGGTGAATCACAGCAGGATGAGGGAGGACAGCGTGAAGCAGGGCAGAATGAGGTAAGATAGAATGAGTTAAGATAGCGTGAAACGGATCAGGGTGAAGCAGGACAAGGTAAGGCAAGGCAGGATGAGTCGGGCTGGGTGACGTAGGATTATCTGAAATTATTCAAAGTTAGGATAGACTGGGTAGATTGTAGCCAGGGCGAGGGTTGGCTTGAGCGAGAAAGGATGGTGAAGGGTATACCGAAGATGGATGTGATTAACCTAAGCAGTACTGAATTAGATGAGGCAAAATTGTTGTGTGCAAGGCAGAACTGGATTATGAAGGGCAGGACGCATTAGCTCATGTTTCACTACGTCACCCGCTACCACAGCCAGCACGGCCATGTGGGTGAAGCATGTAGTGGTGTCGAAACCCGCCCTGGCCGCTGGGTGGACAAGGTGGAAGTGGTAAGGTGATGGAGGGAGGGAAGCAGGAGGAGTTGGAGGAAAGCAGGTAGGAGGGAGGGAAAAATAAGAGGTAGACAGAAAGGGGGAGGAGATGAGGTTACCGGTAATCATAATGTGGTTAGGAGAATGGAGTCTAGTTATTTACACAAAGGACTTAAATATTAGTGTCGTGTCATAGTCTACCGGCGTGATTCTCAAACTGAGGGTAGCCAGATACTTTTTGGTTGTCGCAAATTGATATATAGAATTAGAAAAGTATAAAATACTCTTATAGTTAGGCCCATGTCTGCCGTATATGACAAAAGAGTAAGTACAGCGATTATGTAGCCTCACTGAAATGGGCGTGTGTACATTACGAGTACAGTATTTCAGATTTAAGACACGGTGGAGAACGATACTGGTGTACTGCAACGATTACTAATCCTAAAGAAGTGTTGCCACTAAGGGTACATTTGTTACTTTTTAGTATGTTTTTTAACACTTGTGGTACTTGATTTGCCACTGAAATTTGTGGTATATTAGAAAAAACAATGCGTGACGGTTACATAAAGTCAGATAGTGGAAGCATACAGATGAATATAATGGGGAGATTAACATTGATATTTTCAGTTTCTCGTTTGTTAATGCTGAAAGAAAAGCCCCAAGAAACAGTTTTTGAATAATAGAGATTAAATATACTTTGGTTCTTTGTATCACTTCCATCCTATGTTGCTTTCGTGATAATAATTAAATAAGACCAACATGAAACTCGATTAGATTTGAACTTGTCTCTTACCTGCATCTGTTTAATAGCCAAAAGTTGCCATAAGTGTGCGTGTATGTTTAGCATATCCTTCCCTTAACTCTCCTTGTCCCGTCCACTGTCCTGTCAGCCACACCACCACCACAATAAATTAACGCAGGTGTCGCAGTCGTGTCGGATTTGCATACCGTCTCCATCTGTTATTTATATTGCTGTCATTGCGGACACAGTTGTTATTATTATGTGTGTGTGTGTGTGCTTGTGTGTGTGTGTGTGTGTGTGTGTGTGAGAGAGAGAGAGAGAGAGAGAGAGAGAGAGAGAGAGAGAGAGAGAGAGAGAGAGAGAGAGAGAGAGAGATTATCCACTGCCTACGTCAGAGAACCCAGACTCAGTTCCTGCATCAGACCATTAGAGAATTCCCCTACATGGCTGTATATTCGTCCCCATCTGATTCTGGGCAGGAGCAGGGGGAGATTATCAGTGTGAATATTCACACAACTGGTATTTCTCGCATATATCACTGTATAACTTCATCACTGCCAGGAATGTGTAAAAAGGCTGTGTGTGTGTGTGTGTGTGTGTGTGTGTGTGTGTGTGTGTGTGTGTGTGTGTGTGTGTGTGTGGAGACGAAATGGTGACAACGCTGCCAGAACCTTGTAATTGGCCTGGTGTACACGTGATGGACCACTGATCCAACCACCCACACATAAGCACGTCACATAGACCTCTTTAAGCCTTCATTAAGCTATTTATTTGTACGACTGGTAAATATATACTGACTTTTTACAGCGCCGATAAATACACAACTCATCGCAACCCTGACCACATTAGGAATGACACTATACAACCTTTTCTTTATGCTGTGTGACGTGTCGTGTTGAGATTGTCTTGAAAGAAAATCCTCCGGGTATCTGTCCAGCATCAGTAACGAGCAGTCATCCCAAGACATACCATCTTCTTAAGATTGTCCTTGGCTTTGTTTTTTCTTGCTGTGTACCGTAGGCTTATTATCATCCTCCAACCTCTCTCTCTCTCTCTCTCTCACAGCCATACGAACACCATCTTCTTAGAGCACAGATACAGAGCCCATTGAAAAGTTGTGCCTCTGTAATTTTTCACATATGTAGGACTAGATATCTGATTCCAGCTTTCTTACGGTTCCTCATACCATAAATGCCTCAATATCTCTCTCTCGCAGGGCATGACCATTATCTCTTGCCACACAGAGTCACCCTTCCTCATGTACTCCTACCTTACACTGTGGCTTGTATTCTCGTTCGTAAAGAAAGCTCCCTAACACCTCTTCCTTAGCGATTTATTTTTATATATGGCTGGTTAATAACCTTTTGTATGTTTTGAATGTTAAGTGAGACGATAGTATATGAATTTACCTAACACAGAAGAGGACAACAAGATGTATTAAGGAAAATAAATAGCTAAGGAAAATGTATTAGGGAACTTAATCGTCGATAATACGGGCCTATATGCTTACGCCTCGCTCCTGGTCATCCTCTCCTCTCCTCCCATGTCATCAGCCATATTACCATGTTTGGATAGATGCATCAAGACTTGCAAAATTAAGAACAAAAGTTCAACCATTAGTGTAGGTACATCCACTCAGGCACCTCATATTGAGCAGGCGATGATAGATGATAGAACATGCGATGATAGAAGGGCGATAAGCGATAGTACAAAAATTGTTATATTAGTAAAGAGTTTCCCAGTTAGTAATAAAATAAATAACAGTAAATGCCAAGGTAGAGGCATAACTACTAGTAATAATGTGAAAGTGTATTACACAAACAGCCTGAGTTTACCTAATAAAATGGATGAACTGAGGGCTTTAATTTGTACAGAGAAAATAGACATTGCCGTTATTAGTGAAACTTGGATGAATACAGACACTCGAGAATTTTTAGCAGAATATCAGTTAAAAGTCTATAATATTTTTGTGTCAAACCGTCCGGGAAGAAAGGGGGGAGGGGTAGCTATTTATGTAAAGGATTCATTAAACTGTTACAATAAAGCAGACATTAAAGTAAATAGGGACACGGAAAGTGTCTGGGTTGAAATTAGTAACAATAGGGAGAAATTAGTCTTAGGAGCAATTTACAGATCTCCTTAATTAAGTAGAGCTGATAGTAAATACCTTTGGGAGGAAATTAGGAAAGCATCACAGTCCAGCTTAGTAATAATTGTAGGGGACCTTAATCTGCTAAGGATAGATTGGACAAATCAGACAGGAGATGCAGAGTCAGAGGAATTTCTAGAGGTAGTACAGGATAATTTCCTTTATCAGTATATCAGGGAGCCCACCAGAGGTAATAATATACTAGATTTGGTTTCAGTTAATGAAGAAAATATCATTAGTGATATAGAGGTTGGTGGACGACTTGGTAATAGCGGTCATGAAGAAATTAAATTCAAATTTATTTGGGATGTCTGTTCCACTGAAGATACCTCCACCGTTCCTAATTTTCGTCTAGATTTCGATGGCTTAAGAGCTTATTTTCGAACGGTATTCCACAGGGAGATTAGCTATTTGAGGGAATGCCAGGTCAGTGGGGAACCCCAGGTCATAGGTGAAGGGCAGGAAACACGTGGGAATGTCCGTCAGGTGTCTGTGAAGGGGGAGGTGGTAGATCGGAATGTAGTCCAGGTGACGTGAATTAACTCAGTTCCAGTACCAAGCAGACGTTCGACCAGTGAGAAGTATAACGAGTTAATAAGTATAATACACTGAGGCCAAGATAGATATATCCCTTCAAAACCGTTTAGAACGAATAATTCAGAACCAAGATGGTTAAACAACAGATTAAAATCTCTCATAGGCCAAAGGAAAAGAATATATAGAAAAATAAAACGTGGAGAGGAACACTTATGTAACCGGTAAACGATTTTAAATAGAGAAGTAAAGAGGGAGATAAGAAAAGCAAAGAGAAGTTATGAATTTAAGGTTGCTAGTGAATCAAAAGAAAACCCCAAGGGTTTTTATCAAATGTACCGTACGAAAAATAAAGATAGGATAGGACCACTCAGAACAGAATCAGGTGACATTACCAGTGAAGATAAAGAAATGTGCTCCATCCTAAATAATTATTGCATATCAGTATTGACCAAGGAAAATCTGGACCTGGTCCCTCAAGCAGCAAATATTTACTATGAGAATACGGAAAATATTCTTAGTAAAATAACCATTAGTAAGGAGGACGTATTGAAAGAAATTAATAAGTTAAAATCTCAAAATCGCCAGGTCCGGACGATATATATATGCAAAAATTGTAAAAGAAACCAAAGAAGAATTATGTCAGCCACTTTTAACATTATTTAATGACTCCTTAAGTTCAGGAGAAGTTCCCGAGGCGTGGAAGACCGCAAACGTAGTGCCCATCTTTAAAAAGGGTGATAAATCAGCTGCGTCGAATTATCGTCCGATAAGTCTAACGTTAATAGTAGGAAAAATGTTAGTCAATTTTGGCAGATAAGATTAGAGAACACTTAGAAATATTTAATCTTATAAACGAAAGTCAGCACGGATTCAGGCAAGGACGATCCTGCCTCACAAACTTGTCGTTCTACTCGGAGGTCTATGAGGCAGTAGATAGCGATAAAGCTTATAATGTTATTTATCTGGACTTTAGTAAAGCTTTTGACAGGGTCCCACACGAAAGGTTAGTTAGAAAGGTTCGAGCACACGGTATAGACGGCGATATCTTAAAATGGATAGAATCCTGGCTGAAAGGACGAAAGCAGAGAGTATTAATAAATGGAACTATAGTCAGACTCAAATATGAAGTCCGTTTGGGTGGGGCCTGAGAGGGGATTTCCCTCTCTACAGCTCTGCCGCATCAACCCCAGTACCTATTTCTCTCTCTGTCATATGTCAGCTATTTACTATTTGATATTGTATATTAAATATTCTGTACTTATTAAATATATTAAATAAGGCTATATAGTGCTATGAATGTGTCGTTTTTTAGGATAATAGCAATGATTTGTATAAATTCCACACCACGTGACAACGTCGCTTTCCAATGTTGCCAGAGGTCAAGGACACCCACCTCAGACTACAGGTGACCGGTCACTTCCTGCCTGATTCCCACCCACGATGGCAGCTACTCCGACTCGCTCTCGTGTGCTCCACAGTCGGGAGAAAGAACTTACAAGGTGAACAAGTATTTTTTAGAAGAAAGATCAGAGAGAGGACTTATGCCTACTGGGGAAACCTTTATAAAAAAAACGCGCCAAGACTTTTACCTCAGTGGTGGTGTGGAAAAAAGGTCGAAACAATATAGAAGAAAACAAAACTTATAAATATATAAAAGCTTTCTCAATCAACTGAGAGAGAGAGAGAGAGAGAGAGAGAGAGAAGGTTTGGCAGAGCTGTCGAGAGGGAAATCCCCACGCGGGCCCCACCCAAACTGACTTCATATTTGAGTCTGACCATAAGTCGGACTGGGGATTAGTAACTAACGGTGTACCACAGGGTTCAGTACTCGGTCCCTTATTATTTATTATATATATATAAATGATCTAGACTTAGGAGTCAATAGGAGCATCGGCAGATTTGCCGACGATACAAAAATAGAGCGTATCATTAACTCGACCGACGATTGCCATAACTTACAAAAAGACCTCGATACATTGTCCAAATGGTCTAAAACTTGGCAACTGGAATTTAACGTTGAATAATGTAAAGTACTTAACGTAGGCAAGACCATTGGAGACACTAAATACAGCTCAGATAACAAAGAAATTAGCAAATCGGAATGCGAGAGGGATCTTGGAGTTATGGTTAGTAACTACCTTAAACCAAGGCAACAGTGTATTAATGCGAGAAATAAAGCAAATAGGGTCCTAGGATTTATTTCGAGAAGCGTGAGCAATAGATCATCAAAAGTAATACTGCAACTTTATCTAGCATTAGTAAGGCCACATTTAGACTACGCAGTACAATTTTGGTGTCCTTACTATAGAATGGACATTAATTGGTTAGAAAATGTACAGAGAAGAATGACAAAAATGATACATGACGTCCGGAACCTGTCATATGAAGACAGACTGAAAAGACTTAGTCTGC
The DNA here is from genome assembly GCF_032717465.1 of Coenobita brevimanus. Lineage (NCBI taxonomy): Eukaryota > Metazoa > Arthropoda > Malacostraca > Decapoda > Coenobitidae > Coenobita > Coenobita brevimanus. The sequence goes on from NC_137049.1 coordinate 2,644,044, forward strand.
ATTCGCTAGAGAGGCGTAGAGTAAGGGGAGACTTAATTGAGGTGTTTAAGTGGATGAAGGGTATAAATAAGGGAGATATTAGCAAGGTACTTAAAGTGAGCATACAGGATAGAACTAGAAGTAATGGTTTCAAACTAGAAAAATTCCGTTTCAGTAAGGAAATCGGTAGAAATTGGTTTGGTAATAGAGTAGTAGACGAATGGAATAAGCTACCTAGTAAAGTAGTTGCTGCCTCTTCCATTGAGAGTTTCAAGCATAGGCTAGATAAGCATATGACAAATAAGGAGTGGATATAGAAAAAAGAAAATCTTATAACCAATACTAATTCATAATTTTTCCTTTTCAGGTTACACTATGATAGTCTCTATTCTCCTTACACACTTTCCTGTAAAATGTCCATGCCAGTTTTTCTATACTGCGTGGTGTTCTTTCTGACTTTTTCCTGCCGGCTTCGGCTGGAGAGTTTGGAGGGCGGGGGAGAGCCTTCGTCTTTGCTATCCTTATCTCATTCTAGTAGTTAAGTTACCCTTCTAGGAGCTGCCTAGCATGGGCCAACCGGCCTACTGCAGTTATCCTCTCTTCTTATGTTCTCTCTCTCTCTCTCTCTCTCTCTCTCTCTCTCTCTCCTTCCCTGATTTTGGCTTATGATGAGTACTTTACTGTCCTTTCTAATGTTTTACTCCTTATATATTTTTACTCATATTCTAAAATATCAATATGCACACCTGTATGTGTTGTAATATACCATAGGTAATATTATATGTCCGGTACGCATATTAACTGTTATAACCAATAAATAATGCTTCAGACAATGGCGATCAATTTGGTGACAGTACTAGAGGGAAGTATAAGCGCTGTCACACCTCCCCATTCTGCTCATCACCGTAGACCAATCAGGGACGAGAGAAGGAAAGTCTTTTCCTCATTCCTCCCTGAGGGAGGCGCTTCTCCGCCACCTATCGCTGTCGCGAGTTGTGTGTGTGTGTGTGTGTGTGTGTGTAGCAGTAGAAGTGTAGGTGTGTGGGTGTGTAAGTACGAGTAGGTGGATCGGTATAAGGGTGTTGGTATGGGTAGGTGGGTGGGTTTGAGTGTGTGAGGGTATGGCAGTGGTTGTAGGTGTACCTGTTGGTGTAGGTGGGTGGGTGGATGTGAGAGTGTGGATGTGGGTGTGACTGTGGCTGTGGGTAGATGGGTGGGTGTTGGTATGGTACTAAGTGTGTAGTAATGGGTGGATGTGGTTGTGGGTGTAGGTGTGGGTGTGGGGGTATTGTGGATAGTGTTTTGTTTGCGAGACTTAATAGATAATATTGGAGTTGTTATTTTGAACAGCATACTATTATTATGCCCTCTCTCTCATGCTAATAACGTTATTTTTTTCTCGTTAGGAAATGGGAATTAATCCTGCCTCAATGAAACTGACACGTGTAAACATTACAATACGTAAGTCTATTTCGAGGAAGTTTATACGTCGAGATAGTTTTTTTTTTTTTTTTTAAATCACATAATACGTATTTTTATTTCATCACAGGATACGTGTTTTTATTTCATCACGAGATACTTTGCCAGTGCATATGTATCAGGATTACCTGTATACAGAATAGTCAGCAGAGCATCTGTACATATAGTGGTAACATTGGCGTCCTCTGAACACTGAGGAAGACAGTCCGACCTTCACCTGCTGTGGGACCCTAAATCTTCCACCATGGGATGAACATGTTAACGTTGAATTACCCAGCTAAAATCTCCTAAGCTAATCTTAAGCCCTTAATGTGGCGTTGGGTTCACTGTGCACTAAGACATGGCTACTCGTGTGGTAAAGAATATTCGTCTTTATAAGGAGTACATGGAGGAGAGCGGCTTAGACTGATAGGAGGGAGTGGTGATGAGTTGTAAAAGAGAGGCATGAAAGAGTTCCTGTAGCAGCCACCTTGGATGAAGTCTTTGGATTGGACGTCTGGCAAGAGGTAGACATAAGCTAACAGTTTAATGTGTGTATAATGAATGGTTTGAGTCATATTGTGGGCGTAGCATAATTTACAGCGTCTGGCAGTATATAGATAAAGAGATAAATGGAGGGTTTGGTATGTGGTTGATTGGCGGTGTAGGATGTAACGCGACCATAACTCAGTACCTCAGACCCGCCTGCAGCCCGCCCTCCCAACCCCAGTGTTTGGTGAGAGATATCCCGCTAATGTTCCGCTAAACACCCCCTGCCCTGACCAACTCCAGCCAGCCGTCGGAGAGTAAGTCGATGGTCAGCAAATGCCCAGGTAAAACCCAGTAAGTTAATTCTCAGAGAAGTATAACAGAGAGGGGAATAGGGTTTTCTGGGTCTGTAGTAATTTATAATTCGTGTAGGCCCCAGTTGTCAATTTGCAACGCCCAAAGAGACAAGTGAACCCACCCACCAGTGTAAACATCAGTACCCCGGCCTCACCCCACCTGCAGCCGTAGTGAAGGTCCTGTTTGTTTAGGTGATGGATGGCAACAGTATTCCATCCCATCCAAAGACGATAGGAACGTGAGAAGGACAGCATGCTAGGAAAAATCGTTGGGAATAAAGACTGTGGGTTTCTTGCCACCATCCCTGAAGCTGTCATTAACCACAAGTTTAATACCCCTTCTCTCAATGATCAGTTGTCCCGAACGCTGTGGGGCGAGATGATATCATAGAGCAGGAACGAGATCAACAAGGGGCTACTGGTGAAGCTGTTATCTGAGGGACTCCCATGTTTATACACTTCAGTATTGGGAAGCGTCTTGCTGTTATCGCTGAGCTCCATATTAACGAATACTGAGTGGCACTGTAAAGCAGAAAAAAAATGGAATAAGTAAAAATTCATGAAATGCAGATATATTCTCAGTAAAACCTGAAACTTGTGATCACTTACAGCATATTGTTTTAGTATGGGCAGTCGTACTCTGGCAAGCAGTTTTCCGGGTATAAAAGTCATCAAATTAACCTTCCTGTAGCATGGTAAGTCTTAATACATGTACTAAGAACAACCAGATGTATATCAGACCCCAGTCCCTCTCTGTACATCACTCAGGTTGCTCATAGTGCCACCTGGGAGGCACAGTGTCTGGGGCCTTCTTGTTCTCATTGCTTCGTTATCTGTTGTCTTACTTTATATACCATCCTCATCAAGTACACTCCACTTTTGCAGTATATAAATCTTTTCCTCTCCGCCCAGTGGCCTGTGCTAGTTGTGTTGGGTCATTAAGTGTTGGTGGTGTGGTCAGAACGCCGCGGAAGTAAGTGGTTACCGGGGATATCTGTGTTACTTCTGTAGTGTTATTAAGCGTTGGTGATGTGATCAAAGCGCCTCGGAAAGACGTACAGTAGGTACCCGGGTTATGCATCAGTGATGAGATGTGCCCTGGAAGATGTGTTTTGCCAGCACCAGGGGAACGTATTTGTGGATATATGAAGCTCAGACAAGGCAGCAGTGGAGAGTAATTCATTTCAACCCACACTCCGCATTACCGGCACTGAAATAAGACCTCCCAGGCTGTTGCAAAATTATACTCAAGGACAGTCTCTTTCTGTGTCACGTAAATTACCATTATTTACAACGAGATTATAACTTCAAACTACTATCATACACGGAGGGAATGGTATTTGATTTTATTTCACCCCTGGTCGTAAACCCCAATAAAATTATCTATCGATCTATCTACTGCCAGACGCCGTAATCCCTTGTACGGGGTGGCCACAAACAAATCTCCTCCACGTCACCGTCTCCCCCGCCATTTCACTGCCCTGCTCCCAGTTCACACCCCCTCTCTCATATACCACACCACTCCATCTTTCCATCTCATCCTTGGCCTTCCCATCCCTCTCTCCCCCTCCACCTCACTCACATACACTCTCCTCGTCAGTCTCTCACTCTCTATCCTCTCCACATAGCCAATAAAACGAGCCTGGAAATTAATCTTTCAGTTCAATCAGAATAACTAGACTGGAACGGAAATTACGAGTGACCCTGGTTTCATCTTAATTTCAGCGTGCTGGGGGGCTGCTGAAGGCGCTGACGAGGCAGTAAAAAAGAAATATACATTGGTGGTGGGGAGGAGGCGGTAAGGATGATGGTGAACGGCAGTACTGTATATGGTTAAGGTGGATCATAAGTGGGGAGGGGGAGGGATGTGATGTTGCTGGTGGGGAGGAGGCGGTAGGAAAAGGAAATGAGCAGGGGCAGAAAAAAAAAGAAAGGAAGAGGTGTAGTATACGCTTGAGGTGGATCATGAAAGGGCAGAGAAGGGAATGATATATCGCCGTGTGTGTGAGAGGAAGAACGAATGAAAAAGTAATAGACGAGAGTTGTTCAGGGTATCTAACAACGGAGAATAAGAATTTTAGCCACACGAAATATGGCATGTGTCTCCGTCGAGCGTTTGTCTTCTGAAAATCGTTAGTGAGTGTCTGACGGACTGTGGTTTCTTGATATGCTCCCGTATCTAAAATCAGGTGGAAGATATGGATAGTTTAAGGGAATCAATATAGAAGGGGATGAGAGAGTGATCTGGTAGGTATGAGGGAAGGATGTGGAGCTGAGGGAATGATGTGAAGGGGATGAGGTATAGATGGTTTGTTTTCATCTGAGGAAATTGAGTCATTCTCACAATTCAAATACTCAGCTGGTGATTATATGGAAGTCAACAAGCCCTGGTTATAAGGCAGGAATGATTCTCCTTGGTTACTAATAAAATCAACCCTCCTGTCTTACTACATTTGGCCATCTGCTAAAATGAAAAGGAGTTAGGGATGAGTAGTAGAAACGCGCTGTGCTTACATGAAGCTGAAGAGGGATATGAAGGATGTTAGAGATGAAGAGATTCCTGTGAGGGTTTGGTTTGAGAAAGATGGGAGAAGCATAGATAAATGATGGGAATTTGGTGGAGTAGAGTAATGTAGAGAAAGGGAGGGTTGTAAAAATTCGTTGGTACACAAGGATGAGATGAAGTGGACCTAAGGAGTTATAAAGACCCGTAACCTACATATACCAGTAGGTGGATATGAATATGATGTGTATAAGGTGTAAAGTAACTGCTTGAACTTGACCCAAGGATTGGTTGCCTGTGGTGGGCAATTTATTCACTGTCCGGGAGGTGGTTGTGCGCGTGTGTTTCGGTGGTGGGGAGGTGCTGTTGTTGAGGGGAAGAACATGGTTGGAATGTAGTGTTGGGGCCAGGGTGAGTGCAGGGGAGAAGGTGGTTGGGATGTGGTGTTAGGGGGAGGATAAGGTGAGTGAGAGGGTCGAGTTAGTTGAGGTGTGGTATTGGGGTTGGGGGAGAGGAGGTAAGAGGGGGAGGTGGTTATGGTGTGGTGTTAAGGGGAGGGTAAGGTGGGAGAGGGGTTGGAGGTGGTTGGAATGTGGTATTTGGCGGGGGTGATGGAGAGGAGGTGGCCGAGGTGTGATGTCGGGGTTGAGGTACGGCGGGGGAGGCGGTTTGGGTCTGGTGCTAGGGAATGCATCGTAGGTGAGGGTTAGGAGGTAGTTCGGATGTGGCGTTGAAGTATCGAGGTAAGTGAGGTTGGATGGGGTTGAGAGGACATGCATAGAAAAATCACTAGATAAATTCACAAACAAACTTAAGATAAACTCCTTGGTAAAACTTAATATTGCAGGAATGACGAGGGAAAAAAGGGCAGAAAATTCCCATGTGTCTTGCTCTTCCTACCAGAGCAAAGCTTGAGGAATGAGAGACAGTTGATCTCCGATTTGTAAGACCTGGCTAACAAGAGGTTTGCTCACTTATAATGTGTTATCTGGTGTGGGTGCGGGTGTGGAGGTCGATGTCTAGGGAAAGAAAAAAGGTCTGTGCATCTCCAGGTAGAGTGCAGGTACTGAGACTTATGATGTTATGATCCCCTGTTTCCTCTCTGACTCAGGAACTCCCCAGCCCACCCAGTCACACCACATATCCATATGCATACTTTGCCAAAAATGCCAGTTGTCCATACTTGCCCAATAAACTCCAGATGCGCATACTTACCTAATTAACTTTAGTTCCTCATCTATCTATCTATCTATATACCAAGGCTGCTTCCCCTAAGGAAAGGGAGGTAGCCGAGACAGGACGACACACTCCCCATTTACTCATCCATTCAAACACATTCATTCGCATCTTAGCCCAAAGGGGAAAACGGACAGATCCTCACCGCACCACACCGCACAAGGGTCAACTGCGCAATGCAATCAGAGACATCCGCAGCAGGGCCCGACAGCAGAACTGGTTTACCCCTGCCTCATCATAACAGACCCATCCCCTTACCCGCACCTGACCTGACTAGCTGATCAGACCAAATGCGGGAGAATATCCCCTTAAGGCTGCGTCATCACTTATTCATTCACAATTTCTCTCCATTTATTTCTGTCACGCACAGCCACTCTTCCTTGCCCAACAGACATCCCTTTCGCATCCAGCGCTCTCTTCACACTGTCCATCCATCCTATTCGTGGTCTTCCTCTCAGCCTTACACCTCTCACATCAGATCTAGTTATCTTTTTCACCATTCGCTCATTATCCATTCTCTCCATATGCCCAAACCATCGCAACACCCTCTGCTCAACTCTACCAGCCATCTCCCGAACAACTACAGTTCTCCTTCGCACTTCATCATTTCGCACCCGATCCATACACGTCACTCCACACATACTCCTCAGACACCTCATCTCCATTACATTCAAACTTTTCCTCTCTGCTACACCCATATTCCATGTTTCAGCCCCATATAACGCAGTCGGTACCACAACATCCTCATACAGACTTTTCTTTACATCCATTCTAAGCAAACGACATTTAAACACTTTTTTCATTCCTCCCAGCACCTTTCCTACTTCATTTATTCTAAACTTCACTTCTGCATCTATTCTTCCATCCACACTCTACCTCCTCAAGCAACTCACCATTCAAAACTATATTCATCCCCCTACCATCTATCAACCTCGTACACTTCATGACTTTACTCTTATTCTCATTTACTTTCAATTTCCTCCAATCACACACCCTTCCAAACTCCTCTACAGTTCCTCATACTTGCCCAATAAACCCCAGTTCCCCATACTTGTCCAGTAAACCCCAGTTCCCCATACTTGCCCAGTAAACCCCAGTTGCCCATACGTGTCAGGTAAACCCTAATTCCCGTTTTTTTTTTCATATTATATAGTTTCCTGGTACAATGTATGCTTAAATCCTCCTCAAAGAAACATACATTGACTCTATAGCTGTCACCCCCACTTTTCGACATCACTCGCATTCTGATGGTTACCTGACTTTGAAATAACGCGGGATCGTGTGTGTGTGTGTGTGTGTGTGTGTGTGTGTGTGTGTGTGTGTGTGTGTGTGTGTGTGTGTGTGTGTGTGTGTGTGTGTGTGTGTGTGTGTGTGTGTGTGTGTGTGTGTGTGTGTGTGTGTGTGTGTGTGTGTGTGTGTGTGTGTGTGTGTGTGTGTGTGTGTGTGTGTGTGTGTGTGTGTGTGTGTGTGTGTGTGTGTGTGTGTGTGTGTGTGTGTGTGTGTGTGTGTGTGTGTGTGTGTGTGTGTGTGTGTGTGTGTGTGTGTGTGTGTGTGTGTGTGTGTGTGTGTGTGTGTGTGTGTGTGTGTGTGTGTGTGTGTGTGTGTGTGTGTGTGTGTGTGTGTGTGTGTGTGTGTGTGTGTGTGTGTGTGTGTGTGTGTGTGTGTGTGTGTGTGTGTGTGTGTGTGTGTGTGTGTGTGTGTGTGTGTGTGTGTGTGTGTGTGTGTGTGTGTGTGTGTGTGTGTGTGTGTGTGTGTGTGTGTGTGTGTGTGTGTGTGTGTGTGTGTGTGTGTGTGTGTGTGTGTGTTTGTGTGTGTGAGATAAAAGTAGCAGGGAACAGTAGAAAGATGGTAAGTGGTAGGCAGAGAATCAGGTGGGGTCTGACAGAGACGGACAGTGAAGCAGCTTGATCGGCGACCGACTTTGAGATTAAGCGGGATCGTTTGAATGTGATAAAAGTGCCGGGGAACAGTACAAAGATGGAGTGTGGTAAGCAGTTGAAGGCTGACAGAGATGGAGTGAGAGGTAGGCGGAGAATCTATTAATCGGTGGTGGCCGACTTTGAGATGAGGCGGATCGTCTGAGGATGGTAAAACTGATACTGGACGGATTTCCAACCAGCAAATCGTTGACGTTATCAGGTAACATAAGACAACTACATATTTTTTAGATCACCAGCGAAGATTCACAGTATCCCTAAGGAGGTATTCTCGTGACAATATCCTTAAATGTTTGAAAAAATTGAAAAGAGGTTAATGTGATATCAGAGTCAGTACTAAGGTGAGACAGGAATTACTAGGTGTCATTTTGTTAAGGTCAGAATTAGGTGTCAAACAGAAGAGAAATAGATTGGTTACTGAAGTAATATATGATTTATATTAAGATCACGATGTCAGTAGCAGCAGTCAATAAATCTCGAAAGACTCCCCTCTCCTCTGCTCTCTCTCTCTTTCTTTCTCTCACACACACACACACACACACACACACACACACACACACACACACACACACACACACACACACACACACACACACACACACACACACACACACACACACACACACACACACACACACACACACACACACACACACACACACACACACACACACGTCTCATCTCATCAGCCGTTTGTGTGTCCACTGCAGGACCGGCCTATCCCGACCGGACTGGGGACGATACAGCCATATATATATATATATATATATATATATATATATATATATATATATATATATATATATATATATATATATATATATATATATTGAGAGAGAGAGAGAGAGAGAGAGAGAGAGAGAGAGAGAATGACAATTTTGTCAATAATTATTGGTACAGCTGTGGACAAAAGAGCGCTGGAACTTTTTTAAAACAGCCGGGATTTGAACTTGCCCCTTGCAAGCCTCGGTTCACTCCTTCATCCATTCACCTACCGCCTCCTCCAGTGTGTGGTTTAGAGCACTGTTTCCCTGAGTGGCGAGAGAAGACATAGGACGTGTTGTGGTTTTACATCGAGCTCTTCACGGGTTGTACCGACACCCAGGGTTGTGGTAGGGGTGAGACTGAGGCGAGATCAAAGATACCGATGGGAAAAGACTGGGGAAGACTGAGAGAGGAAGGGTAACATGGTAGGACAGGGGCAAGGCCAGATAATGAAGCTGCTGAGATAGCTGTGGGACTGAATAAGGAGAAAGTGATTATTGATTCTAAAAACTAAAGGGAAATGGGGAAAATAGGAGCTAAAATTTGCCCTCCAAAGTTTTCTGTGAATTGTGGTGTGTCTATCTTTTTCTTTATTCCAGATGTGATGTGTCTAATTTTGTCCTTGTTCCAGGTGAAGAAACTGAAGGTACAGTCCTGTCAGTATTCTCACTGTTCAAGAAAGGCAGCCCTAAATATGTAGCAACCCTGTACTTGACTTCTGCGCTTCGTAAGAGGAACAGATGGGCTGAGGAAGATTGTACCAGATCTGACCACCTGTCCTCCACACTGGCTCATCACTACCATAAACAACACTTATGGCTAATTGTGGCCTTATAATCCTCACTGCATCGCCCCGCCTCTCCTCATTTCATAGTTCCTCGGCCCATTCCCGCTTTTACCAGCCTGTTTATTGCCAGACGCCCAATCCTAGAGTTGACCCAGACCACATCGCCTCTGCCATCGCGTCTGAGTGGATGTCAGAAGGTTTTCACGGCCCAGTCCCCGCTCCCTTCACTTGTTACTGAAATCTAAATTGCAAAATCTAGTCCACACTTTCCCTCACAGACGCTCGCCGCCGATTCCCCACACCCCCCGCACCATGATTGACACAGGCTACTGATACGGGGGCTGAGTGGGGACGTGTCACTCCTGCTTTAATCACTCCTCTGTCCTTACTTTTCCGAGTTGTAGGACTGGTAAAAGAAAGTCCCAAGTCACAAATTTGCCTCCCACAAAACTCGATGAATATACAGTCTGCTTGATTCTCCAGTCTTTTCATTTTCTCCCCTTAGTGACTGTATTTAGTCCATACCTGAAAAAAAAAGAAAAGACTGTCCCCAATCCTCTGTTGTCTAGTTGCTTTAATTGCACATATGAAGCGTCCTGTAGTCTACTTGTTTTAAATCCTATATCCTGTGCTACTTCACTAACAGTATGTTCCGTCACAGACGCTCAAGCAAGGATCTAATGATCCTTCTTCTTTCAAAAGAGATTTCAGTGAAGCTCTTCCTACTGCGTTGGACGTACTCAAGATTTTGACCTGATTTAACTCCATTGTGTAATTACCATACTGCCTTCATGTGTATTTTCCTTCTCTGCCTCTTCCTTATATGAAGGTCCCTCTGTTACCATAGTACTGTAAATGCTGTTGCAAATGGCCACTGTGTTTCATAAGTTGTGGTATTTGTCAGTATTTTTTCCAACTGTCTTCTTGTGCTGGAAGATATACAGTCAGGCCCAGTGAACGCTTTACAAGTGTGGGGCACAAGTTTAGGATACTTTAGAGTGTATTGTGAAAATTGGCTAACTTACCCCCTTGGGAGTTGAGTAACACGTTTCTGAAAATCCTTAGTGAGTGACTGGCGGACTATTACTGAGTGACAGACAGACTGGCTCACTCTCTCTTTTCTGAAGATAATTCCGCATCTAAAACCGTCAAAGGCATCTAAGTTGAATCGGTGAACCCACGGCATATGATATTCAACGAAAGTGGCACCTTAGTCCATTGAGTCAGATACTCTAATGCACAGACTGAAAATCCTAGAACGGTGCATAATGGAACCTGTCTCTGAACTTGCTTGCCCAGCAGTTGTTTTACATTGAAAAAATAAGATAAAAGCATCATTCTTGTATCTTCAGCCGAGCTACTCCTGCTTCATTTTTCGCTTATTTGCCACATCCTGTCTTCGTAGCCTTCCTATCAAAGGACAGAGTCAGAACTTCGTAAAATGATTCACACTAAAGCACATTTTACGAGAAACGCAGAGGTTATGGTAATTACACGGCATCTTCAGAGTTAACTGTTAATATACTGTATCAAGAGTTTGAGTCTCCTCCTTGTATCTGACTATATATTTTGGGGGGAGAGTTGGAGTGAGAGCTCATCAGCAGCAACAAAAGTATAGTTTAACGCCAAAGTGAATGGATGTATGGTCATTTCAGTATGAGATTCTTTATTCCCCCTATTAGCTCCATTGTCCCGCCTCCAATATTCCCGCCTCCGGCTGTAAACTAAGTTGTCTAGCCTCCAGACAGTATCCCATTCACAAAATATTTATGAACGGACGTAGAACCAAAATGGATAAATTATTGTCCTTGTGCTTGTGCCAAGTGGTGACTGAATGTGGGATTTGACATTACTTGTTGTGCATGTAGCTGTGGCTGTAGAAGGGAGAAGATTAATACAAGGTGGTGTAACTCTCTGTTTTTATTGTTTCTTGTCTTCTGCCCACCTCACCAGGCTTCTCCAGTGTTGGAACAGTACCTGCTTTCTCTCTCTCTCTCTCTCTCTCTCTCTCACACACACACACACACACACACACACACACACACACACACACACACACACACACACACACACACACACACACACACACACCGGCTCTTAGTTCTGTGTCACATATCAACCTGAAGACGGGGACTTGACTCACAGTGCATGCAATCAAGGCAGGAGTGAGGGTGGAGCAGGGTGAGAGGAGGAGACGCTAGGTTACGTTACGTGTAGTGTGATTAAGTCTGGTTAGGTTTGATGTGGCTGTGTTATAGTATGTCAGATTAAAACGGAATATATTACCTAGAATGCATACTATACATACATGATGACCACAGGTGAAAATAATAGTGGGGCAGCTCTACTCCTCGCCCCATAATTCCTTACTCAGAAGCTGAGAGTGGGACGGTGGAGCAAAGCATAATGGGAGGGACCTGAAAACCACAGAGATTGAGTCAACAGTAGTAACTGATGACTATAGTCGAGTTTTCTTAACCTGGCCCAGATTTCTTCACTTTTGCATACTTCGCGGAGCTCAGTGGTAGAATGTGACAATACTGCAGGCTCTCTATCAATTCCATAGCACTTCTTCATGACTAGCATCATGTTCTAGAATTAGTCTCTTATTATAGCTGAGTATTCATGATGGAGAGAAGGCAGTTGTAGGTAGTGTAGTATGTTATTGTACCTACCTTGAACATGATCATTTGCTGGGAGGATGGGTTGGTGTGGCAGGGAAAAGGAGTGGATGTGGGAGAGTGGGTGGTTGAGCATAGGAGGGTGGATGGAGGATGTGTGACTAAACGTGGATGGGTGTGAAGGGAGGATGGGTGTACTAATGATTGAATAGGTATGGGACGAGTGGGTGGGAGGTGGGAGGGTTTGAGATGGGAGGGTGCGATGTTGAATGGAGGGTGGGAGGCAGGATGGATTAACGAGAGGCTCGGAACGAGTGTACTGAATGGAGGGTGGGAGGATGTCCTAGAGGTGGACGAGAGAGAATGGAAGGGAGAGTGTTGGACGGGTGATCACTGCGAATGAGTCAGTGCATGTGTGAATGGAGGAGTGAAGTGTGTGTGTGTGTGTGTGTGTGTGTGTGTGTGTGTGTGTGTGTGAATGGACGTGGAATGCGAGTGTATATGGAATAAGTGACTAGACAGTTTGGGTGGGTGGTATGGGTGGATAACACCATGTAATCTAAGTGGTTAGGACGGTAAGAAAATAGATGGGAATGAGGGTGCGTGATAAGAAAATGAGTGGACTGTGGTTAGGTGATGTGTGGATGGAAAGCATAAGTAGCCATTGCGAGAAGAGAATGTGGATGGGTGTGGGTAGGGGCAGGTGAGTGTAGTGCAGGTACACTGAATATATTATATGACGTTAGAGTTCACTGAATACAGTTGTTCCCTGTCTGGAGGCGTGTAAAACAAAAACTTTCACTCTCTGGAACACTTACACAAGGCCCAGCCGGAGGACATGACCACCGGAAGTTGGTTTTACTTTTTTTTTTTTCCCTTGTGGGCTGGAGGCTGGTGGGACCTGAGGTGTGACCTTGTCGGCGGTGCCTCCCATACCAGCAGATGATGTCTCTCCCCCCCGAAGAAATAGTAACAAGAGTAATATAAAATAAAATAAAGCAAACCGAAGTCAGCATCAAGATCGTTCACATTTTTTTTCCTGGGAGTTTTGCATAGGAAAGAATGTAGATCGTAGAATAGGGAAAGATATAAAGGTAACTGTTCCAGAACAGAACAGTCATTCCTGCTTTAGAAATCTGAATAGAAGTGTTGTGAGTGTGTGGGTATATAGTGTTACGTACCTTAAATGAGGAAAGATGAAGGCAGAGTCCACAAAAGAAGAGTCGAGACTATTAACCATACTAAAGAGAGAACACTGCGGCTAAGAGAGAGATACTGAAGAGGGTCAGTGAGAAGAAAGAGTTTGTAATAGGAAAATTTTTTAATATCACCTTGTTTAGGAGAGCCGTATTTGAAGATCCTCCTACACATGAGAGGTAAAGGAAGGGATCAAAATATACCCTAATTATTTACCCGGCTGCGACTCGAATGTAGACGTCATGCCCACGAGACTTACGAGATTTGCTTTACCGAGGAGTCACAAAGTGGTAGCGGACAGTAATATTTCGTTTGTTGTCCAGGGGGCAGGATGTCGAGTGGCCGGGACATTGTTTTTGTAGGCCCGCATAACCATAGAGAGGGAGTATCGTCTGGATGTACCCTGAGATTACTGACGTCTCCTTTATTTTGCCCGTCTCCTGTTTCTTCTTTACCACTCCTGTCTTTCTTTTGCCTCCGCTCCCCTCCCCTCCCCTCCCCTCCCTTCTAGCCAGACCTGAAGAGCGTTGATTTTTTTTTTTTTTTTCTGGCCTGGTGCACACCCTGCCTGTGCTGGTACCACGTGAGACTCAGAAAATAATCAGGGGCGGCTTTTTCTTTTTTTTATTACTATTATATTTATATGATAATGTACCAGCTGGCAGAATGAATGGACACATCTTTAACATCAATCTCGGAAACACGTACATCACTCCTGCAAACAAAGGGAATACATATTAGCACGTGATTGCAACAGTTTTTACTCGTCCTTGCATCATCAATAGCCAAGAACATGAACAAAACGAAGATAATGATTGAACGCTTTTTTAACAAAGTTTGAGGACAAGAAGAGGACTGATGAAAAAAGATAAGGAAGGTGCAGTAGCAGCTGAACACATCTTTCCAACAAATCCTACAAGTTCTAGCATCATGAGTAGCTACAGAGGAACAGAGGTCACAACTCACAGAAAGAAAGAGTGATCGTGTCCATAACCGTTTTCTCACGTCCACGGACTGTATCTTCATTACAAGTAAAGGGAACAAAAAAATTATTATGATGGCGTGGTAAGAGCTAAAGAACACGCCTATATGACAGTCCTCATTTTGACATCTCCAGTATCATGTGTTTCAGAGGAAGATACTCAGCAGTGGATATTGAACTCCTGACCGCATCGAGATTATTTTCTTCACAATTTCTGAAAGAAGGGGAGGGAGGAGGTGGTTTATTCTCATGCTGCAATACCCCCTCCCCCTAAATACGACCTGGAAGTGGAGTGACTGGGAAAAGTATGACATAAAGAACAGTGTGGGGAGAGAGATGGAAGAGTACATGAAGGATGATGTATTGTGAGTGGTAGGAGAGAGAAAGAGAGAGAGAGAGAGAGAGAGAGAGAGAGAGAGAGAGAGAGAGAATTAAGAGGTTAGCAATATGGGAGGACTGAGTGGAGATTAACTCCTGCAGTTATTGAAAATCTAGGGTATTACATTCAGTGAAAACTAACACATGTTTAGATAAAAGAGGCTATCAAAATCAAGGGTGATTACGCTTTGTTTATTTATTTGTTGATTGATTTATCTACGTATGTATAAATATGCCATGGATTCCCATTAATATTGTACTAAAAGGCAGGGTAATACAGTACCTTAATCAAAACACCATATTACAAGCCCTTTTTCTGAGATCCACCTTTTCGGAGGTGTCCTTAAAGGTGGTCGAGCTCACCTAGCTAGGCAAGAGCAGGACATCACGCAGACAGCCTGAGCCACAACACAGCACAACACAGCACAGCACAGGCCATAGTAAGACGCAGACACATCAGCGGTGTAGGGAACCTATGGGACATCCCCATAGGGGCGATTGCTTACCAGCAGTTGGCTTGTCTGCTCGATCAGACGAACAGGTTGAGCAACAACAACTAATACCAGACAGTTGTGCTCAGCTGACAGAAACGTTTGCAGTCAGCAGTCAAAATGCATAAGGTGGGGTGAGGGTGAGTCAGAGCGGGTGGATAGATGGACATTACGTATTTATCTTGCCCGTTTGCCACCGTTTATAATGATGCCCTCCGTCCGCCCCCTCCTGCCCCACCACCAAAACTAATTATAGCAAGTGTCGCGGTCGTGCCGGATGTACATATTTTTTCAATTTGTGTGTTTATAGCTGTTAGTCGGCATGATATTGTGTAATTCACTGGGTCGGTCAGGATCACCTGATGGTCGTGATCGTCAGCTTTTACCCTCCCGGAAGGGAGCTGAGAGCTCATATAGTCCGATCTAAGGGGAAGGCTGTGACCTTCACACACGCACACACCCGTCCCCTTGCTCAAGGGGGACAGTAACCACCCACTTCGTCAGTGAAACTTTTTCGCAACCTGAGCGAGGCGCAAACTCCCGTCTACCAGATGGCAAGCGAGAACGTTACCACTGCACCAGCGAGCGGTGTGTGTGTGTGTGTGAGAGAGAGAGAGAGAGAGAGAGAGAGAGAGAGAGAGAGAGAGAGAGAGAGAGAGAGAGAGAGAGAGAGAGAGAGCGTGCATTGTGCTCGGATTCATGTTTGCCACATCCTTTGCTTGTGTTTGAGTGTTAGAGAACTTTCATCCTTGCTCATAAGCCACCAACTCCAAATTCGCTTCCAACACACGTCCGAGTTACGGAGTGAAACCACTCTTCATTTTTGCCTTTACAAAAAACTGTATCTTTGCGTTAGTCCCAATATTCATGCAGGTGGTATCTGGTGCCTGGAGTGTAAAAACTTGATGTGGTTCAGCGACGCACTTCTGGGGGTTAATGTTGTGCTGGAAGGAGGAATTTAATTAACTGGGGTGGAGGCGCGAGAGAGAGAGAGAGAGAGAGAGAGAGAGAGAGAGAGAGAGAGAGAGAGAGAGAGAGAGAGAGAGTGTGTTCATGCAAGCATACGCTCATAAATCTTTGCCGGAATTTTCCTTATGAATAAACCTATGACTTAAGGATACTTTACTTAGGACCAACCGATTAACGAAAGACATTCGTTGCTATAATTTCTCAAAGTCAGCCTAGATTCAGGATGGCACAACAGAAGGGGAGGGGGAGAAAGTCGATGAGCTTGGGAACTTTTTTTTGTTAGTTTCAAAGTCATCCAAGACTGAGGGTGGCACAGTGGGAGAGGAGGGAGAGGGGGAGGAGAAAGGGGTGGAATGGGATGGGCTTGGCATTGGTATGTAGTCAGAATCGCGACCAGCCAGAAGGACGGATAATAATGACTTGTCAGCTCATACCTTGCGCCCTCATCTCTGCCAGTTTATTAGTACTCTGTTGGTTAGGTGGAGATTTTTGAAAGTCTTCTATTGAACTGTCATACCCCGTGTAACAATTTTCAGTGATTTTCAAATGTAGTTATTATATAGGAATACTGACCTCCTCCATCGTGATAGCGCTCTTTTTAGTGTTTTTGCTACCACCAAACGATATTAATCAGGTTACAAAAATCCTTATGAAGGGTAAGGTATGTCTTGTCTCGGCAGTTCGTGAAGGGTCTCACATTTTAAGTACTGTGTTACACTTCCGTTATCAGTAATTGGCGTAGTGAGTCGGCTAAAAACATCATCCTTTAACATTTTTCATTATATATGTCCGTGATAGAAGCTGGATGCCCTTTACTGAAGTACAGTTGTCTACGCCATCGTTGCCGGATAAGACCACTCATTACGGTAGTGCACCAGTACCCACTGTCCTGATCCTTTACATCCCCGGGTACACGACAGAAGTCCAGAGGCATGTTAGATTCATATGTTTTTGCACATTATTTTACTGCACTAACACCCACCGTCCACACCTTCCATATCCCCGGGTCGGCTACACGACAGCACTGCAGGACATTATAGGCACAATACAACTCGCACCTACATGTCACCTCACATTACAGTAGTGCACTTACCCTAATCGTCCACAGCCCCAGGGTCACAACACAGCAATGAAGGGAATTTTAGGTCCCAGTATCATATCTGACAGTCTTATTAATTTTTTTTTGTGGTGGTCAAATGATAGGGCGTGGTTTTAGGTCTGTAGAGTGTTTTTTCCCATAATCTTTTTATTTTCCAGTTTTTCTTGTTAGTACAGTTTTAATATCCACTGCCAAATGCAGACGGAGGTTATAATTTAGCGCCTGTTTATTTGTCTACAAAATTGTAAATTAGATAAGGTTGGTATAAGGCATCAAAGCACAGAAAGAATAACTTAGATACCAACTCACTACAACTTATCGAAGGTACATGCAGTACTGAGGCTCAAAGAACATTTTACAGATCAGTCATCCTTATGATTCTGCCTTTTTTGTCGAGCATTTTTTCGTTTTTTCCCCTCATTCTCTGCTTCTGCCTACTTTCATATTCCTCTCATTCTCTCTCTCTCTCTCTCTCTCTCTCTCTCTCTCTCTCTCTCTCTCTCTCTCTCTCACACACACACACACACACACACACACACACACACACACACACACACACACACACACACACACAGCCATTAATAAATGTTAACTTCTCTGTCCTCACGCCTTACTGCCACATGACTCTTGAGTTGAGAGTGGCACGTGCTGCCTTCCTCAGGTCATGCGGGGAGAGAGAGAGAGAGAGAGAGAGAGAGAGAGAGAGAGAGAGAGAGAGTCATTTTCCAGAATAATGACCCGTTTCTATTTTTTCGTCACTGATTTGTATTTTTTACTTTGCGTCTTCTTCCTCCTCGGGGTAATCTCTCAGTTCCCTATACCTGGTTATCAGAATACCTGTTCATCCAGGCACTGGCGTAAGAAAAGGAGTCATTACCGAGTAACTTGTATTGACACTCGGTAGTCATCGTTGCCTATTTACCTCTTCTCTGCTTTCTCCTTCCTCAGAGTTATTTTTTTTAGAGTCTTAGGCTTGTATTCTTGGTGGTTATGAAATCTCTCTAACACCTCTTCCTTACCGATTTATTTTTGGATACGGCTTGTTAATATTGTGTTGTACTTAATTTACACAGTTTGGTGATAATTAAATGATTTAAGTAACAGTAGAGGAACCAGAGTGTAATAAACAAAGTAAATCGTTTAGGAAGAGGCGTTATGGAGCTTCCTAAACCAACGGGAATATGGGCCTTGGTCATTTGAATACCTGGTTATCCACACTCAGATTATGCAGAAGACATCATTAAGTATACTCTTTTCACCTAAACTTGGCCTAGATTTTCGTCCTTTTGCAGCTTATTTCACGCAGCTCAGTAGTAGAAAAATATAGTGCTACGGCCTAACATCCTATCATCGCGCTTCTTCGTGACTAACACCTTACTCTAGTGTTTATCTTTTGCTACAAGCTAGCAGTGAAGATGAAGAGATTGCTGTTTTAGGCCAGGTTAGAGTAGAACTGGTAAAGTACTGTCACTCACATTGGCCTGACCAACTTTTCTACACATCTGTTTTACTATAATTCTCAGAACTTTGTAGATGCTGTCGTACAAGTGAGGCGAGTGATGTCTGAAACTGCACCGTTCTTACAGTGACCATTTTGTGTTCGAACAAAAAACATATTAGAAAAAACATTTAATATTGCACCACAAGCTGCAGGTGACAATAATGTATGTTCAGTTCTTCAGTCTTATGCTTGAGGGACAATGAGAGTTAGCTGTGGAAGTTTATTTTAGCACATGAGAAATCAGAGTGAGTTCGTGGAGAGTTCTGCACGAAACACAGTTGGTGTCGTGATTCTTTGAAGGAGAAGATAATAATGCAGATGCAGGCAGTAAAACAAGATAATAACTCCACCTCCACCGCAGGTAAGTTGTTATTTTCTGCCGTGCTTTATGTTCTTCAGTATTGTAAATTTATGGTCAGTAAACATTGTCTATCCATCTGTCTTTAACCAGTCGCGTGAATTACGACCCGAAGCGTATTTGCATCTTATCTATAAACACTGATGAGACACCACCACTTAGTACGGTACCTCGTAAACCGTGAGATAAGAGCTGTACTTTATCGACCTTGACCTGAGTTCACACACACACACACACACACACACACACACACACAAGCCGTTTAATGATGCAAGCAATTTCGTTGCCACAGCGAGTGAGACATACACTCAATTCTTCTTAACATCACTCAGTATTGAGGTTCACTGATAACTGCAGCAGGAGGTGACATTCACGCCCGTAGTGTTCAAACTGAGGACAGGGGTTACCCTTCCCGCACCCCTCTGGAAATGGAAGCTCACACCCTAAACGTAAGTGGTAATCTTGAAAGCGTGATAGCGCACCCCTTCGTGTGGGTAGGCGCCGCAAACAGTTGGTAGCCCTGATTAACCTAAAAATTTAAAATTAATTTTCAATAAACGTGTATGACAGTTTCTAGAATTCACAAACAATATATCTCTTATTGTCAGCAGTTCTTACCTCTTTAATCATTAAAGATAAGCATTTGTTCTTGAATACTCTGAGTAGGCATTCAGTGTATTATCCACCCACGGTGTACACCTACGTCCACATGTTGCACTACATCCACGCACGGTGTACACCCACGTCCACATCTTGCACTACATCCACCCACGGTGTACACCCACGTCAGCATGTTGCACTACATCCACCCACTTTGTACAGCTACGTCCGCATGTTGCCCTACATCCAGCCACGGTGTACAGCTACGTCCGCATGTTGCACTACATCCAGCCACGGTGTACACTGTAGTGGATACTTTCTTGGAGAAGTGGAGTGAGAGAAATACCGCAATCCACCAATCCCTCTTAGAGAGAGAGAGAGAGAGAGAGAGAGAGAGCTTTTATCCTAACACACACACACACACACACACTCTCTCTCTCTCTCTCTCTCTCTCTCTCTCTCTCAAACATTCACACTTTCACCTAATCTCTTATCAGCCTCAGCACATAAAATTCTGCTTCTCCCACTGTCTTCTTCACTTCCATCTTATAATCTGGTGTTGGTCCTTCAAGACTTATTTTTATTGCTTTAAAATTTCCACTGGCGGTATTCTCGTGTGGTTAGGAAGTTACCAACACCTCTTCCTTCCCGGTTTATTTCTGATTCTGCTCCGTTAATATATTCTTGTATGTTATTCATGGAATCTTTGGCGAGATTGAAAAGATGTAAGACACAGAAAAGAGGATATTAATAGGGTACTTAGGAAAAGTAATCGTTAAGGAAGAGGTACTAGGGAGCCACCTTGCCTAGCGAGGATACAGGACCTGGATTGTCGCATGATGACCAACGCGTTGGGACAGCTGATGGTTTTATTATTACTGAAGATTTTGTTAAGAGACAATAAACAGAACTTTACTGAAAAAAAAAAAAAAAATGATGGAAACCCCGAGGCAGCAATCAGAAGAGCCCAACACTAATGAATGTTGAAGGTAAGCAAGATTCCCTTACAGTAATACCAGCTACTTTTTGAAAAATTATCCGAAGCAAAACTATAAGGGTAAGTCTAATATTTTAGAGCAGTGGTTTTCAACCTTTTTTCTCTCACGGCACACCAAGCCAGACGTAAAATGGGCGAGGCACACCATCAGTATTTCAAAGTAGAACTAATGACCTGCATACGTCAAGCATGTTAATTACTGTTAATTATTTATTATTTTTTATGGATTATCATGGTTTTCAAAATATTACTTTCTTCTGCGTATTTATTACTCCAAAATTACAGTGAAATATGATGTCCTTGACAGAGTTACCAGCTATCAAACACAATAAAAATTATGAAGATTTAAAACACAAAATAATGATTTTATTCACGCACAAGCATGTGTAAAAATAAATGACTTTTTCATGGATACAAATGCCATTGGGAAATGAAACATGATGTCCTTTATAAAGTTACTAGCCATTAGAAATAATATGAAGATCTGAAACTAAAGATACTAATTTTATTCGAGCACAATAACCATTAAAAATATAAGGCCTGTTCAAACAGAAATATCAGTGGGAAATGAAACATGATGTCCTTGATAAAGTTAGTAGCCATTAGAAATGTACATGAAAATTTAAAACTGAAGATATTGATTTCATTTAAGTAAAAATATGACTAAAAATAAAAGCCTTCTCCATACATACAGATATCAATGGGAAATTTGACCTTGGTGTTGTTTCATAATGTGCCTCATCCGAGGTCGAATGGTGGAGAGGCATACCCTCAAGTCCTCCTCCAGTGTCTGAAGCCGCGACCTGTTCTTGTTTTTTACTGTGTTCATTGCAGAGAAGCCAGCCTCACACAGGAAGTTGAGAAAGGAAGAAGAGCTCCAACTGCTTTCTTAGTAATGGTAGGGTATTCGTCTCGAAGGGACAACCAGAAAGTAGTCATGTTTGTGGATTCATGCTTTAGTTTTAGTGCTCTGTCATTCCTGATTTCTGTCAGCTCATCCTCTTCGGTAACTGTTAGCTCTGCTGACTCGTACGTACTTGCCACAAACGGATTTCTTACCCAGTCCAAGCACGATATCTCAAGTGATGGAAAATACTTTTCAATGTTCTTACTCAGTAGCGACAAGCTTTGTAGAATCAACGTAAGAAGATTTTGGTCCAGTCTGCAATCTTTTGTTAATTCAAACATTTCAACTTTGTTCTCTTTTTTTATTCTGAATCCCCACAACGTTAGTTTTTCCTTAAATGCATAAATTTTATTTGTACAAGTAAGAATGTTTTCGTTCTTTCCCTGCATACTCTTATTGAGAGTGTTCAGTGCTTGAAAAATGTCAGCTAGGAATGCCACTTTATTGCACCAGGTTTCATCACTAAGTAGGTCAGCCAGTTGAGACCCTTCTGAAGTTAAAAATATAAGAAGATCCTCTCTTAGTTCATAAAACCTTGAAAGAACTCGCCCTCGAGATAGCCACCTCACTTCTGTGTGCAGTAGCAGTTGTGTGTGAGCAGATTCCATGGCAGAACAAAGACTTGAAAAAAGCCTTGATTTTAATGGTCTACTTTTGATATAGTTAACTATTCTGATTGTCTCATCTAATACTTGCTGCAACTCAGGAACTAATGATTTTGAAATAAGGGCCTCTCTATGCAGGAAACAATGTGTAAAAACAATGCCAGGGTTTTTCTGTTTTGCAAGTGCAATGAATCCTTTTATTCTCCCTGACATGGAAGGGGCACCATCTGTGCAGATACTCATGCATGATTTCCATGACAAATCACTTGAGCTGAAATAGCTGTCAACCACCTCAAAAATATCTTGACCTCGTGTTGTTTCTGGAAGTGGTTTGCAAAATAAAAAAATTTCAATTATGTCGTCATTACAAACAAACCTGATAAATGCTAAGAGTTGAGCTTTTCCAGTGATGTCAGTTGACTCATCCAACTGGATGGCAAAAATTCTCACTTCTTTGATACGAGCTATGACTTGTGACTCAACATCTTGAGACATATCAAAAATACGACGACTGATGGTGTTATCTGACATTGGGATTTTCAAAATCTCTTTTTCACATTTTTCACCAAACATGATGTTCACAATTTTGCTACATGCTGGTAATATTACCGACTCTGCAATTGTATGTGATTTAATTTTTCTGGCAACTATTTCTGCAACAGCATAACTTGCTTCTTGAGCTTTGGCAGATACTGTCGTGATTCTGGTGATTTGTTGAGACTGGCGTGTTTGGTCAGTGATAAGCCTTTTAAAATATTCAGTTGATTTCTCACATAAATGAGAGTGCTTTGTCTGAAGATGTCTTTTAAGTTTACTTGGAACCATCGCTTGATTTGCTAGTCTTTCGCCACAAACAACACAGACAGGACGTGGTTCCTCTTCTCCAGATGAAGTGAATCCGAAGGACAAGTAGTCTTCTTTATACTGTCGCACAACTGATTTGGAAGTAATACTGTCTGTCCTAATTGTCTTGCTTCCAGAACTAGTTCCGGCCGCACTAGCTTCACTGCCCTCATCTTCTAACGTTCGTTTCTTAATTATAAATCTATCCATATCTCCTGATCTTTACTTTTAAGACGAATACAAGGATAGGGGCGCCGGGCATCGCGTCCAAGTGCCGCTGTGGTGAAGGCCCGTCTGGCTGAGAAAATCCGTTAGCCCGGAGGCCTGGCGAAATAAGGGTTACCAGTTCGTACATTCAGTGTGATATGCCCCCCACAAATAGGGTATAATATAAATTCACAATTAATTTAATTCATTGTCATTAAGCCGTGACACATGATAGTGTCATACTCATAGATGTCACATTTGCCATGTGCACGTTGTTTGAGGGAGGATCAATCTTCCTTCCCTAATTCCCACGGTACACCTGCAGTTGCTTCGCGGCACACCAGTGTGCCGCGGCACACTGGTTGAAAATCACTGTTTTAGAGCATGCAGAGCGCATGTCGGACAAGCGTTTTGTGTACAGGGAATAAGCCCAGAAAGACACTGTAGAAGTAAGGAGGCGGTTATTTATGAGTGAGTGAAACCAAACAGCAGAAGTGAGTGCTACCTGTCCCCAGCTTAACGTTCCAAACGTTTCTGCACCGAAATCATTGCGTTTAAGTGTTGTAATGTCCAGTGCTGTTATTTGACCAAATATTAAGTTTATTTTGTCTCTATGGAAAAGGTTCAAGAGGCAGCTTCATGGCTAATACTGCACGCATTTCAAGAAATGCAGATTTTTTGGCATAATGCAAATTTTTGGATGTTGGATTATTATTTCAGGATGGAGGGTCAAAGACTGACGAAGAGAGTGTATGTGAGTGAGGTGGTGGGAGAAAGAGGGAGGGGGAGGCCGAGGATGATATGGAGAGATGGAGTGGAGAGGTATATGAGAGAGGGGGGTGTGAGTTGGGAGCAGGGGAGTGAAATGGCGGGGGACAGGGCGACTTGGAGGCGATTTGTTTGTGGCCACCCCAAACGGGATTGAGGCGTCTGGCAATAGATAGATAGATAGATCATACTGCTCAACTTTCATATTGCAAATATTGCTGATGTTTAGGTATATACTGTATGCATGTAAATACTGCTCATATCTCAAGCCGATAATCCATCTATATCAGACAGCTATAAAGAACGATACTTCCCAAGCAGGGATCAAGTATCGCAGCAGTCTTTACACACCTACAATGTTTGTTTTTACAGGCGATGCCATATGAGGTGAACATAACTACTGTGCTCGCCTGGCTCACACAGTATGCTAATGGCGGCCAAATTATATGGTATATTTAATGAACCGCCACCAATGACCAGGTGGCGGGGATAAACTAACATTGTGTACCTCCACCGACAACTTAACTACGGGGTTGCTGCCTCGAAAGATTGCAACTTGGATGTAATATCACCTGCCAGACTTTGATATGAAGACAATGGCAGGGTATGGGAGAGTGTGAGGGGGTGTGATGGAGGGGTATAAAACACACACACACACACACACACACACACACACACACACACACACACACACACACACACACACACACACACACACACACACACACACACACACACACCTAACACCGAACCCTAATACGAGTATGTCGTTGTTATCTGTTTTTCGTGCGTATGTGTGCTGAGGAGGAGAACGAGCGTAACATCACCTTGCTATCACCTCAGCCACACCAACACCCAACAACACGGGATGGTATCAGTCAGCACTGTAATTGGCCTGGTGTACACGAGGAGGGACTGTGTAGTAGGGGGGGGGGGGATAGACGCAGATAACAAGAGCCTCACATAAACACGGACGTCACCAAAAATTTAAAAATTGTTCCATGCAAGTATCCATATTTGTTTTAGCTGTTTTTTTAAAACTGGAATACGTGCAGAAACTTTGAACCTTAATGGCGGACTTTGGATGCCATATGATTTTGCTAAGAAGCCACAGAATCTGGATATTTGCTTATCAGAAAACATTAACTGTGAGAGTACCGACCTTTGACGAATCGTGTGGTGCTCCTAAGTTGAAGAAAATTGTATGTCATAAATAGGATTAATTAAGAAAATGCAACACCATTCCATAAAAAGATGAATCGAGGAGTTGAGAGTTCCCTAAGCCGAGTATTTAGCCTGGGTTGGTTCAGAATATTATACTAAAAAAGAATATTGGATGATCATTCCTCAAGAACGACTCTGTGCTTAGTGTGTTGTTCAGGCTACCATCTATCAGGTTTTGTAAGCTTTTGTAAAACCCTTCAGACTCAGGTAGTTGAAGCGAAACATAGCCGACTATCATTAAGTATAGGTACACTAATGAAGGATTCGATATAATACCATACTTTTCTACCCTGCTTATTTCTTATGGCTCAGGGCGGAGGTTACGACTTCAATAGATCATCCCAAAGGTTACCCTATTAGCCTAGAGCAGAGGTTCGTCCCTCTCCAGCACCTGATAACAAAAAAACCTGTCCTCTGACCCACCTGTGCTCAGTGGTTTTGTATCTCATTGTATATACATTGGTATTCGTTCCTTCCACACACCGTAGGGCACAGTGCCATTCTGAAACAGCCGGGAAAGTTGGGCGAATATAATTAGTGAGCCGCACGTCACTCCCGGCACAGCAGTACGGACGGGAAAAGAATGAAAAAAGTAAATACAAGGAAATGCAAGTTACCCGGTTATTGAAACATCTGTCTTTGTTGAAGATACGTGGTTCAGAATATGGCTGTTAAGTAATCCAGTCGAATGATCTCGGCCGTGTAATTGACGGTAAGAGAAAGTCACACGAGGGACACGGTAATCTGTGTGTGTGTGTGTGTGTGTGTGTGTGTGTGTGTGTGTGTGTGTGTGTGTGTGATGTTACGTTGTGTTGCGTTGCCTTGTTACGTTGTTCAGTGCCTTGTTCGTGTCATGTTGCATTGTATGTGTGTGTTGGAGGGGGAGGGGTTTTCAAGGAGAGTTTACCGTTGAAATTCTTTTATTGTGTAATGAGGCGAAGTGAGTGTTCCTACCGCATTGAGTAAAGCCATGGCATTTAATAGTTTAACTTGCATATTCGTACGATGTAAATATATTTAAACGAATTCAGTATATACGGTATTATCTGTAAGTAAATTTTCATGCAGGGTTAATTACTGTATTATCAAATCCACCGTGAGGCATGTTTTGTTAATCTGTCGGATCAGTGCTTGATAGCGAAGTGGATGGGAGGTCGGGCATTAGACAAAAAGAAAAAGAATAAGCGCTAACACAAGCAAACTATTTTATTCATATGAGGCCCTAGTTTATAACAGTGGTATCTGTTCTGTCTGAAGAAGAATAGCCTACGTCAGGAAGAAGTGAGGATACCCATGCAGTACCTAAAATCTGCCATTATAAAAGTAATACGAGAGGAAAACGTGGGACGTCTGTTTTGTTCTGTAAAGGAAGAGAGATGCCGACATGGGTAATACGGCTGAAGTGCATATAAGGTGTGAGACATGAACCAGGGCACGTTTTATAGGTGTCATGATATTTCTTAGTGTAGCTGACTGTCTACCCACGCTGTTTATGCTGGTAGGTGGATGGAGATATGGTGAAGGATCACACGTGGGTTTGGAAGAGCGTCTGATGGAAAGTGGATTGGGATGAAGCGAAGAATTGCAGGTAAATAAAGCCCCCAGCAGTTATAAATCACAGTCACCTAACATTGATTCATTTAGTCCACATCACAAACCCTCACCACATTCATCAAAATCCACACATTCAGACTCATACCACTTCCACCACAACCACAGTCAACCACACACTGAAGCTTCCACTTCAACAGCCACCTAAATATACCTCCTCTACCACTACCACACCACACACTGAAACCTCCACCATAACGGCTGCCTAACTCTACCACTTCCACCTCAGCCACACCACAAACTGAAACCTCCACCATCACAGCCGCCTAACTTTACCACCTGCGACAACCACAGTCAACCACACACTGAAAATTCCACCACCACAGCCACCTAACTTAACCACCTCCACCACCACCACAAACGCCACTAACCACTCAACCAACACGCCTTCATATTTTTCACACGAGTAAATATTTAACTTACTCATCCCTGCCTTTTACATTTTCCTCCTTCATAGCTAACTTTCTATTTTTTTTTACAAATTTTTCTTATTATTTAGGTCGCAGTTTCCATTTCTTCCAGTATAAATTTTCTTATTATAGTTTCTTATCACACGTATCGTTAGTGTTGTTCATTTTTATTCAAAGAAGCTATTATGCCCAAGGAACAAGTGTATGAGAGAGCGTTGTTTTGCTCTCTCCTTCCCTCACGCATTAACGGAACATCTCTCTCTCTCTCTCTCTCGCAGTTCTTCGTTTCTCCACCTTTTTTCTTCCTCAGTTTCCTTGCGCCTTACACATTTTCCTCTCTTCTTCCCTGCTCTACCGCCCTCCTTTCAAATAATCTACCCCCTTCTTTCTGATGTAGCTCTTTCTTCCGGTCTTTTTCCCACCTTATTCTCTCCCCCTTCCTCCTCCCTCCAACTCCCTGTCTTCCTACCTCCATAATATATCTCCCTCTCCTCCTCCCCCCTTTCCTCCTAGCTCCAGTTTCTCTTCTTCAACCCTCAAACAGTAGCCAGTTATTTTTTAGTCAGGAGAGGCACACAGAGGCTATGAAGCTGTCTAATGTAATGACCAGTTGGCCACTTGAAGCTCCATAAATTAGTTTCCTGTGTATCTGAGTTGCGTATAAGGCAGTGTGCAATTGTGTGTGTGGCCGTGCAAGCTCCGGGACTTTGTTTTCTTCATGGTTCAATCATCATCAGCAGGAACTTGAGTCACACCTGATGCTTAATTCACAGGTGTCGGAAGGTGAAGGGAACTGTTGGTGGGAGAGGAAGTGTATGGATGTGATGGGGACGAGACACACACACACACACACACACACACACACACACACACACACACACACACACACACACACACACACACACACACACACACACACACACACACACACACACACACACACACACCGCAGTGAAATTAGTTCTTAAAGTGGAGAGTGACGCTTACTTGTATGTTTTCCTTCCCTGACCAACCAAACTACGTAATATTACTGCACAAGGAGACTCCCTAAGGTCTAGACGGTTAAGAAAGCTCCCTAACACCTATTCCTCACTGACTTATTTTTGGATACGGTTGGCTAATATCGTTTTTTACATTGCATGCCGAATATGATGATATTAGATTAGACTGATTAAGTTACACAGGAGAGAACAACAAGGTGTAATAAGCAAAATAATTCGCATAGGAGGAGGTGATAGGGAGCGTCCTTAACCCATGAATACACAGGCCTGAGTCTCGCCACACCTAAACACAGAGAGAGAGAACGATACATACTGTTAGAACGCATGCTGGCTGATGGCTTGTAATTTTCAGTATTTAATAAAACTGTAGCCATGTCATTTGATAAAAATTTAAACATACTGTTGTTTATCGAAGAATTTTGCTGTCATGAACGTTAAATACAAAAATTATCCTTTATATATATAACTTTGTGAAGAAGAATCGCCTAAATTCAACGTTTTTCAGGATTCATGTAACCTTTAGAGTGAAAATTACCTTCTATTATTATTATTATTATTATTTTTTACCAACCACTGATAGCATCCTTCCTTGCTAAAAAAAAAAAAAAAAAAATCACTGGGATGCATAGGCATTTTACACCAACGAGCTATTGTTCCATGATAGAAGATATTCAGTTAGATGTCTGTGAATGGTTCAGTAGTCATGTTTGTCTAGTAAATGGTGTATAAAGCAAGAGCAACCAACAGTGTAGAAATCTTAGGTTGTGCTGTTATCTTGAGAGAGAGAGAGAGAGAGAGAGAGAGAGAGAGAGAGAGAGAGAGAGAGAGAGAGAGAGAGAGAGAGAATAACAGCACCTTCGTAGTTTTGCTACCCATATTGTTAAATTTCACTAATATACTCCATTTCTGTTTTTCAGGAAAATACTGACACAACCTGGAAAGGAGGAAGATTTAAAAAACTATGAAAGGAAAGATGAGAAGGAATCGTAAAAGATATAGAAGAGAGGAGAGAAAGAGAGACGAAAAAGGGAAGAGAAGAGGTAAGTTATATTTCAAGATGCTTTGATTTAGTGTGTCCATTATTATATATAATGAAAAATTACTCCCTTGTGTTGCTCAAGTTACGGCGGAAAGTAGGAGGAAGTGCAATAGGGAACGGGAAGGAAAAAAGGAAAGGGATGAGGAAACGTACGATTGTTGTTTGTGCGTTTTTTGTCTGCATTTCGTGTGTGTGTGTGTGTGTGTGTGTGTGTGTGTGTGTGTGTGTGTGTGTGTGTACC
>NC_137049.1:2683602-2726576 GCF_032717465.1 Coenobita brevimanus
AAGGAGTCAGTCGCTGTACCCCATTAACAAAACCTTCTTGTAACGATGCGGTTGAGGGGCGTCTAGACAGGAGATACAAATTCTTCCCCTGCCCCCAGCCTACACCTGCATTACCCCACTGTTGTTCATTGTTCTGCCGCCCGGGGGTACTGGGTCAATATTCCAGCCTTTATATAACCTTCTTTATTGTTTGTAGTTTCTTTTTTATCATTTAATTGGCATGTTTCAATTATCTTCAGTTTCTGTGCTTCATTTATTTTTTTCTGTTCGCTTCTGACATTTTTTTTTATGTTTCGTTTGTTTCAGTGCTCACTCTCATTCTGTTCTGTGATAATAATTTTCACTTGCCACTCTCCTGACATGTTCGTCGCCTTATTGTTTAGATTTAGACTTGATAGTGATGTAGCGTCGTCACAGCGTCGCACAGATGTTACCGGAATTATTATCGCGGATCTAACGACGATTGGAAGTACCCTGAAAGATTTGGCTTGATAACACACCAGGGAAAAAGTTCTTGAGATTTTGTTAAGCTCAGTAAAGGCAACAGTGGAAAATAAAATATAAGCTGTGTATCGCCTGTTGGCCACCCTCGTGTAACTGCTACCACTGGAGTTAGACCTTCCAGGATGATGCAAGATAGACTCAAGCACATTTTCGTACGCTGATGTAATGCCATAATATACCAGGTTTTTATCACCCTGACACCTGTATACTGTGTCATACCTGTATAGTTAAAAGGGATTAAATGACCCCCTCCCTCTCACCACATACTAATACATTGCCTTACTTTTATTCTCCTTCCTCCTTCTCCTTATCCACATTCCCGCTACTCCATCTCTCCCTTCCCCCTCCCTCTTACCACATACACTCTCTCTTCTCATCTCTCCCTTCGCCCTCCCTCTGCCCTATTTCCCCTTTCCCCTCCCTCTCACCACACTCCCATGTCTCTTTTTCTTTTCCTTCTAAACCAGTGTTTCTCAAAGCTTTTCACTTCATTCGTCACTTGAGGGGATCTTAACATCGTCGTGCCCCCCTCCCCTCAATTTTCTCTCAAGCCCTTCACAAATAATGACGAAAAAAAAAAAATCATGCTTCCCATTTATTGTAATGCTTACAACCATCAGTCAGAATGTACCGTATATTTTGTTACATATCATTGGGTTGAATGAAACTGTATGCTTTTAGTCAGCCGACTGATTCGAGGTTGAGTCACTGGTAACACACATCTCATATCTGGGTCTCCATCCAACCGGTTTTGGCATTTACTTTTTTATGCGTAGAAGAGGTGGAGAAACCAGATTTATATAAATATGTTGTGGAAAACGATAAGAGGATTCAATAAGTTCGATTTCAGTGACACACTCTGATTTACTACTAACACTAGCCCGCAGTGACCCCCCTATAATCCTGCCGTGGCTTGCTTGGGGACCGTAGCTCCCAGTCTGAGAACCAGTGTCCTTAACACACACACACTCCCTCTTCCTCATGTTTCCTCCTCCTCCTCCTCCTCCTCATCATCATCATACAAACACTGCTTCTCTCCTTTCAACCTCTCCCTGACCGCCTCCCAGAAGATTCAGGCAGTGTAGCAAGGGACTATGATGAGGGCGATTATAACTACGTAGTGGCCGGACTGAATGGTGATTTGTGGTGGACCCTTAGTTTTACAGATTCATTTTAAGTACTCGTGCACCATATACTTACAACCAATTGAGCATTTAGACATGTACACCTCCAGCTACACTTCCTTTTTTCTGTCGTGAGCAATCTTACACCTTATAAAATAAACCATTCTTCGTTGATATAATTGCAGCGTATTCGGTTTGCTAATTAACGCCTTCAGCACGATGACTTCCTCATTTAATTCTCACCACTGACAGACGATTTCGTTCATCCAAGGGAAACAGTATCGTAGCCAAGAAGTTAACAGAGTTTCTTCCTAATCCATCCTCAGCCAAAACTTCTGTTCTAAGCTCAGTAAATCCTGTGTTGGTAGCAAGTGTAAAATAAGAGACATGGCATCCTGTTCAGGGGAGTTAATCCTATTTCTTGTCTTGTCCTGACTTAACATCAGTTCCTAAGCGACCTTTAATATATTCTCCACGATATTTCTACCTATTTGTTGTCGTTCCATTCATACAACAGTAATTATACTCTTTTACCTGGTCTAAAATTGCCATCACTCCATCTCCAGAGATGGGAGTTAACAATTTATTAACACTAGAATACGGTGCTAGTCACGAAGAGTTGCTATGACAAGGATGTAGAGGCGAAGCATTGTCTCCTTCTGTAACTAACCTACGTGACATAAGCTGCAAAAGAAAAAAGATCCCGGCCAAGTTAAGGTGAAGAGTTTATTTCCACCCAGTTGTACGCATATTTCTAACATGCTGTACACCTGCCCAGCGTATCCTGGTTCATATGCACATCTTCATTCCATCCTAAGCAGCTTTCTAGTAAATGCAATACAATTAAAACCTTCAGACTCAGTAATAGTTTCCTCAGTCCATGCTTAATAACCATATTTATTCATAAGCTTCTTCCAACTCATTTTTATCCTCCAGTCCATCTTATTCACCATTGCATCATAAATGTGTCCATCTTGTTTGTGTCTATTTCACCACCACCTCTTGACCCAGTTAATTATTTCCCACTGTTACTTGTGCCTCCCGTGTGGCTGTGATAATGGGAACAAGACCCAAGGCTTAGGACAAGGATCGAGAATACTAATGTATGTAGTGTTTGTGTATCCTGTTAGTTTATTCTGTGATTTTGTTTATCTAGCCACATCAAATTTTTTACCAGGCATGTAGAATATTTTATCCTTAATACCGTCAGTTGCTTTGTAAAATGAGCCGTGCGACATGGTTATGGAAGTAAAGACACAGGTGATTTTGAAGGCGTAAAATTACCCTTGTCTCTGTGTATCTGTCTACATGTCCTTCTCGAGTTGTTCAAAGAAAAAATGGAAGACAAGTGAGGATAGTATATGAGAGTGCACTTAATGACCCCAAGACTAAATGAATTTAATTTTGAGGGAGCCCGCCAGACATTTAAACACACACACACACACACACACACACACACACACACACACACACACACACACACACACACACACACACACACACACACACACACACACACACACACACACACACACACACACACACACACACACACACACACACACACACACACACACACACACACACACATTTCTTACCTTGACCCCCAGACTAAGGACCCTGTTGGCAGTGAAAAAGAACCAACATTATAGTGTGTAAAATTTGGTGAAGCAAAAAGCGCAAGAATCATCTAAGAACGTATATTTATTTTTAAAGGGATCGCACTGCAGTATAAATAAATATCAGCTTTATAGAGATATAATTACTTTCTCTTGCCCAGTTTTGTTTCGCCTCACGGGGAACGCAGGGGCTTGGAGCAAGGCTACGTAGTTCAAACACTTAAGACGAGAGTATCCAGTCGTTCTTCCCTGAGTGGTATTCTTTGAACAAAAACCCCCAACCACCCATCATATGTAAACTCTTTGGAGTGCCATTTGGAGCCCCTTAACCCACACGACCACCAGGCGTCCTTTCGCTATTAGTACGCCTAAGAGCCGTGTTAATAATTTTATAATACTATATAGTAGTGTGCAATTATGTTGCAATGGAACATTTAGTCATTATTCCTTTTTTTTCTTTAACTTGGCCTAAAATTGTCGTCTGTCCATCTTGATTACTAAGTTGTAACAATAGATTAGCACAGAAATGGTGCTAGTCATACAAAAATGCTGTGAAGAGGATGGAGAGCTAAAGCGTTGTTGTATTCTGCTAATGAACTACGTGGAATACGAAGCAAAAGGGAAAAAAGAGTCTGGGCCAGGTTAAGGTAAAACGAGTGTAGTGTAAATATGACCACAAGGATAACTATGTGAATTTACAGGAACTTTATTGCCCTAATGAAAATGTTACGTGTGTGTGAGTGCTTGTGTTCTTGGAGCATTGTTGCACTGTCACAATGAAGCAGGGGCAACGAAGGAGCTATTTCAAATATAACCATTTATCATCTGTTCCGTCGTGTGGCAGAGGTTGGAAGTGGTTTGACCATATTGAGGGAATGGAGAGTGGTGGGTGGGAGAAAAATTAAAGGTAAACCAAGAACAAGGTAGAACAACAGGACAGGGGCGTGTTTAGGGGAGGAGGATGTGTTGTGGGAGGAAGGAAGACTGTGGACCAAGAACAACGTAGGATGATACGATTTTGGATTTCATGAAAGAGTGGCGATGTGTCATGAAAGAAATGGTTGTTTCTGGGTAAGACCAGAAATACTTGCAAGTGTTTTTGTCATGGTCTGTTCCCACGAAACGCAACACCAAGTAACAGACATAAATGGCTAGCCAACAGTCCTGTAGCAGAGACAAATTGGGTAGTCCAGTCCCAGGTCTTAAGTAAGGCGCTAAGTGGAGGTTTGGGCGTCGCGGCAGACACCACTATGAAGTTTAAACGCTACTTAAAGTAATGATCCTTCAGTAGGTAATTTGGCGACCTGCGGGCACCATCCCAGCAAGCAGCAGCAACTGTTGGTGTCGTCAGGGCCTTAAGTTGCAGTGGCTGGCTAGCTCTTCATTAT
The DNA here is from genome assembly GCF_032717465.1 of Coenobita brevimanus. Lineage (NCBI taxonomy): Eukaryota > Metazoa > Arthropoda > Malacostraca > Decapoda > Coenobitidae > Coenobita > Coenobita brevimanus. The sequence continues at coordinate 2,688,238 of NC_137049.1, forward strand.
ATTGGTGGCACTAGAAGACATTATTATCCTGGTTTTCAGTAAAATGAGTGTTATGTCTTTAGGTCTCAGTGGACCTAGTAAAACAAGCAAATTTTTACCTACGTCGATGGCCAGCAGGTCAGTGAGTGGCCAGCGTTCTTCTTCTTCTTTTTCTTCAGCCTCTGCTTCTTTATCTTCTGGCGGATTTGTTAAAAGGAGGCCTTTGGAAACATAAAAGTGGCACCATCCATCCATCCATCATCCAATCCTACTTTACCCCATGAGGAGCATAGGAGCCTGGGGCTAGGCATGTTGGTCCTGACATTCAAGATGAGAGTGAAAAAGTGGCACCATATCTGATAATTTGACATGGAGAATCCAAATCTGCCATCAGCTGACGCCTGAGGTGGCGCCATCCACTCACTCGATGTAGTGTTATCTTCAAGTGATAGCTGTTCCTCACACCTGAGCGTTCCCAAGATCATTATCAAACTGAACACGACGGCACTTTAATAAGATTTGGGATTCACCAAGGAAAACAAAGTTATTTGTTACCTGCTGCGATAGCCAGCAGGTCACTGAGTGGCCAGCCTCGCCGCAGGTCCCAGAGCAGTTTCACTCGTTTCACAGTTCAGTACCATACATGGAGGGCGAGAAAGGGTATAGCTTGGAAGGAGGGTTGCAGGTGCACTGACGGTGGTGACTGGAGAGAGAGGTGGCCCTGGAAGTAATGAAGTCGTTGCAGATTCTATTTTGCGTCTCAAGCTAACTCAGTTAAGTGAAACTCAGAATTTCTAGAAGGGTACTAAGGGTACAAGCCAGGAATGGGAGGAGTGGCAGTGAGTTATCTTGGAGGAGCACATGAAGTTACTGGGGAGACAGAAAAACATTATGAGGAAGTTCTGAAGCATTGTGGTGATGATGTGGATGTGTTGGAAGGTGTTAGATGTTTTGGACATCTGGATTGAATGCGGAGTGAGAGATGGACCGTAAGAGTGTACGTGAATGAAGGGGAGAGGGGGCGAGGAGGTAGATGGAAAGATGAAAGGAGGGAAAGGAGAGGTTTGTAAATAAGAATGGTGTGGGACTGACAAAGGATCCTGAGCGTGAGGACACTCACGTGGAGGCGATGTGTTCGTAACCACTTTCTCCGGGATTAAGTCGTCTGGCTGTACAGGATAGATAGATGGATATTCATTCAGTGGAATTGAAAGAATGGATGTATAAGTAAATTTCTTGTTATTTATTACCTCAAAGCAGGAGATTCCACAGGGAGTTGTAAAGATTATCAAACATATGGCACCATAATGAAGCAAATTAATTTCTTGAAAAGGCTGACTTGGGTTCTGTCATGCACCGAACAAGGTGGTTTATCGCATTTTTTCCGAAGACGAGTTAAATGAAGAAGTGGAAAGATGAGAATATACCGAAATTTACCTCCTTACGATGTTTCCTCACACCGTCCGGCCTGACGCCTCCCCCCCTTCCCCCTCCCCCTCCCAGCCCCCACCCAACTCACTAAACAGCCTCCACCTATTTCTCGCAAATACCCATCTCACTCTCACAACTAACCAGCCGTGAAATTTATTCTGCTACCGGACTGAAAAACATCACATTGTCTTTACACATGAGGGAGAGTGGTGGTGTAAGACAACCCTTGGAAGTTGGTGGAGGGAGGGTGGTGGTGAGTGGCAGCCCAGGGGGAGGTGGTGGAGGGGTGGTGGTGGTGAGTGGCAGCCCATGGGGAGGTGGTAGAGGGAGGGTGGTGGTGAGTGGCAGACCGAGGGGAAGTGGTGGAGGGAGGGTGGTGGTGAGTGACAGCCAAGGGGGAGGTGGTGGAGAGGGGGTGGTGGTGAGTGGCAGCCCAGGGGGAGGTGGTGGAGGGAGGGTGGTGGTGAGTGGCAGCCCAGGGGGAGATGGTGGAGGAGTGTGGTGAAGGTTTGGTGGTGGGGGAATGACTTTCCAGTATCGAGTCCCAGGTCGTGTACAAAGATAATTATGATACAAATTTTATTTAAGGTGTTAACAATTTTCTATTTTCCGTAACTGCCACGGGCACGGCAAATAAATACCTTGTTAAAATCATTACACCAGTCCCGAAAGGGATCGTAACATAGTACAGTACTGACGGTGGGTATCAGTGCTCAAGTGGTATCGTGGGAGGGTGTGTGGTTCTGTTTGTTGGAACATTGGTGGGGTATTCGCATCCTGTGTCCATTGTTGCATTGATTGGAACTCCTTCCCCCCCACCTCTCTCTCTCTCTCTCTCTCTCTCTCTCTCTCTCTCTCTCTCTCTCTCTCACTGTGTGTGTGTGTGTGTGTGTGTGTGTGTGTGTGTGTGTGTGTGTGTGTAATTCACCGGGTCGGTCAGGATCACTTGATGGTCGTGATCGTCAGCTTTTACCCTCCCGGAAGGGAGCTGAGAGCTCATATAGTCCGATCTAAGGGCAAGGCTGTGACCTTCACACACGCACACACCCGACCCCTTACTCAAGGGGGACACTAACCACCCACTTCATCAGCGAAACTTTCGCAACCTGAGCGAGGCGTGAACTCCCGCCTACCAGATGGCAAGCGAGAACGTTACCACTGAGCCAGTGTGTGTGTGGGGGGGGGGTCATTACAATTAGTTAGTATGAGACGGATTTTATTTATGAATTTGTTTATCCTTCTCCCTAAAAACTTCAAGAACGGCATTTTTCCCTTGCCATCCAATATTAAAAAGACTTTTACTACACCACACGTCACTTCATTTTCCTTCCCTCTTCTCCATCCTCTTTACTCGTTTATTTTCTCTCCCCTCTCTGACGTCCCATCTTCCCTAGTGTTCAGTATCTGACAATTTTCATTTTCTCTCATGTCTTCAGGTCTATTTTTTTTTTTTTATCTAGCCCCCCATTTATTTCCTCCCCATTATTCTCCTTCCTATTCTCCTTCCTTTCCCCTCCCCGCTACTCCCCATCTCCTGTCTCCCTTGCTCACTATGACCTAACACAGCCATATCTCAGCTCGTGTTGTGCCCCCAGCGTGTCTGTCATGACGGGGTGGCCACAATCACATGTCGGAGCACAGTTCACCTCAAAATCACGGCCAAGATGCACAAAATAGCTAGAGATAATTTCCCTCGCAGCAGAATTGTTTTTGCAAGAATAAGAGACAAGGGAAGAACTGCACTTGGTCGTACCTGAAAAAAAAAAAAAAAAAAAAAAAATAGCTAGGACAGTAGAATTCATGGTAAGTTTGTATGTGAATCAGGGTCCCGTGTCCTGAGCTGCTCTGTCGCCCCACTTCACCGTGATTTAGGAGGCGGCAACCCGACCACCAGCCACATGATTCGATACCCACGATAAAGGTGTGTGTCGTACGCTGTTAGGATAGTTACCTGGCTAACACGGTGACCACCTTGTTGGGGTGTCAGATAACCCCATATAACAGTGCCAAGTCTTAACCACCACTAAGTTTACTCCCTGTCTGTGAATAAAGCAGAACGTTGTAGGAACATGTCTAAACCACCCCAACCTGCGTTTATTCCATGTCTGTAAATTAAGTAGTACGTTGTAGATATGCGCAGAGTAGGAAATTTTTGGTGTCACTTAATAATTCAGATGTTGAACCAGCTGCCATTGTGACCATTTGTTTGTCACGGCTGCAAACTTAATGCCTTTTCCTTTGCATATATTGGTATCTTAAAAACATAAATGCTATAGAAAGTGATTTTTAAAGCGAGATATGCAAAACATACAATCAAAAGAAGAATTGCCAGGGAGATTTCTGGGACAACACAAAATACTGCGTATCTATCGGTGTATCTATCTATCTGTCCATCTATAGGTATCTATCTGCGTATCTGTCCATTTGTATATATATATATATATATATATATCAATCAGTCAGTCAACCAATCAATCTATCTATCTATCTGTCAGTCTATCTATCTGTCTATCACATCTGTTTGTACCTGCCTGTCTATCTGTTGCCAGATGCCCTGATCCCAGTGGGAGAATTTTAGATAAGAGATATATTTCCAGGGTAAAAACAGATGTAAAAATTAAAGAAACACGAAAAAAAAAAAAATGCCATGTTTGGTTGCACTGTCAGACTCAGGCATCATGCACGTAAGAGTGTGTTGCTAAAACTGGTCGCGGCTGTTCATCGACCAGCGAGTAAACCCAATTGAAACCTTAACATCAGATCTAAAACGCTAGATTTGAAAGTGATAAGTTTTAAGTACGATGAGATTGACGAATAACTGGACTTTAACACTCTTCTGAAGCCATTTTCACCCCAGTTAAGGCAAGAGTCCGAGGATGATGATCATTTTTCTGGCTGTTATCTCCACTGCAACTTTTATTCTCTCCACCAACAATAAAAAAATATTTAAGGTATTATTGCCTCCCCCCAGACAATACCCCATTCACAAAATCCAGTGAATGGACGGGTAGCCATAAAAGATCGGTTGTTATGGCCGTGTTGGCGTCAAGTGGTGGTTGGTTTGTAAACATAGGAGTGACTTGTGGTGCTTGTGTGTATGCTTGGTTGATGATGTCCCAGAATTAGGAACATAGATGTAAAATTGACTGTTGCAGGTCATGTTGTAGGAGAAGAATGGGACTTAGCAGAAATTTTTGTGTCTGTCATTGTGCCCTCGTGTGATTGATGGCATAAATCTAACCCCTCTTTGTTTTGAGGTAGTGTGGTGAGGCGGGAAGGATGTAACTGATAACTGCTTCATGCTCCTCACCTCAACTGGCTTCCCTTATGTCGGGGTACCTGTTCTGGCCAACTTTATATCTGTTCATTATATCGATCCATTTATTTATCTCTGAAGAGGAAGAATAACTGAAGATATGAAGGACAGATAGGAAAGTGGGAGGGAGGAAGGAGGGTACTCAAAGAAAAAGATTAGAAAAGGGGAAAGAAGGCAGCTTGCAGGAGTATGAATGGTCTCGAGAATGGAAAAATTAAGAGTGAGGTGTGTGTGTGTGTGTGTGTGTGTGTGTGTGTGTGTGTGTGTGAGAGAGAGAGAGAGAGAGAGAGAGAGAGAGAGAGAGAGAGAGAGAGAGAGAGAGAGAGAGAGAGAGAAGGAGCAAACTTATCACTAAAGTACCTGATGCTATATATAACAACAGTCCATCCTCTGTGTCACCTTATTTTGTACCTAGCCTGGTTAATTTTACCAGGTCAATGGATGGGATAAAAAGTGGTGCTGAATCTGAAAGTCATTAGTGGTTTATAATGGTGTCTGGTGTGGTGGCCCTTAGGACACTGTTACCACGATAAGGCTGAGTGATTCTGGCCTTGTTTGGGTTATATGTCGTGATTTACTGGCGCCAGGAAACAAGGTTACATTAAGCAAAGTGATGATGAAGGTAAGTGGCGATAACTCCCCGGCATAGGCACCCATCTATCTAATGCTCACCACAACATCGTGCAAACCATACAGAACAACACCCTAGGCATCATAACTGACCACCACAACCTCTCCCACAAGTCACACTCTGAAACTAAAATCGTCCTTGTAAGAGACTGTCTTGAAATGAGAAACATACAGTTCAGTGCTTCACCCTGTTCCAGTACACAGCACCCCAGTTATTATATGACAGACACACAACATACCTAGGTAGATAAAACAGTCGTCGCACAAACATTATCAAACCCACAACAACGATATCCCACCTTCTGACATTCCAACACAAGCAGGGAAAAAACGCCTGTACATAGAACACCTTGATCAGAACACTATATTGCAAGCTCCCCCTTCCCCCTCCCATCGGAGTTGGCCTGAAAATGAGATGATCAAGTTCGCCTAGCAAGGTTAAGAGCAGGACACCACTCAGCTCTCCTTGGCTGCCATATTAGATCGCGTCCACACGTGTGCTCAAACATGTGTTGGCAACACAGCTGGCAACATGTTCGGGAACATGCTTGCAACAGTATTTGGACAGATGTATGCAAGCATGTTTCAATGCAGCTTCGAACACTGGCAGCAGAGATGATGGGATAAATGTGTCCATACCAGGCAACTGAAACTTCATCATGATGTTGCCAACATGATCTGGACGCTTTGTTCCCAACATGTTTGCAGCGTGTTCGTTACTCTGTTGCTTACATGTTGCCAACACTTGTTTAAGCACACGTGTGGACGCGACCTTAGATTTGGGTTGGGTGGAATCGCAGATGACACGTGTCTTGCATGTAAAATAGGCCCACACAGCGAAACATATAATGAATCACTGTACAGCACATGCCACGCTTGGACTCAAACACAACAATAATGGTATAGGGAGGTGTAGGGAACATATAGGACAACCTCATAAGGGCAGCTGCTTCCTACGGTCAACGGATCTGCTTAGTAAGACGGACGGGGTTGAACAATAACGACAATATATTTTACACGAAGATACTCTTATTCTTCATGTGCTTGGATGCAGTTTTCTTCACATTACTCACACCGTATATTCTCACCCCTGCGAAGACGTGAAAAGGTGTCATTTTCTCCCGATTGTACACCATATAGAGTCAGGAGATTCAGCGTGTCTTTCGTCTGTCGAGTATCGATTTTGTCATGAAACTTTTAAAGGATAGGACAGGATAGGGTATGGTAGGCTTAAATGAAACTTTGGATGCAGGTACGGTTGACCAGTCTAGGTCTTAGTAAAGATTTAGGTTAAGTATATCGTTCGTGTGTCGTGCTGTCTGTTATAGAACTCTCCAAAACATGATTTTAATGAAACCATGCATGTAAAGAGAGATGACAAATATGGCTGAGGATCAATATCTAGGTAAAGTCGCCAACACTGATTTTCAAAGTCGAGGGAAGAAAAAGCAGGACGGACGACAGGGCTTTTAATGCTGACTCTTCATCAACACAGTGCCATTAACTACTTGGGTGTTTTCCCTCTTTACACGCCACACCACCCCTCGCCACCCGCCACACTACCCATTCTGGAAAAATAATGAACACTCACCTCTGCGCCGCACCAAGCCAACTCGGGCTGAATGTTCGCTTTCGTATATTTTCCTCTGCGGACAAGCCTGTGGAAGATATATTGTGCCTGCTGTTACAGTTGTGGGAAGGGATGATGGCAGTGGTTTTGGTGGTGGTGTTAGTAATGATGGACGTACAGGGGAAGGGGGAGATTGCTGTGGCTGTGTTGGCTGCAGACGAATAGCATAGTATCTGAGGGTATAATAGTGTGTGAATGATGGCTCTGGGAAATGTATTTGGGAAATGCTGTATAGGTGAGGGAAGGCAAGAGAGAGAGAGAGAGAGAGAGAGAGAGAGAGAGAGAGAGAGAGAGAATGATGGTGGAGACACGACGGTAATAGTGGTGAAGGTGATAGTTCTGATAACATATAAGAGGTAATGGTAAAAATGAAAGTGATATTATTCGTGTGTGTTTGATTGTGGGTGGAAAGGGGGCAGGTATGGGAATGGAAAGTGGAGAAGAGATGATAATTATTAAAGCTGTAACTCGTGATTACCCTTATTAATATGGTAAGTATAATCGTATAAGAAAGAATGGAGAGAGAGAGAGAGAGAGAGAGAGAGAGAGAGAGAGAGAGAGAGAGAGAGAGAGAGAGAGAGAGAGAGAGAGAGAGAGGCGAAATATAAAATTGGAAACTCATATCTGCGTCCTCCACAGTATGTATTCCAGCTGACAATGGACAGTATTATTTAACATATTTAGTCACAGACCCGTATCCTCGTTAGTTAAGGAAGCTCCCTAACACCTATTCTTAAGCGATTTATTTTGCTTATTGCACCTTGCTATCTTCCTCTGAGTTATTTATATTATCCTGTTATCACCATACTCATCATAAATAACTTACAAAATTATATTAACCCGCCGTATCCAAAAATAGGTCGCAAAGGAAGAGATGCTAGGGAGCATTGTTAACTGACGAGAATACGGACCATAGTGTAAATACGGTCACCAGTAACCATTTCATGGTATGGGAAATCTCGAGACAGTTTTTTTTTTTTTTTTCCCAGCTTCGAGGGTTCAGAGGGATCGAAGCAAGGTGGTGAACTCGGCAAAGGAGGTCTCCAGCATCACTACTACCTCCAACACAACGACGACATTTTCTCTGGTATATCCGTGCTGAGTTCAGATTATTTTTTTGCACTTTAGGAAATTCTTTTCATCTGTAGGGGTTAGACATGGCCCACAGTAACTTTGGCAATATTGAGAGGGTTTTCCTGAGGTGCATTAAATCATCTGTAGGTCTACCATGCGGTGTCCCCCCTGAGGCAAAATGTGATCCATAGTTACCTGCGAATACAAAGTTTGATCCTATTCGCTGGGGGAAGGGAGGGGGAACAACCAAGAAGAACCAAATTGATGAAGCTCTGATGCTTAAAGTAAAAAGGTACTTGGTAAAACTAATATATGGATAGAGGGAGTCGTAGAGCAGAGTATGTAAATATGAATGGGATGCAACATTTAAATCCCTTACCAGGTTCGATATTCTGTTTGTCAAAAATGATTGATCACTGTAGCAGGTGGATGGCTACCGTATAGTTGCCTATACTCACCTTTGCTGATATTTTTAGTAACACATTTAATCACGTGTGTGTCATGTACTACAGTTGCTGGTACGATTTAAAATCAATAATACCCGAAAAACGCCTAATTATAATAAGTAGATAACGTTCAGTATATTACTGAAACGAAAACCATATGTGATAAAGTTGCTTCTCACTTTTGCCAGCCAGCGTCTGAGTGAGAAATCAAGGCTGCCAACCGTTCCGATAATAAAAGGCGTTGGCAGTTATGTCGTACGCACTATTTGTGATACAAATATCTCCGGGTGAATATAAGTGAAATACTGAGGTGTATTATTGGGATAATTAGAGGGATAGTACGTAATGTTTCAAGCGCTTGGTGATATTGTTAGTATAAATGAATGGTATTAATTTGGCAGTGGACACGCAACCCTCAGGTCTGTGGTTCTCTTAAGTGGGGTTGGGATGTATTCTATTCTCTTCGACGATTGTTAAGTTTAACAGTGAACTACTCGTGTGCTGACAGTGTTCGCTACAGTGCAGACATAAACCGCGAGTGAAACTCTGGACGTGGATTGTGACGCAATGCAGTAGTGAAGAAAAGCATTTGATTTAATGGGATAATGACTGATTGTGTGCTCGTCCTGGTGTAAATTTGTTTGAGGCATCTGGACATGTTACGGTACTGATGGTAATGCTTAAGTTGTGTGACGAAGCCTGAGATGGAGTTGGCTGGCTGGAGGTTGCGACGTGACAGGTTAGTTTAACTTTGATTGTTGGGATGAGTGAGCAAAAGAAACTAGGAAATAGGTAGTTAATAACCTATGTTCTGCCATCAAGTAATATTTGGAAGAGAGTTATTAAGCACTCGTTATTGTTCTTGCTATTATTATTATTATTATTATAACTAATGGTAGTAGTAGTAATAGTAGTAGTTGTTTGTTTGTGGTTGTTACGGCAGCTTTCTAATGGTGAATGCTAGGCTAGTAATCCTGCGTTTGACAAATCTTGAAAGTGTACAGTCGTGGTCATAAATAATCACCTATCCTTCGGTACTCCGTGCCTCAGGCTGGCTCCTTTATGCACGGTAAGTCACAGTGGAATAAGAGGGGCTGAGAGAGAGGGACCAGAGAGAGAAGGGAAGGTGGGTAGGGGGATGAGTGATGGTGCTGGGGTGGAGTGAGGGAGGGGAGGGAGGGTTGAGAGAATGAATGTGAAGTGGTGGCCATATTATTTGTCTATTTTCTTTCATTCGGGGTATGATATAAAAGAGTTATTGTTCGGTAGATAATGGTACATTACACCTTGCATAGCGGCATCAGCTAACAAGCTTTAGACAGTTACCGATATCAAAGGCTGGCTCGTGAGAGAAATATAATTACGTGACAGATCAAACAATAATGTAGAGCCATCGAGACTACGGGCCCAGATTGTCAACGCGTGGGAGCCTGAGAACGAGAGAACACGGGCCCGCCTCATCCAGCACACCAAGGACGAACGGGAGCTGTTCAGACGAAACCACCAAACCATTGTTTCGTTGGTGCCGCGAAGACTGCAGGAGGTTATTGAGGCAGGAGGCCACTGGACTACTTACTAAGGCTTTCCTGGTTTTGGCTTCAAGTGTCGGTAAACATTGACATTGATATATACTGGGAGTCTGGGTAGGATTTTGTTTCATTTTCCATCTAACATTTTATGAGAGATATCGTTATTATATTCACCCGTGTGCACAGCCATCAAATTTATTTACTTTTTATGCACAATTATTTTAAATAGCATTTTCATATAGAGATGCCATAAAATAGTTGACATGATGGTGACTGTATAGAGGGAGTGTATACCGAGAGGATTATCATAGTTTTAGCTGTGGACACAGCCATGTGAAAGGGTGCATATGATATTTAGTTTTAAAAATTTATTACATGTAAGGGTAGTGGACGTTTCCCACACGAACTTTACGGAAGTCAAAGCTATCCAGATTCCATGCTGCTTTCCAAGTCAAAATACGCGGATAAACACAAATATCTGGCTCCGTACTAATGTTTGATCTGTCACGTCAGTATATTTCTCTCACGGGCCAGCCCTTGATATCAACACGTACCTAAAGTTTGTTACCCGACGCCGCTATACAAGGTAAAATGCAGCATTATCCACCGAATATTTACTCCTTTATAACATGCCCTGAGTGAAAGAAAACAGACAAATAATGTGACCACCAATTCGCATTTCATTCTCCCTCCCCTACCTACCCTCCCTCTCCTTCCTCAATCTACCCTAGTACAATCACTGGTCTCCCCACCCACCTTTCCCTCTCTCTCTGGCCTCTCCCTCTCAGTCCCCCTTACTCCACTGACTTGCAGCGCATAAACGAGCCAGCCTGAGGCACGGGGTACTGGAGGATAGGTGATTATTTATGACCAAGACTACCTTATCCACCGTGTTCAAAGTGAATGATAGTACATCATTTGGGTTACAGCCACACCACAGTGGATATGATGTGGCAGGTTTGGATACTAATTCATTTAATTATATTTGGAGTTTTTTTTTTTTTTTTTGTAGATAACAGCTTTAGATATTATTGTAATTTTTTTTCTTATAATTCAGGAATGGTATTAATTCGACTTTCTTTTTTTTAAGCTTGACAGGAGTGTTACTGACTGGCTAAGTAACTTTTTTTTACTGCAGTTTTCTAGGCATGTCATTATTTAACTTAGTAATTTTTGCTGATAACAGCAGTGGTGTTATTAGTCTTTTTTTTTTTTTTTTTTTTTTAAATACAGGATAGGCTTATTATTTAGCCAGTCTCATCGATTTTTATAGTTCTTTACGGGAGTGTCCTTAATTGCTGCGGCAATTATTTCTTTATTATATCACATGATTAATGTTTGTGTTTAGTAAATATCTTTCCCAATATTTTGCAAATTCCAAAGTGTTATTATTTATTTATTTACTTCCGTCAGTTTACTTTGTATTGCGAAGTTTACGGGTTTGGTATTAACATTGTCTTTTTGTGTGTGTGCCAATATTTTAGAGGTATGGTTGGTGTTGGCTTGGTAATCAGATTATTTTTACTATGCGTACTACCATTGGATAAATCTGTTGTCATTGTCTTATCCCCTCCCCCTCACGTACTCTGGAAGGTTGTTACAATCCTGCCATTATTGGATAGTCTTAGTAAATCCTCTGGTAGGTCTGTGATAATATTCCGTCCTGTGTGTAGTTGTAATGGACGTTAATGCTCGTGTTTTCCACTCCAGGGTCACCACATCGCCTTCAGTTGGAGAATGTGCTGTAGAAGGTAAGTGTGATTCTCTAGTGTTTTTTTACAGCCATATTGGTTGGTTGTGTTATCTTTACTCTGTTTTGCTTTCTTTCATTCACCCTAAACCACACCCCATGCACCGTCCATCTTCACCACCCACCAGCATCTAAGCCCGTCCCACCCACACCTTTCCGCCCACCTGTCATCATTACCGCCCTTATACCACCCATCTTCACCACCCACCAGCACCTAAGCCCGTCCCACTCACTCCATTCCGCCTACCTATCATTATTACTGCTCTCAACACCGCCCATCTTCACACCCACCAGCATCTTAGCCCATTAAACTCACTCGTTTCCGTTCACCCCGCTTTTCGTTACTCTCCTAACTCCAAAAGTGTTTACAAATCGACATCTCTGAAGTTGTTGGATTTTGGTTGATTTCTTTGCAAATGGTGACCCGAATGGAACTGAACTAAATTAGATACATACAGTGGTTTAAAATTATGATATAAAACCTGAATGCACTGATGGATAAACAGTCATTCGAGAGAGGAGGTAGGATATGGTTGAGGAGAGGAGAGAGGCTGAATGGGGAGGGAAAGGATGGGAAAATGAAGGAAAAGGGAGGGGAGAGAGAGGAGAGGAAGGGGAGGTTATCATTCCTTTTCACCCATTGTCTCCCCTGTATTTTCCAGCCTTCATCTCCTATCGACTTCTTCCTTTACTTGCTGTTCCTTTATAGGGTGTGTGTGAAACGCCGGTTATGAGCAGCACACTATTTCCCTTACTCCACTACTCGAAGGTTCTGGAGCGGGAAAAAGTAAACTGTCAGCTCTTCTCATGTGGAAGCGTAGTCCTTGCAGGCTAACATTCTCCCCTGCACTAAGTCGATGTCAGTGTGGTAATTTCTTTGGGTTACAGTGGTGCAAAGCTTCCCGTTCCCTCCCCATCCCTTCCTAGTTGCTAGTGTGTCTGCGGCGTAAGTTGCAATGACATAATAGGATCAGACACATTGGCATAAAGATGCACATGAATGAAAGACACTGACACAACTACCACTCAGCGGTGCATTAGATGCACTGGATAATAAAAGTCACAAATACGCATAGACACATTGGCCGCCGAATGGAAGTCAATATATGGAAGGCATATAACTCAACGGCATACTAGACGAAGTGGGTAATAAAACGCAGCCACATACAGGAAACAGCCTGAAGATGCAGGTAGATCAGAATGATGCTGTTAATATTGGTAATTTACATGTCAGTGGATTCTGGTGTTATCAGAGAACCCATGTGTTCGTTTTGCCTTGCCTCAATACTCCACCCCCACCCACTTCTTATCTCTTATACTTCTCCCCCTTCCACCTTGTCCCCATTCATCTCTCTCTCTCTCTCACACACACACACACACACACACACACACACACACACACACACACACACACACACACACACACACACACTAACAATTCGTCTGTTTTCCTACGTATAAGACTACGACCACGATAGTTATCAAGAATCAGTTGCAAGGAGTGATGAGCTAACGAACTGGAGAGTAGAGCAGAACAGAGGGTCTTAGATTCTGGGAAGCAGGTAAACACAAGATCCGTATTCTCGTCGGTTAAGGAAGCTCACTAACACCTGTTCCTAAACGAATTATTTTGTTTATTACGCCTTATTACTTTTTGTGTTGCGTAAATCTTTCTAATATCGTCATACTCTCCATAAATAACGTATAAAAATATATTACCTGTAACTAGCAGTATCCAAAAATAATTCGCTAATGGAGAGGTGATAGGGAGCCTTCTTAAACGACGAGAATACAGGCTTGTCACAGAAAATTGACTGGAATGTTTCAGTGTGTTTATCTGTTTGGTCATTACCTGCACTGTTCGCTGATACACAAAGCAGTCGTAGAGGGAAGGAGGAAGGGATGAGAGAAGGATAGGAGCGATTGAGATTTTTTTTTTTTTTTTTCACCTGTATCCAACCTCCTTCTATTGTTCCTTAGGCTTCCTCACGCTCCCTTCTTTCTTTACTTCACCTCCTCCGTTACATAGTCCCTGCCTCTCATCTTTCTCCGTCAGTGGCTCCCTCAGATAAGTGAGAGAGAGAGAGAGAGAGAGAGAGAGAGAGAGAGAGAGAGAGAGAGAGGTTGAACCTTCATTCCCCCTCAGTGAAAACACACGTCACCCCAGCTTGTTAAATGAATAGTGTTTGTGCCATTCTTCCCCACTGTACAGTCCCGGTCATTTGTTCATTTGCACTTTTAGACTGCAAAGCATTTGTTTTGCAAGATCACAGTCGTTTTTGACACGGCGGCGATGTTAGTGTATGTAATGCAAATAATGAAGCGAAATCCCCATATATTTAGTTTTTTATACAAGGAAGGAGGAACCAAAGGCTAGAAACCTGCAAGATTGTTCCCTCAGTTCAAGATCCGTTCATTTCGAGATGTCTGGACACATACCGTTTAAAAGACTGGAGGTCAAAGGCAGTAGGAAATACAGAGGAAGACCGTTCTAGAGTCGACCTGTTGCATGCATGAAGGACTGGGAGCAACGCTTACTCTTGCATGAGAGTTGGTAATTTTAACAAGATGGCACTAAAAGATTTTGTAAACGAGGAATCACTCACGGGTACTGTACTGGTGGTGATGTGACCTCAGACGCACTTCAGCTTCAGTTCTCAGTGCCCAGTGGCCCATTGTGCAGTCAGCCAAGAAAGTATGGCGCACCTGGGGCACGGGGGATGTGAAAATGAGCGAGTTTTGTAGGACGCACACAAATCTGTTAACTTACTGCCTTAAAAAAAAAAAAAAAAAAAAAAAAAAGCACCCACAATGCGAACTTTTGAGCCATTTCGAGTGCTAATAATTACCAAGGATAATATTTGCACTTATAATCACAGGGTGCTCCATATATCACAATGCTTCGTCCATGCTTCAGAGTGATACATGTGGTAGGAGGCTCGATACTTTTATGGTTGAGTGTACACGGTTCGCAGCCATCAGTAAATTGGTTAGGTTTCTTCCCGGTAACATTATACTGTTGGAAGTTGCCGTGATCAGAGCGTGTTTGTGGCTGACCCGCTGTTAAATATTTAGTTCGCCAGGATTTTTTTTTTTTTTTTTTTTTATCATTGTTTTTATCCAGTGAAACACGAGATGTTGGGTACGGGAGGGAAGGGGCGGTGTGGTTCCAAACCCACGATTCTCGCCACCACACACAGCATCAAACATCTTGGGTTTGGTCCACACGTACCAGTTAGATCGACCTGCCGCATCTTTTTGAAGGTTCAAGGAAGGGAGGAAGGAGGGACGAACCATTATTTGCCCTGAAGGACGTCAGTATCTCTTCTGATTATACAAAAATCATTGCCGTATTTCTCCAAACGGTATTAGCACTAGTAATATCTATTTATTAGTTCTAAATTACAATTTATGCAACCCAGAACTAATAACAAAGCATTTACGTATTTGCCACGTGTATAATACTCAGTATGGTATCCCCTAACTTTGGATACTGTAAGTTATTATGTGTAATGTATACATATAAGTAATGGAGGACATTTGTGCGTACTTGGCGGTTGAGCCATTTCATCAGAATATGATAACCAAAACAAAGATTAAATATTGAAGCTTAACCCTTTGATTCAGTATGGTTTCTCTCTGGCGAAGAAAGACATTAGGCGTTAACTAGAATATAGGCTAATACTATAATTGTACTAATGCTTAAATAGGTTATAAATAACATACCTTATACGGCTTGTCCCAGGCGAAGAAAGTGTGGATTTACTCTCTCTGAATATCGCAGTGGAAGTTTAAACAAGTATTGATAATTATTAAAGCCTGGTAATTTAAGCCGTTATGTACAATAGTTAGAAATGGTAACAACGACTCATATTTGGCCATATGAAAGGAAACCATTCAAACAAGCGTTGCATGTGTATTTTTAGCGTAGTCAGTGCTTCTATAATAGATACCAGGCATACTCGTAATACGAAGACATGTGATGTTACTATTCAGTAGAGTGGTTATAGTACTTACTGCATAATACAGATGCCAAAACCATAGGTATACTTGATTTTCCATTATATTAAGTATTTCCCGCTTGTGTCTTAATGCCTGCCTTCCTAGCTGTTAATCTTCTTGCATGACTCCTCGCCTGATAAGTGGAATGCCTTTTTTTGCTTAGTTGTGGTGTTCCTGCCTGTCCACTACCTCCCTGCCTGCCTCCTTCCCCCTCCTCAATACCCACAGAATATATCAACGTTTTAGTAAGATTAGCCCTCCTTTAATTTCACTTCCCATATCACCATCCTGCATTTGTTTTAAGGTATCGCCACAGAACTGACGTTTTTATGTCTTCATTCAAGTGGGTTGGAATAAAAAGTGAATGTGTTAGTGGGATAAGGTGGAGAGACGGTGTGTTAATGATGGGATGGGTTGAGTGGGGATGGCAGGGGAGGGTGGTGTGTGGAGTTAGAAAAATTAAGGTAGTGGTGGTGCTGGTGATGATGGTAGTAGAGAATAAGGAAATGGTAAGGAAGCTGGGGTAGTGGTGATGATGGTAGTACAGCAAGGTAGAATTTGTGGCGAGGGTAATGGTGAAGTAAAGGCAGTTACAGTGGTAGTAGTAGTGATGGTAGCAGTAGTAGTGAATATGGAAGATAGTGACGAGGTTAGGGTAGTGGTGGTGGTGAAGGTAGTGCAGTAGGATAGGCCCTGTGTCGAGATATATGGTGAAATGACGGTAGCTAGAGATGGTGATTTGCGTGGTGGTACAGTAATAGTGAAAGAATAGTGGTTATATTAGTTAGAGGTGATGATGTGAATGTGATGGTGGTGGTGAAATGATAGTGATGAAGTGTGGGTACCCAGAGGTGGTGTGAGTGTGGTGATAGTGATGAAAATATAGAAGATGAAGTGAGGGCAGCTAGAGGTTATGATGTGAGTGAAGTGGTGGTGATGAAATAAGGCTGAAGTGAGTAAATATAGGTAGTGATGTGAGTGGGGTGACTGTGGTGAAATATTGGTGATTTGATAGTCACACGAGGGTAGCTGGAGATGGTAGTGATGAAATATTGTGATATAATGGTGAAGTGAGTGGGGTGGTAATGCTGAAGTATTGGTAATAGTGTGTCAATAAGAGCGATAACAAAGGAGATGAAAAACAATAGCCATTTCTGTGTATACTTAATCTTGAGATAAGAGGGCACATCTGAGCAAAATAAATGGTGTCGTTGTAGAAGGAATGAAATACTTTAGATATTCGTCGTCGTTAAATGTTTAGTGAAGACGATTTATAACTCATAATCGGCGAGAGGCCACTTCTAAGCTGCACTGAATCGTCTAAGCCAAATCTTTAGTTGCAATTAATCGTCATGTGGTAATACCCTAATCCTAAGCCGCATTAAATCATCTGGAATTAATGGCCCACTTCCTAAACTGCCTAAATCATCTGTTGGTAATAAAGATTAGATAGTAAAATATCTGTTGTCAGTAAAGGCTGATGATAACGCTAATGATATATGCACCAACCACCACCAGTGACCTCAGAATTAGTCACTCATTGGCCAATCTCCGCCACAAGAGACCACCACCAGTAACCTTAACATGAGCGGCTTATTGGCAAGTCTCCGCCACTAGAGCCACCAACACTTTGCACGGAGTGAATGGTAAATTCCGGTAGGCTCATTTTACAGAGCAATATGAGCAAGAAAATTTGTCACTATTTGTCCGGGAATGTATGAGAAAACATAATATTGAAAATGCTGTACTTTAATACCGGTGGCCTGTATTATCTGGGAAGTACTTATAAAAAAAATGTAATCTGTTTTTGAAAAAGTATAGTCGATAGATTTGACAAAGAGAGAGAGAGAAAAAAGTTACTTTAAGAAATAAAAATTAACGACGATTTGTCAGGCAAAGGAAAGTAAAAAGAATCTCACTTAAAAAGATGGGAATAATTTAGTCTTATTCTAAAAGAAGTATTGGCATGCGAATATTACACTAATTGCAAGCTGTTACCTTAAAAGAAAGTAATAATTTTGAGCCTCGTGAAAACTTTTATCATTCTTAAAAATTTTATTTGAACACTACGATAAGTCATATTAATAGAAATAGATAATAGGGAACTCCTTTGAAATAGCCAAGTGGAATATGAAAGAAGCTGCAAAGACGAGGTAGCGACAGGTGAAAGAGAATGAAAAGAAAACAGAAAACACAATGGTGTAGTGTAGGTGAGGAATGAGGTAGTAGCAGACAGCATCACCTTGACCTGGTATCTTTATTGCAGGGCGGGAGTGTTGGACAAAAGAGCACACCCACTGATTTCATTGGATACCCTTCGCCAATGACTCGATCTCCACACCCCTCCATACATATACCTCCATTCTCACCCTTCCAGATCTCTCTCTCTCCACCCACTAACCCCTGCTGACCTCTCACTCCACCCTCTCCCCCCTCTAGATCTCTCTCCATCCACTCACCCCTCTTGATAGGCTATATGTGTCTGACTAAACCCTCCACCCTTTCCACCACCCACACCCCTGCACCCCTCACCTCTTCCACCACCCACACCCCTTCACCCCTCACCTCTTCCACCACCCACACCCCTACGCCCCTCACCTCTTCCACCAACCACACCCCTTCACCCCTCACCTCTTCCACCACCCACATCCCTTCACCCCTCACCTCTTCCACCATCCACACCCCTGCACCTCTCACCTCTTCCACCACCCACACCCCTGCGCCTCTCACCTCTTCCACCATCCACACCCCTGCACCCCTCACCTCTTCCTGTACCCACACCCCTGCACCCCTTCCACCACCCACATTTCTGCACCCGTTCCACCACCCACACTTCTGCACCCTTTTCACCACCCAGACTCCTGCACCCCTTCCACTACCCAGACCTCTGCACCCCTTCCACCACCCAGACCCCTGCACCCCTTCCACCACCCAGATTCCTGCACCCCTTCCACCACCCAGACCCCTGCACCCCTTCCACCACCCAGACCCCTGCACCCCTTCCACCACCCAGACTCCTGCACCCCTTCCACCACCCAGACCCCTGGACCCCTTCCACCACCCAGACCCCTGCACCCCTTCACCACCCACACCCCTGCACCCCTTCCACCACCCACACCCCTGCACCCCTTCCACCACCCACACCCCTGCACTCCTTCCACCACCCACACCCCTGCACTCCTTCCACCACCCACACCCCTGCACCCTGCACCCCTTCCACCACCCACAACCCTTCCACCACCCACACCCCTGCATCCCTCACCCAGCTGTGCAAAAACCTACTTATGTTCTCTGTATTGCTATACAGACCTAATTCACTTGAGATAATTAGCAGAAACGTAAATAGCAGTTCCTCCTCGTATTTGTCCCTCAGAAGTAGAGCTGCCTCTAATGGTGCTTAGTTTAGCTGAATCCAACCTGGAGGCAAGAGGGTAGGGTTATTGGTGGTGGTGGTGGTGGTTGTGGTGGTGGCGGTAGTAGTAGTAGTGGTAGTAGTAGTAGTAGCAGTAGTAGTAGTTGCAGTAGTAGTATTTGCAACCTCAGGCTCATATGAATGTAAACCCGATGGACTGCAGGCCAAAGTTGCTCGTCTCATGTAGTCAGCCATCCTTCTTTCGGGGGACTGAGAGGGAGTTAAGGGACGTTTTGTATAAGCGGGTAGATCCACTGTGAGTTTGGTGCCACCACCTGAAAGCACCCGTCTCTAGCAGCGACAGTAAGGATAATAAAATGGAGTGTGTGAGGAAGCAGTGGAGGAGAAGGAGGAAGGAGTAAAGGTCACAGGTTATCGACATCCATTACTCCTTATTATCCGGCGGTGGAGACACACAATGGGCGGCAGATTGCTGCCTGCTGCCCTCAAGGGAAAACTGATACCGAGTGAATTCCTTGGTTGTTGTGGTGACGGAGGGGAGCTGATAGGCAGACGGAGAAAGGATAGTCAAATTTGGAACAGTAAATGAATGGCAGAATAGTGTGACGCTATAATATAAAGTAGGAATGTTTCCTACTTTATCAGGGATCTACTGAGCGAATTTAAGAACTCTGGAAGTGGCATGAATAACATTTGAAGGACGTTAGCATACCGTAAGGAGAGAGAGAGAGAGAGAGAGGGGGGGGGGGATTTTGTAATGGAAGCAGACGAGAGCTAGTTTAAGATAAACACGTAAGAGCGTGGGATAGTTCATGAACACACTGGAATGCCTTACAAAGCTTCATGTTAGGGACAGACTTTGCAGGCCAGTAATCAGGGGTGGGGTTCCCGATTATACATGCGACCAGATTCTTGTCGAAACTCGGATTTGCTTTTACAGGAAAAACTAGAGACATGGAAAAAAAAAAAAAACATTATTCCATTTCCTTTCCCTTCTGCAAAGCACAACTTCAGACAGTTGTTTCACTCGTAAGTAAAATTTGTAGGAAGAATATGAAATATGGAAAGACTCTACACTCTCCTTTCCTTGTCCTTCCTATCAAACAAATCACGGTTACGACTGAGAATCGATCGTAAATAGGTTCCAGAATTCCACCCCAGGTCTGCTTGGGTACTGAGTGATGCGTGGTAGTGTGAACAAAGCCCCAGAGAAACATAGGGACAGGCTTCTTGTGTCCGTTTAGCACTGTTTGGGTTCAGGAGAAACTGTAGCTACATATACTTTAACAATAGTGTGAGTGAACCTTGAGAAAGCACAGGGATAGATGAATGGTACTGCCTTATTATTGAGAGATATATACAGCTTCCCTTGGATGTAAGCAGCGTTAAATTTAAGCCACTTATCTGTTTTAAAGCAAGAGAGATAGATAGATAGATAGATAGATAGAGAGAGAGAGAGAGAGAGAGAGAGAGAGAGAGAGAGAGAGATTCGTTACCACTTATTAAGTGCAGTCTATCAGTCACCCTTCAGGGATTCGAATCTGCACTTGGTACATGACTGTCATCCAGGCTACGGATTGTAACAACCTAGAGCGAACCAGGAGTCTGTAATGAAGAACAGTTAATATTAGAAAATGTATGCCAGATAATACTGAGTGTGTACCCGTAGATAACGGATGCATTTTTTGCGCAGTCAAGCTTTTAGCGGACCCAGATTATGCCTTTAAGAACGCCAGCACCTTTTAGTGTGGCTCAGTACTTTACTCCCCGCGATATTATCACATGATGGTGGTGTGGAGGCAGGGTTATAGCGCCTTATCACGGGGTGAAGGTGGTGGAGAGGTGATATGCATAGGGTGTCGGGAAACTGTTTATAACATTTTATGGTGTTAAAAGGAAAACGTGAGTAAATAGGGTTGGAAGAATTGAAGCAGCAACATGTAAAACAACTAGTGATGGAGAGGTGATATGCATAGGGTGTCGGGAAACTGTTTATAACATTTTATGGTGTTAAAAGGAAAACGTGAGTAAATATATTGAAAGAATTGAAGCAGCAACATGTAAAACAACTAAAGTTTTTATAGGCATCTTAATGGAGTGGTGATGGATTTTACTAAGCACTTTATAAGGATGCCCGAAAACTGTTTATCACATTTTATGATGTTGAAAATTATAAGTAAAGAATCTGGAAGAAATTTAAGCGGCAACATTAAAAACAACTTAAGTTTTTGTAGACATCTGAGTTATGAGTTACTGTGCACTAGCTTATGCATAAAACTGAATAGAACGGTGTTATTCAGGGCTGACAAGGGCCTAGGCAGTGAATAGTCGACATTTCATGAGACTGTCGTGCCAGATCTTTCTTTACGGGGACTAACATGAATAAAGCCTCAAAGATAACACACATTATTACGGCACTTAAAATTATAGAATAGGCCCCATTCAGTTGGTGGCAGACATCCAGCCAATAGTCATTTTCATTGTAAACATGGCTCACCATCTCTGTGTTTGTTTTTGCGGTGAGGGTTACTTGTTTTTGAAGTGTTTTATTCTCTCCTTTCCTCCCTAGCCACACACCTATTATATTTTTAAGTTGTCTCTAATCCGTATCACCATTTATTTTAGTACAAGTAAATTGCATGGCTTTGATAAGATAACCTCGTTAGATTTCGATTGCTGACTGTGCAGGTTACCTTTGAGATGGGCATCGTTACCATCGTTTAGATTTTACTCTTATGATAATGCGCCTATGTTCTTTGTGTGTGTGTGTGTGTGTGTGTGTGTGTGTGTGTGTGTGTGATTTAGTGTTTGAGTCTTGAAAACCAGTATTCATATAAAGTTCCTCGTACCCTCATCACTTAGTCAAGGTCAGCTGTAAGGTAAAAGAAATTTTTAGTAAACATATATTCACAATTTTTTGATGCACACACACACACACACACACAC
This sequence comes from Coenobita brevimanus, assembly GCF_032717465.1. Classification (NCBI taxonomy): domain Eukaryota; kingdom Metazoa; phylum Arthropoda; class Malacostraca; order Decapoda; family Coenobitidae; genus Coenobita; species Coenobita brevimanus. Next base: position 2,710,344 of record NC_137049.1, read on the forward strand.
ACACACACACACACACACACACACACACACACACACACACACACACACACACACACACACACACACACACACACACACACACACACACACACACACACACACACACACACACACATGAAAGGAGAGGAAGAAAAATAGTAAAAAAAAGAAAAAACTCCTTGGCGGAGGTAATGAGGAACAAGAATGGGAGAAAACAAGTATAAAAGTACTATCTAGATGTAGCTATGGGCCCCTCTCCTTGTCGTGGTGTGGTGGGGTGTGAGTGGTGTGGTGTGGTGTGTGGCTTCAATAAAGACCGTACAGTTTACGGAAAGGAAGCACATTGCTTCCGGAAATTGTTGGTGAGAGACAGACGAGCAGAGCCACCCCTGGAGATTCTCTGGCACCAAAAAAGAAACAGCGTAGGAAAAAGATTGAGCAAGAAGAGAGGTGTGAGCAAATGTAGAAAATCTCGTAGTAAAATATTGAAGCTTTGAAAACTCTGTTGTTTACTGGCTTTATCCACCTTTATGAAGCCATTTGTCAGTCAGATCACAAGTTCACCTGCATTATCTCTTGACGAATGCTTAGCACACCCAAAGATTATAGGTATTACGAAAATTTTAGCTCATGTGTCAAATTTAATGTGTTGTTATAAAGTCAGAAGCAAAACAAACGATAAAGGTTGTTAGGGTGAAGTGTGGCCGTTCTGGCTGCACCTCACCCACGCTGGGGTCACCTGTGTCCCGCCACACATCTCTTAACCTTGTAAATATAAATCCAGGTGTGAGGCGTGCAGGGTCAAAAGAGGAACAGGGTTTGATTATTATATTGGCAATGTCTTTCTGTATACAGGGTGTCCAGGGAGAAAAGGGTATAACTTTGGGAATTGATAGATGAAATTATAAGCAAATAATGCTACATCAGCATGTGTCCAAATCTCAACCGTTGTGAAACTACTGTTACAACTGACCTTTTAGGTGAATTATGAAGGATACCATTTTCACCCATAAGGTCAGCGGCACCTGTAGCTCCGTAACGGTTGAAATTTCGACACGTTCATATAATACTTTTTGTTTAGAATTTCCATGTCTTTCATATCCTAAAGTTATGCCTTTTCCACCGGGACACCCGGTATATTTCAATCACCCTCTGCCTGAAGCTCTGCCTGGCCTTTAGTCTATTTCCGCTTGTCTCTTTCTCTACCTCTCGTCTCCGCTTCATTTTTAACCTTTCTCTACCTCTCCTTCTCTCTACCTCCTTTTTAGCCTCTCTTTCCCTTTGCCCGTTTTTCTGTACCTCTCCTCTTTACTTCACTTGTAAGCTTTCTTTTTCTACCTGTTCTCTTTACCTCCTGTTAGCCTCACATTCTCTCTGCATATTTTCCCCTACCTCTCCTTTTGTCTGCCTTGATAACTCTCTCTCTCTCTCTCTCTCTCTCTCTCTGAACTGGAGATGAAGAAGGAAAGGAAATGTCACCAGTATTCGATGGTAATTAGAACGAAATATTAGGGTTATAGATTCCCTTTCTAAAGCCCCAACTCTTCAAATACATAGGATGAGGATGAATGGCTGACACAAAATGAGGAGGAATATATAGAGAAAATCAAACTCAGAAAATGCATGGCTCAGGAAAACAGCATGAGGGCAGCGATGGTGTTGGTTTCAGTCTTGAGAACTTTTAGACAACACTCCAGGTATAGCCAGTGGCCGTCACAACATCACACCCTATTGTGGAATCATTAGAGGGACAAGAAAAGCACTGGAGTGGCATGTGAGAGAGGAAGCACTGACATGTAATTCGACAGCCTCTACAGCCCAACCCATACACTTTGGTACATACACTGGGGTCTAATACATACACGCTGGTCCGGCTGTTTATTGTGAGTTCAAACGGGTGTTGTTGCTGCGGTCACCCTCCCATTCCCTCACCTCCCCAGTCCTTCCACCCGCAGAGTCAGAAAACAGCGTGAAGGCCCACAATGCAATAAAGGAAAATTTACATGAAAACGTTTAAGGACAAGATATTTTCTTTATGAATTCTCGATGTTGCACTCGAGCGGGATGGCGTCAGATAACAGTACACATGTCAACTAGTCACATTAAGTCCCTCAGCAGTCGTATGAAGTGATCTATAGGCTCTTCACCTTAGCAGTTTTAAGCCTTGCACAAGCAGGTCCTGCTGATTCACAATTTACTGCAATGTCTCCCCTTCTTGCCTGTTACAGATCATTGGCAACTGTTCAAACCGGTACCCACATAAACCACTTCATTTCAGTCCGATCTATTCCATACACGGCTTTCACCCTCATTTATGCTCAGACCTCTCAGTCAAATATCTTCTACATTATCCTTCCATCTCCACCTTCATCTTCCCCCGATAAAGGATTTAGAAGCTGGACGGATAAGTGTGTGTTAGGTTACCATAAACCACTAATTACCAAGTGAGGGTTTGAGTGTCGTGTGGTTGCCATGGTAAAGGATTGCAACAGAGGCTGGATGGTTAATGTGTATGTCAACATTGTCTTAACCCGTTGTCTGCAGTGGGTTCTCTTCAACTGCAGCAATTCTCTGGCGCCAAGTGTGATAAAGCGTAGAGTTTTTAATTCTAGGTCACAGCGATATTTTAAGCTTCTTGCCGCCACGAGTTTCCTAAGCGAAATATAAACGTCTGACGATAGCTAAAGCAAAATAAAAACTCTGTATATGGCTGCCAAAGGACGAAGTTTGAGTAGGGTGACTGAGAGCACTGCAGCCAGGGCTCTTTGTTGACTGTGTCAATATTGGGGCCTGACACCCCTCCATCTCCTCTTACCTTTCCCTCTCCCTCCCTCCATCTGTGTATCCTTCCATCTGTGTTTCCATATCCTTTCTCTCCCTGGCATTTGTATCTTCCCTCCTCCCCCTCCCTATACTGCATTATTTTATTCATCTTAGGTAGGCTATAGTCGCATATATTGATTAGGTTAAAACGATATCCATTAACCAGTACTGTGTAAGGTTTTTGTTATAAGGTACATTAATTCTATCTCCAGGTAATGATATTTAGCTTACGGGGAAACTTTCTTAGTAATGGCGATAATAACGAGACGACACGAGACAAAACCAAAGCTGAATAATCGTTTGGCGGCAGCAAGAATTATACTTCTTTTACTCTAACTGGGCCAGGTTTTTTCCCCGTACAGCATATGTCACGTGACTCAGTGGCAGAAAAAGATGGTACTACAGCACATCATCATTTTTATAGCACTTCTGCATGACTAGCACCATATTCTAGTTTCAGTCCATTGCCACAACTCGGCAGTCAAGATGGAGAGATGCCAGTTTTAGACCAGGTTAGAATAAAAAGAGTATGGTTAAGATTTCTCTCGTCGTCAGAGGGTTAGTGTAGACTCCTTGACGTTTAGACAATAGGCCACTCCAGAGCTAAATAACATTGTCTGATGATAACAAGAATAAAGTAATTTCATCGTCGTAAGAGAAGGCATGGTGTGCCCAAAGTGGACAGTCGGCATCAAGAGTTCTCTTATCTTTGCATTCTCTTCCTGTGCTCTGAAAATCAGTGTGGTCAGACCGCAACCACTAACCATGATGACTTCATCTGGCCTCAGATCAGTGTCGTTAGCGCCGTTTGCTGCAGGTCCACCACACTGATTTTCCAAGTCCGTGGAGAGGCATGAATAGCGACAAAACTTTTGATGTTGCCTGTACATCTGTGTGCTGACGGTAACATGATCATTACAACCAGGTAACAATGGGTGGTAGTTTTATGGTCATCAGAAGCTGAACAGGAGGTCTTGTTAACCATTCCAGTAGCATCCAATCCTCCTTAGTGATAATAGCAGTAACTGGGGCATAAATTACCTTCATGGCCCCATAAGCGCAAGAAATAAGCATTTTATTCTCAAGAGCCTTGATGATGCTTTTAAACCATTTCTTGCATCGGATTCCTCTGCACTGAATGAAATTATCGGGCTTTGATCAGAGTCAAATACCAGAACTTTAAAAACGCTGTAAAGCATCTATGCACACATCATCCAATTCTTTACTGCCCTATTAGGAGTGCAAGGGCCCTGGGTTATAGTCACGGCGCGCGACTCTGAGGTTGTTATTATCGTGCCATGGCAACCTATCATTCAAAAGTGCGTCCGATTTCGTGTATAATATGAGACGCATGTGATTCGTGTATAATATGTTCATGTATAATAATATTCGAGTGTAATATATTCGTACATAATAATATGATTCCTGTATACTGTATAATAAGTTACGAAATCGGACGCACTTTTGAATGATAGGTTGTCAGGGTACGATAATGACAACCTCAGAGTCGTGCGCCGCGACTATAATAGGCCTACTTATTCCCAAACGCTAGAGTGACCAGTCGCTTTCTTTTGGTGGAGGTGGGGCTGGAGCAGCTCTGTGGCTAGAGGGAGGAGTGGTTGGAAGAAGGTCAGGTAGCTGTTGCCTATCCTGACATTGAGAGGGCTCTCCCTCCGTTCTACGAGATCTTTGTATGCAGCATGTGTTAGGAGTGTAGTGCTGTATGGAAATGAGACCTGGGCAGTAAAGGAAAAGGATATTCGCAGGCTCAACCGCACAGAAATGACAATAATTAGGTGGATGTGCAGTGCGTCCTTGAATGCGAGGCCTGGGGGGGCTAGGTTTACGATGAAAGAATTAAGAGGAACAGTGGGACTGGAGTGTATTGGTGTTGTGATGAGGAGGGGTAGATTGAGATGTTTTGGGAGGAATGATGGGACTGGAGTGTATTGGTGCTGTGATGAGGAGGGGTAGATTAAGATGGTTTGGGAGGAAGGATGGGACTGGAATGTTCTGGTGTGGTGATGAAGAGGGGTAGATTGAGATGGTTTGGGAGGAAGGATGGGACTGGAATGCACTGGTGTTGTGATGAGGAGGGGTAGATTGAGATGGTTTGGGAGGAAGGATGGGACTGGAGTGTATTGATGTTGTGATGAGGAGGGGTAGATTGAGATGGTTTCGGCATGTGGAGAGGATGGAGGATGACAATTTGGTACAGAAAGTGAAAAGTGTTAACGTTGGGGGTAGGGTTGCGAGACGCATACCGAAAAAGACCTGGGACGAAGTCATGGAATGTGACCTCAGGGATAAGGGAGTGAACATGGAGGCTGCTAGAGATCGAGCAGCATGGAGAGCCGCCATTAGGTGACCAAGGCAGACGCATGTAAACAGGTTGGGGTCTTTATAAACAAAACGAAACGAAAAGAAAAATGAAACAAAATTATTATTAATCCCCTTTCTCCATCGTCATTACTGAGATTCAACAATAGGATAACGCTGGAATACGATGCTAGTCACGAAGAAGTGCTATGGACGTGGAGCCGCGGTATTATCTTATTCTGCCACTGAGCAACGTGAAATAAACTCTAATATGATGCTAGTCATGAAGAAGTGCTTTGCCACATACAACTTCCATGTCATATTGTCCTCCAGGATCTGTCTGTCTTCCCTCCTGCTCACACTTTCCTCGTTCTTCTCTCCACCACATCCCTCCACCTCTTCCTCGGTCTCCCTCTCCCTCTCTCACGCTGCACCTCGTTCACATACACTCTTCTAGTCAGTCTCTCATTCTCCATTATCTCCACATGGCTGCATCATCTCAGGGTACTTCTCCCAACACTTTCGTACTCATCCACATCAACACCACAACACTCCTTCACTTCCTCATTTGTCTGTCTGTCTCTTCACGTAACTCCACATCCACATCAACACCACAACGCTCCTTTATTTCCTTATTTGTCTGTCTGTCTCTCCACGTAACTCCACATCCACATCAACACCACAACGCTCCTTCACTTCCATATTTCTGTCTGTCTCTCCACGTAACTCCACATCCACTTCAACACCACAACGCTCCTTCACTTCCTCATTTGTTTGTCTGTCTCTCCACGTAACTCCACCTCAACACCACAACGCTCCTTTACTTCCTGATTTGTCTGTCTGTCTCTCCACGTAACTCCATATCCACATCAACACCACGATGTTCCTTTACTTCCCCATTTATCTCAGCGTTGCAGTAAAGTACTTTCGTTTCCCGTCTCGATTTACACGTTCTCTTTGGTGACAGAATGATAGAAAACGTAATTTTACTACAAATATTATGGAATACTCGTGTATTATGAGTCTGCCAGGCGTACGTATGAATTATGAATTAAATCATATCCTGATTGGTGTGTAATGAAGTTAAATGGTTAATACACTAAAATAAATCAATAAATCCCGATATTTTACGAAGTAAGCGACATAAAGACGTAAGTTTCTAAGGTAAGTTTAGCCACAGATAACAATAAAGAGAAACTAACCATGTAGCTGCTACACTCATTAGTCAGTTCCTGCACGATAAAAGAGTGTATGTGAGTGAGGTGGAGGAGGGGAGAGGAGGGGGAGATCGAGGATGAGATGGAGGGATGGAGTAGAGAGGTGCAGGAGAGAGGGAGGTGTAAGCTGGGGGGATGGAGAATAAGAACGAATATATTACATCCATTTAAATTTCTAATCGTGAAGTCATGCTGGCCATCATACTATCGCACAGGGACCGACTCACTCACTGGGACTGACCTCCATACTTCGACTTTGACTCACTCACTGGTACTTCGACCTCCACATTTGGACCCGGTAGAAGTTAATATGTACAATGAAAAACTATTCTCCCCAATGCAAGTAATCTCTTCACATGATCAAGAAAGTCTCATAATAAAGAAACATGAGTTACAACACCCGGCATCTCAATTAATAACCGAATAACACATGGCTCTACAGACACATAGGCCTACGTCTATGCAAAATAATATTTATTGTAGGGATAACATTGAAGAAAAAGTACTATAACAAATACAGTAAGCATGAATAACTTTAACCATGAAAATCATCATTGCATCAATATCATTGTGCCTCACAAAGTAACCACGTGAATATTAACTCACAACATAGCCCTAATAAGTACTGAATTGCAAAGTCATCCCAATACATTAATAAATAATTCAGTTCCAAGGCACCTGATATGTGGCCCACAAAAATCACACATTTATCTGAGGCTTAGACAGAACTCTGTTTCTTAGCTACATTCTCACTAAATAATAATATAAAATACAGTACACAAATATATGGGAAATACCTCACTATCCAGCTCAAGAATACGTAAGAGGTGAGCAGGAACTTTGGACTCGGCCAATGGCGTCACCTCGCGTGATCAAAACCCTTCCTGAGGAACGACAACACTTGATTCTACCCCGAGTCTGTTTCACTATTTTTCACTATTATCACTCGTGGGATATCACTTATTCACGCTTCAACAAGTCAAACTTCAATACTAACAAATTACTTACAGAATTCCTTTGAGGGGGGCGGGGGAGAGGATGACGACAGTACCGACCACTTGCCACGTTTCACGGCCGGTGAGCGAGTGAAACACGCCCCGTCAGTCGTCACCGGCACAGTCTCTTGATGGCGACCGGGAGGACCCTGTGTCGCCAGCCCTACCCTGCCGGTGGTGGCAAATCGAGGTACCACCTCATTTGACTGTAACATTGCAGCGGTCATAGCTAAAGAGTGTGAATAGAAGGTGTGATATTGTATGCGCGTGCAGTGTGGTGTAGACAGTTGAAGGTAGAAGTATTATGAGAGCATGCTGGCCTATTCTCTGTGTAAATAAATGCACTGAAAATGTTCAACAAGGGCTGATGGTCAGGATCAAGTCCTGAGGACTGGTGAAACGGGAGCTCCAGCTCTCCCTATCACAAGCTTGCCATCCACCTCGGGAGTACTGCCCTGTTCGACTGGTGCTACAGTCTACTCCTCTATTATTATTCCACCTCCTCCTTTTCCTCCTCCTCCTCCACTGCTCGTTCTCTTTCACACTCCACCACGCTATTTTGCTCATCCCCATTCCTCATCTCGTCCTACCACATACAGTACACTGACGGTCTTTAAAGTGTTCCACTACTTTTGCGATCCATTATAGATCCCGTGTCTAGGTTGGGTGTGTTCGTGTTGAAGGCCATTGTGTTTAACGCAACGAGCACTGAAAAGGGAAAACTGCCTCCACAACACCGGCATTACCGCACCACAGCTCATTAACTGTTTTGGAAAGGGTTTGAAATGTTAGGTCGTAAATAGTTTTAAAGTGTCACTGATGGTAATGATGCAAGCAGAGTGTTTGGTCTCACGCTCTCTGCCTCGTTGGATGGTGCAGCAGTGGGCTCTGCTGCACCGATGTTTTTTTTTTTTTTTAGGAAGAGGTAGTAAATGATAAGCAGTACCGTCATTTTTACTCCAACTTGGCATAAAACTGCCATCTCTTTACCTTGAATACCGAATTGTAGCAATGAAATATGATGCCAGTCACGAAAATGTGATGTGGAAGGGATGTAGAGCCGTAACACTGTCTTATTCAGCTACTGAGCTGCGTGAAGTAAGCTGTAAAGGGTCGAAAATCTGGGCCAAGATAAAAGGAATACCCTGTATAAGGACCTTACGGTGATGCTGATGACCCAGTGTTAACAGTGGGAGTTGTATTATTAAAGGCAGATTGCTAAAGTTTGCGCAAGCTCCTAATATTTGACGGTCAACACTTGTAATTATTTCATGTGATCTGTATGCATCAAGTAGCAGAGTGTACTGTAGTCACCAACGATACACAAACGGTCAGACCTGTTCTGTGATAAAAACAGGCTTCAGAAATAGTTATGAAATATATATATATATATTTTTTTCATTTCATTGCCCTGAGCTTTCATAATATAGTCTCAAGAACTGTATTCTGGTGATCTAGCAGGCCCTTTAGCATATCTTCCTTTACCTGTTTATTCATAGCTATTGGATGTTAATATTGTTATGTATTAATCTAATCGATAGCTTATAAAATTTATGTTATTTTCTCTCTCAGTCCATTATATGCCATCTCGCCCATCAATCTACTGTAGAGTTATTTCGTCCTTAAGGCAATTTTATGATCACGCACTAGGGGTTTCTGTCACCATATGCCTTTCAGTCTTCAAATATCATGTTGACCATTTAGCCATAGTGTGTTCTCATGTTTCAGTTGTTCTCATTGCTAAGATCTCAGTCTCTTCAGGAATATTTTACAATTTTTCCTGGATATCTGATGGTCTAGTGGGCCTGGAAAGGGTGTATTGTTCACATTATGTCACTCAGGAAGGAGTGATTTGTCATTCTAGCTTTAAATGTCCAAAATATGCACACTAGCCCAAACTCCTACACTCCCGATGGGACAAGAAAGAACTAAATGTTAGATAGATATGCAAGTTAGCACTCTAAACAGTGCACCCAAGTGCATCCACTGCTGTCCTCTGGAAGACGATTGTCCTTCAGAGGTGTGGCAACAATGGCTCGGGACAAAGACACCCTCAGTGGATATCGGTCTAAACCAAACTCGTAAAGACAGCCACTGAGTCCCAGTGGTTTGATGTGCAAAGGTTTGCTTTGAATAAAACTTTGGAGTGTTGCAGTAATCGCAACGACAGTAGTAAACAGTGTAGAGTAAGAAGTAAATATCTCAATCTCGTTCTCCTGTTTCAGCTTCTTCGAAGCACCCTTTATTATTAATCTCTTCAGTCCAAAGATGCCTTTTTCCTTTTGTTCTAGCTAACATTATAGTATTTCATAGACGTTAGGAGAACCGTTCCATAGTGAAGAGGTTAGTAATGACTGTATCTAATGATTCCTAGTCTGGCAAAAAAGGTCTTGTGGGCTGAGTAACATTATTTGGTGGCACCAACGGTCTAGCCAAATAAGTGTCATCCTACTGAATAGGTAATTGGACTGCTGCCTCTGAACAGACACTTATCGTCATAGCACCATGGTCGTCTGAGCCTGACGGACAAGAACAATATTCAACTAAACATTTTCCCTGAGACGATACTCACCCGTTGCTTTAGAGATTCAAATTCCTGTATCAGATTTTGGTGAGAACAAACTGGAGTAAAGAGACTTTGGGTAAAGGTTTCATGGTCGGGCCAAGAATAGAAACCGGCATTGCTCGGTTGCGGACCGAACATGTTTCCGAAGTGACTATAAATATTAGATAACTGCACCTTGTCTCCCTAAATATCTTGAACCCTGATAAGAAAATTAAGATGCAAACCAAACTTAGCGTCAAATTGCTGCCAGCTGTGGTAATTTTTTTTTTTGTTTTTGTTTTTTTTGTGTCCGACTCTGGGCAAAGGCTTCAGGGCCTATATCTCGGGGGAAGTAGCCTATCCCAAGGCCCAGTAGTCCTCCTACACAATTGCATACTAAATACCGCCTTTTATTTTAAGTTTAGTTCTGCTGCCCACAGACGACTTTACTTCAGTCAGCAAGACTCTCTGGCACTGAAAAAGCTTATTGATGTCTGAATCAAACTTCACTTCAAAGAAAATCTCCCCTATGCTGAATAGAACAATCGGGACAGAGGTTGTATTATAAATAGACATCGTATATAGAAAACAGGTTAACTCTGATGCAAATGAAAACCATCTTGCTCTTGGTGGCAGTCCAGCTAATGCTCCAACTCCCTCATTCAGGTGACACTGTTTATATTCTTGTTGCTACCAGACAATTCTATTCAAGTTAAGTGAGTACGTATGTAGTAGTAGCAGTGGTGGTGGTGGTGGTGGTGGTCGTGATGGTGGTGGTGGTGGTGGTGGTGGTGGTAGTGGTTGGTCTAGGTCAGGGGTTCCCAACCTTTTTGTTCCTCTGTACCCCTTGGGCATTCTGACAGGTTCCCATGTACCCCTAAAAATTATGGATCAAATATTGATAAAATTATTTAAGTTTTAATTTATTATGATCTGTATGTGTAGATTTTTTTTTTCCGCCGCAAATATATTTTTTTAGGATTAACCTAACCAAAAAACCTAACCTAACCTAACCTTTCTAATAGCCCTCAAACACATATAGGTTAGGTTTTTGGTCAGGTTAATGCTAAAAAAATCCATTTGCGGTAGGAAAAAATGATAGCAATGAAGCATACGATGATAGGAACCCAAAACTACCATTAGAACTGGGTCCCAGCTGTGGTGCGAGTCCTTAATATCGTAACTATACATAACAAGAACAATAAATGAAATGACAAGAGTGTCCAAAATTAATTTTAAAAAATGCATTTTTTAAAGATAATGTTGATACGACATTTAAATAATATTCTTTATATTTCGGAAATTCTTGTCTTTTCATTTATTGTTCTTATGTTCAGTAAACTTTTTGTGCAACATTTGCAACAATGCTACGGCAGCAGTGCTGGTGACGAGTAATGTTAACACACCTTCACTAGCCGTGAGCTTCAGTAGGACTGAGTGCCACCACCGCTGCCTCGAGTCGCCGTATACATGCCTGATCCTTTCACGCCCAATGCAGATTGCGGGCCGCAGGAAATCACATAACAGAAAAAAAATGTATAGTTACCTCAGATATAATTTTAACAAAAGTTTTGCTTATCGAATTGAGGAAATTGATAAAAACTCGATTTTGCGCATTCGGGCTGTTGATAGAGCAACATGTACCGTACACCATGGTTATTCTCTCAGACCCCTATGTACCCTCTGAGAAGTGGAAATGTGCCCCTGGGGGTACATGTACCCCAGGTTGGGAACCCTTGGTCTAGGTGGTGATGGTGGTGGTGGTAGGATTAGTAGTAGTGCTAGTAGTAGTAGTAGTAGTAGTAGTAGCAGCAAAAACAGTAGTTGCAACCCCTGGCCCACTTGAAGTGCGAACCCGGTGGGCTGCAGGTTGAAACTGCCCTCCTACAACAGTCCATTACCCTCCTTTGGGAGATGGGAGGGAGTTGAGGGACGTCTGTATAACCTGGCAGTGGAGTCGAACAGTTATATCAGTGCCACCACAAGAAGGCATCCCTCTCGGGCACCTGCCCAAACAGTAAAGAGACGTAAACTGCGTAAAACTGCCTGATGGTAGGAAAAATAAAGAACAGGATATTATATTTTATTAAAGGGGTTAAAACTTTTTATGGAACTCCAGCGGCTTCCATCCTCACTTTACTGACCACAATGTTCATTACGCAAGGAGGAGGAGGAAGAGGAGGAGGAGGAGGATAGTGATGATTATCATGATCATGAGGAGACTGGGAAGAGGAAAACAGAAGGATTAGGTTTAGACATGTGAGAATGCGAATAATGATGGCAGAGATTTTTGTCTATTAACCTCAAGTTTGGCATCAAAATCGTGTAACATCAGTCCGAATGAATAAATAAATAAATGTGTGTGTGTGTGTGTGTGTGTGTGTGTGTGTGTGTCTGTGTGTGTGTGTGTGTATTTGTTTAACACAGGTAGTTCCAAACAAGACTGTACAGAGAGGCAGCAATCAACATGACTGATATGGTGCAGTGATGCAAACGAGGAGCATTCACGTCATAAATCCAAGCACAAAGGCTTCATCAGTCCGTTCCCTGCCCACCCACTCCCCACCCAATCAGTCATTCGCCCCGCCAAAACCTACACAAAGGATGCTCTCTCATGCGAGGACCCAACCAATTACCCAGCCATCTGACGCGCCTCGGAGCAGCAATACTTTGTGAACTGAGGCTTGGTCCATTCTTTATATCTTTATCTACTGATGGAGTCTGATTGAACTGTGTCGGTGGGTTTAAATGTATTGTACAGCCATTAATAAGTATTAAAATCCTTTGCCCTGAGATCCTTTGCTACTATCAGCACGACACCAGCAGTGAATATTTGGGAACTTACGAATGTGTAATTTAGTGTGACGCCTGTAAGCTGTTTCCTGTACCACTTGTATGAAACGAGTAATATACAAAAATACATAACGGCAAAAAGAAGCCTTGTAAGCGGGACAACATTACCAAATATAATAAACCTACTTAATGTATGAATGTCTGAAACCAGGATGATGAAGTGCTTCATAAGAATATTTAACAGTCACACACCATGATGGTAATACGACATACTGTAAAGATTTGTTACTAGAAAGTATAGATCCTGAACAATCTTTGTGACAGTTAAATATTAAAGAATCATATCCACAAAATCACAAGCAGTTGTATCGTAATAGTGATATTAAGCATAATTAGTATACCTGATTGTGTAGAAATGAATTATGCCAAATGACCTCAAAGTTTTTCCTTGCAGTACTGATTATGCGTTCACTAATGATATCAGGTAGATGTGCCTGGATATGTGTGTAAGGTTTCACAATCGCATGAAACTGCTTCCGTGCTGGATGGACGACTTCTAATTAAGCGACGGGGCGCATTTCCACCATAATGGGGCTGTTCACAGCCACAGCAGCAACTACTGTGGAAACTTGGATTCAAAAGAAGTCACAGAAAAGTCTCTAATAGGTCCAAAATTCACGTAAGCACAAGAATAGGAATGTTATAACCTTATTTCCTCTAATATCAGTTTCAATGGGCATTGCCCTTCTCAACAGTCTGAATGCATCCTTCCTCTATTACGGCTGGTGTGCAGCGCCCAGCTGGCAATGCACTCTCACCCCTGTTTATTCCAACTTTCTAACGCAAGAGTCAACTGATGATGTCAGTCCTTCATGCATGCAACAGGTCAACTCTGAAACTGTCATCCTCAACCTTTATTTCCCTCTTCCAATGAACTCAGACAAGTTAAACGCAACGTATTTTGGCACAACGAAATGAACGAATCTTGAATATTACCATTTTGTCCAGTTCTTCCCGGAAACAACAACATTTTTGCAGGCGTCTGGCCTCCGATTCTGTCTTCTCTGCATACAAAGTTGGAGTCTTTGTTTAATCCTTGACTCGTAACGGATTTTTACTCAATACTTGCTGGTTGCAGAAAATTATATTCAACGTAAGCAAGGTTTCTAGCGATGAGGGTGTTTGAAGACTAATATATATATATATATATATATATATATATATATATATATATATCCCGTCCTGTGATGCCTTCCCCAGGACTGTCTACAGTAATCGTCAGAAGATATCACCAGTAAATACAAATCGACGTTATCAGAATGAAGGCGTGTGTGTGTGTAATTCACCGGGTCGGTCAGGATCACTTGATGGTCGTGATCGTCAGCTTTTACCCTCCCGGAAGGGAGCTGAGAGCTCATATAGTCCGATCTAAGGGCAAGGCTGTGACCTTCACACACGCACACACCCGTCCCCTTGCTCGAGGGGGACAGTAACCACCCACTTTGTCAGTGAAACTTTTCGCAACCTGAGCGAGGCGCGAACTCCCGTCCACCAGTTGGCAAGCGGGAACGTTACCACTGCACCAGCGAGTGTGTGTGTGTGTGTGTGTGTGTGTGTGTGTGCATTTGTCTATATGTGTGAAATTGTGTAGTAAGTGTCTGTACGAGTATACGTGTGTATGTGTGTGTGTGTGTGTGTGTGTGTGTGTCATTCAGGTATAACAAATCTCCCAGACCACGACGACGAGGCTATGAAGCGTTTCCCTTTGATCAGGATGACGTTGTAAGGATATCAAAGGCCGCCATTCACCTCACCCCGAGTAATTAGTCGCGAGTTTGGTACCACGATTTTTTCTCCTTATGCAAAAATGGGGAGGTAGTTTGGGTGGAAAGAGAGAGAGAGAGAGAGAGAGAGAGAGAGAGAGGTAAAGATAGACAGGCAGACAAACAGAGACAGACAGATCATGTAGATACATAAATAGATCGACAGACAAATAGATACTGCAGATAAAAAAGGTAAACAGATAGATAGGGATAAAGACACGGTAGATATAGATAGACAGAAATGCCGCAATGAACGGTATTTTGAGAGTTATATTGGTTAATTATATTCGCCTCTTTGACATACATCCTCTATTAATGTTCCTAATTTAACCCCACCTAAAACAATGCAGGAGCCTCTGTGGTACAGTGGTAGAGTGTGCGTTTCATACACGGGTGAGCCAGGGAAGTTCAGCGGCCCCTCACCAGGGTAATATACTTTGGGAGTGTTCACCCGGCTTTTCACGTACTGCATTAGCGGACAACAAAGGGTGCTGTGGTTGAACCAGTGTCGCTTACTATAAAGTATGCTGTGCACCCAGTCGGCTTGCGTGGGCCGATTACTCTTGGTTCACAGACTACACACATCCAAGGCCACTCCAACACTATAATAACACTTACAAGACAGCCTAAGCTGCTTGGTAGAGGATACATTGGCTGTATCATCCCGACTTCGGTCGGAATAGGCCGGTCCTGCAGTGGATACTCAAACGGCTGATGATGATGATGAAAACAATGCAGTTTAACTCATTTGCCAGACACAGCTTAGCTTACTGTACCTAAATTCAACCAAAGTTTTCAGCCAAAGTTAATTAGATCTAACTTAATTTTAACCTAATTCAACCTTAATTCTAACCGCATACAGCACAACCCCATCCCCACATCAAGCCCCAACCTTCGCTCCCACCGACCTTACTTTGTTTCTGATCAGCAAGGCAGTGGTTGCCCTGCCACATGATTAACCCTTTCGAAAAGTATGTACTGTGCTCTGTTGGTTTAGTGGTTTTACTTTCAGACAGTCGTATTCACCCTGGCAACACCTTCGTCATAAAGGGGGTAAGGAAGAAAACATCTAATCCGGTTTGAAATTCCTCTCCTAAAATTACTAAATCATCTGGATATAGCTAGGAACAAAACGTATATGAAGTCTTTGGTTGAGTAGATTAATACCAGTGCCATTACCCTACTCACGGTCAGGGTAGCTCTAGTATTCAATTTCAGCTAACGCCAGATGGTCTGATTGGGGTTAGGTGAGTCAAAGGAGCCTAGATGTGTGTTAATCAAGGCCAGATGCAAGTCCTGGAGGCACACCTGCACCCAGATCCACTATCCCATTTGGATTCTAACTTGGGTGCCGGAGAGGGACGCCTTCACGTGTGGGACTACATTTCGGATGAACCTGGGGGCTACAACTGCTGCTGCTACTACTATACCGTCTCTAACTTGGCCTACCAAAATGCCATCCCTTTCCATCTCTTTGAATACTGAACTGTAGCAGAAGCGAATTACAATTCAGTATGAAGCTAGTCATGAAGAAGTGCTATGAACAGGGATACAGAGACATTACCAGTATTATATATTCTGCCACTGGGAGCTTCGTGATATAAGCTGCAAGAGGACAAAAACCTAAGCCAAGTTAAGATAAAGGATCGTAACGGACCTGTGCTCAGCCCTCTTAGATGATAACCATTATTTAGTTTATTTTTTGTAAAAATTTTTATTTTCTCATTTCTTATTTATTT
>NC_137049.1:2726676-2854176 GCF_032717465.1 Coenobita brevimanus
ACGATTTTTTCTCCTTATGCAAAAATGGGGAGGTAGTTTGGGTGGAAAGAGAGAGAGAGAGAGAGAGAGAGAGAGAGAGAGAGAGAGAGAGAGAGAGAGAGAGAGAGAGAGAGAGAGGTAAAGATAGACAGGCAGACAAACAGAGACAGACAGATCATGTAGATACATAAATAGATCGACAGACAAATAGATACTGCAGATAAAAAGGTAAACAGATAGATAGATAGACACGGTAGATATAGATAGACAGAAATGCCGCAATGAACGGTGTTTTGAGAGTTATATTGGTTAATTATATTCGCCTCTTTGACATACATCCTCTATTAATGTTCCTAATTTAACCCCACCTAAAACAATGCAGGAGCCTCTGTGGTACAGTGGTAGAGTGTGCGTTTCATACACGGGTGAGCCAGGGTTCGCGCCCCACCAGGGTAATATACTTTGGGAGTGTTCACCCGGCCACGTACTGCATTGGCGGACACAAAGGGTGCTGTGGTTGAACCAGTGTCGCTTACTATAAAGTATGCTTGCACCCAGTCGGCTTGCGCGGGCCGATTACTCTTGGTTCACAGACTACACACACATCCAAGGCCACTCCAACACTATAATAACACTTACAAGACAGCCTAAGCCGCTTGGTAGAGATACATTGGCTGTATCATCCCGACTTCGGTCGGAATAGGCCGGTCCTGCAGTGGATACTCAAACGGCTGATGATGATGATGAAAACAATGCAGTTTAACTTTGGCCAGACACAGCTTAGCTTACTGTACCTAAATTCAACCAAAGTTTTCAGCCAAAGTTAATTAGATCTAACTTAATTTAACCTAATTCAACCTTAATTCAACCCATACAGCACAACCCCATCCCCACATCAAGCCCCAACCTTCGCCCCACCGACCACTTTGTTTCTGATCAGCAAGGCAGTGGTTGCCCTGCCACAGATTAACCCTGAAAAGTATGTACTGTGCTCTGTTGGTTTAGTGGTTTTACTTTCAGACAGTCGTATTCACCCTGGCAACACCTTCGTCATAAAGGGGTAAGGAAGAAAACATCTAATCCGGTTTGAAATTCCTCTCCTAAAATTGGTTAAATCATCTGGATATAGCTAGAACAAAACGTATATGAAGTCTTTGGGTTGAGTAGATTAATACCAGTGCCATTACCCTACTCACGGTCAGGGTAGCTCTAGTATTCAATTTCAGCTAACGCCAGATGGTCTGATTGGGGTTAGGGTGAGTCAAAGGAGCCTAGATGTGTTAATCAAGGCCAGATGCAAGTCCTGAGGCACACCTGCACCCAGATCCACTATCCCATTTGATTCTAACTTGGGTGCCGGAGAGGGACGCCTTCACGTGTGGGACTACATTTCGGATGAACCTGGGGCTACAACTGCTGCTACTACTATACCGTCTCTAACTTGGCCTAAAAATGCCATCCCTCCATCTTGAATACTGAACTGTAGCAGAAGAATTACAATTCAGTATGAAGCTAGTCATGAAGAAGTGCTATGACAGGGATACAGAGACACAGTATTATATATTCTGCCACTGAGCTTCGTGATATTAGCTGCAAGAGGACAAAAACCTAAGCCAAGTTAAGATAAAGGATCGTAACGGACCTGTGCTCAGTTCTTAGATGTAACCATTATTTAGTTTATTTTGTAAAAATTTTTATTTTCTCATTTCTTATTTATTTATTTATTTTTTTAAGGGCAAGGAAAGTAGAGTGCAGAATCTCGCATTGGCTCTGATCCTCGTTGTCCTGGGAAACGCTCTAGCGTTTCTTCCCTCACGATTTATTTTACTTATTATTCCTTATCATTATCCTCTGTTATTTATGACTCTCATATACAGCTTAGTCCATACCTTGCGCCCATCTTCCACGCTGCCGGTCTTTTTCTCGGGTGTTTTAGGGACGACCCATGTGTTTTCAGTGTCTTCCCTGCATTAATTATTAATTTCTTACTCATACTGGCACACCCACTCCCACATCAGCAGAGTTAACGGTTCCCACAACACGCTGGATGTTAAAATGAGGTTCTAGTGCTGGCTGGCCACTCTGCATGTACTGTACATACATTACGCAAATAAAATACAAGAACATATTAATATACCGCATACAGAAATGAACTGGTAAGGAGGAGACGCTACGGAGGTTCCTAACCGATGAAAATATATCCTCTTGTCTCATACCGTAGTCCTCTCAGACCCAGCACACCAAAACTGTTCAGCCTCACTCCACAGCAGGAGACTGTATAACCTGAGTACAAGAAATGAACAATGCCATACAGTTAACCTAAAGATTAACGCCCTCGGTTGCCAATGAATAATGCCTTAGTTAGCTCTGAACGTTTTTTGTGATGCTCCCGGTTGCCATGGTAACGGTTTCTTTTACAACCACTTCCTCCTCCTCCTCCACTTGGGAAAAGGTGTGTCTTGCCCACTACTAGCGTAAATTGTGGAGTGGGAAAAAGAGATCTTATTAAACAAGGAAACTTATCCAACGTTAAATCTGTTTAATGCAGGAAAAACGATGAAGGGAGAGTACATAATATTCCCATTTTTCCAGTTCTTCCTGTAGAAACAAAATCTATATAACAATTGACTGAAAATAAGGTCAGGAATTTAACCCTGCTTGATTAGTTAGTACAGAGACAGAGAAAACGAATGCTATGGAAACGGGAACGGTGAAGAGTGACCAGTGAACGTCCTGGGTCCCCCCCCCCTCTCTCTCTCTCTCTCTCTCTCGCTCGCTCGCTCGCCCGCTCAGTTTTTTAACACTGACCTCAGATAATTCAGTGTTTTTCTTCGTCTCCAAAACTCACTAAACTCTTCTGTGGAGTCTGCCCAACTTCCCTAATAGGCGATTGATGAGTATCAGTATTTTTCTTTATCCTTTATATCTTGATCCTTACTGTCATTTTTACCTCCTAAGTTTTAGAGCATCGTGGATCATTTAAAAGTTATCAACACTTTCTTTGGAGAATTTCATGTAAAAGTCTGGCAAAACTTCCAAGAATATGGTGCAATCAAGAGTGAAAGGAGTGGAAATGAATTACAGTGTAAGAGGAGCGTGGGGTGCTACGTGAAGAGACAGGCATTGGAGAGACAGACAGACGGATGATAAGGAGCATTATGATGTTGCCGTATATGTGTTAGAAAGCACTAGGGAGACGTAGTTCCTTGACGTGGTTTGGCCGCGCTGAGAGAATAGAGAATGAGAGACTGACTAGGAGAGTTTATATGAATGCTGGAGTTTTTATAAACGAACGAACGACGGTGGAGAGAGTGGGAAGGGAGGGGAAGACCGAAGATGATATATAGGAGTGGGGATGAAAGTTATACGAAGGGTGTGTGATCTTGTGAGAGGGCAACTTGATGGCTGAAGGCAGGGTGACAGACGAACCTAATCTACCCTTACGAACAGATTAACCTTCGTGGTAGTGGTGATGGTGTTGGTGATAGTGGTAATGGTGGTGGGAGTGCTACTGATGGGGGTAATGAGTGGTGGTGTTGGTCATGCTGGTGACGATGGCAATGGTGATGGTAATGATAATGGTGGTGGTGGTACTGATATTGATAATGGTGGTGGTGATAGTGGTACTGATAATGGTGGTGGTTATGGAAGTGGTGGTGGTGGCTGAAGTACTGGTGACACTGATATTAGCATGGGATTTTTTTTTTTTTTTTATGTGCTCTACTCTGGACATAGGCTTCACAGCCTGCTCCCAAGGCCCAGTAGTCCTCCAACATACCATACACCTCTATATGTCACCACTTCGGCTCTAACACCCACCGTTCATATTGAATACATTCTAGGGCTGTCTCATACGGGACTGGTGTATTGGTATTTGCGGGGGTATTTTTACGACATGTCGGCGGATCTCCTGGTAGATCGGTGAAGTCTGCTTTACATGAAATTCAAACCCTTAAACTGTTCCCTGCCCCATTGAAGATTTGAACCTGGGTCTGGTAGGACCGCCTGCCACCTCTCTACCGATTGAGCCATTGTGATACGGGTAGTGGTAGTAGTGGTAGGCTGGAGTAAGGTAGAAGGTAGTGTTAATGATGGTGATAGTAGTAATAGTAACAGCAGTAGAAATGAGTGGTAGTGATTGTAATAACGGTGGTGATAGAGGCAGTGGTTATCAGGATGATAGTTCAAAAATTATATAGGCTACATAACCTTTTTTTAATGTGTTTAAATAAAACTATTCCTACTTCCTTTTATATTTTTTCTTAGTGGTAGGTGGGGGCGCTCACCATCCACTCACTCGATGTATTGCTGCTCTCGGGTGTCTGCCCTTTCCTCTCTTCCATCCTTCTTTCCTTCCATCCTCTTCTGTCTTTCTATCCTTCATTCTTTCCTTGTCCTTCTGCCTACGGGTGACTTTATACTCCCTCTTCTGTCTTTCTTTCCTTCATTCTTTCCTTTTCCTTCTGCCTGTGGGTGACTCTACACTGAGTGACAAGCCAAATGGATTCCTGTACACCAGGAAACCATTTACTACGGTGGGTGGTAACCATATAACCAAATTTTGACACCTGGTGGTTTAGTGGGTAATTATTGCGCTCCAGTCGGATTGAGCCGGTGAAGGTTTATATCCAAGGAATGGTTGGGGTTGATTGCTCATGTAATGCCACTCAGGGATGAGTGAGGCTGGTCACTCATCTTAAATGTCGAGACCAACTGCCTAGCCCCGGGCTCCTACGCTCCTCTTGGGTCAATGTAGGATTGGATGATGGATGGATGGATGGCCATTAGAAATCCAATGTCATTGTAGAATGAACTACGATATGTTACATTTTCTTCCCTTTTAACATTATCTTGGAGGGCGCCCCCCTCCCCCTCGGGCCCGGGTCCCAGGGATTGTCCCCAGTTTTTTTTTTTTTTTTTTTTTTTTTTTTTAAGCGAGGAAGAAGGAACCAAAGGCCATGAGCCCGCAGTAACAGTTCCCTCCAAGAGAAAAACAAAATACAATATAGAGCCAAATTCAAGATCCGATCATTTTGAGATGCCTGGACACACTGCGTTTGAAAGACTGGAGATCATAGGCAGCAGGAAATACAGACAGAGGGAGACAGTTCCAGAGCTGACCTGTTGCATAAATGAAAGACTGGGAGTAACGGTTAACTCTTGCATTAGAGAGTTGGACAGAAAAAGGATGAGAGTTTGCTGCCAGACGGGTGCTACGCACCCGTCGTAGAGGTGGAGGAATGCAAGCAGACAGTTCAGAGGAGCAGTGACCATTAAAGTAGCGATAGAAAAGAGATAAAGATGCAACAGTGCGGCGAAGAGACAGAGGTTGAAGGGAGTCAGTAAGAGAAGGAGAGTTAATGAGACGAAAAGCCTTTGACTCCACCCCATTGAGAAGAGCTGTATGTGGGGAGCCTCCCCACACATGAGAGTTGTACTCCACACAGGGGCGGATAAAACCCCTGTATAGAGTCAACAATTGTGCAGGGGTAAAGAAAGAGCGGAGTCGGCTTAGCACACCCAATCTCTTGGAAGCAGATTTTACAAGAGATGTAATATGATCTTTCCAAGATAAGTCCCGAGTAAATGAAACCCCAAGCATGTTCACGGATGATGCAGGATTAAGCTGAATATTATTAAACATTAGTGGGTATACCTGTGGAAGATTTTGTCGGGTTGATAGGTGCAAGAACTGAGTCTTAGATGCATTAAAGACAACCATATTATTTTTACCCCAGTCAGAGATACGAGCCAAATCAGACATTAGGTGTGCCACAGCCTCATCCCTTGCTTGTTGAAGTAACTGTTGAGATGGGCGTTGCGGGAACCGAATGGAAAGGTGAAGGGTGGAGTCGTCAGCATATGAGTGGATAGGGTTAGATGTACAGCTTAGAAGATCATTGATGAATAAAAGGAAGAGAGTTGGTGATAGGACAGAGCCCTGAGGAACACCACTGTTGATAGATCTAGGAGAAGAACGATGGCCGTCTACAACAGCGGCTATAGAACGACCAGAAAGGAAGCTAGCGATGAAGGCACAGATAGAAGGATAGAAACCGTAAGAGGGCAGTTTGGAAATTAAAGATTTATGCCAGACTCGATCGAAAGCCTTTGAGATGTCAAGTGCAATGGCAAAGCTTTCGCCAAAGTCCCGAAAGGAGGATGACCAGGAGTCTGAAAGGTAGGTGAGAAGATCGCCAGTGGAGCGTCCCTGACGGAACCCATACTGACGATCGGAAAGAAGGTTGTGATAGGAAAGATGCCTTAAAATTTTTCTATTGAGAATTGACTCGAAAACTTTTGAAATACAGGACGTTAAAGCAATTGGACGATAGTTGGAGGGTTGGGAGTGGTCACCCTTCTTTGGGACTGGCTGAATGAGAGCAAACTTCCAGCAAGAAGGAAAGGTACAAGTTGACAGACAAAGGCGAAAGAGTTTGCCTAGGCAGGGTGTAAGCACAG
The DNA here is from genome assembly GCF_032717465.1 of Coenobita brevimanus. Lineage (NCBI taxonomy): Eukaryota > Metazoa > Arthropoda > Malacostraca > Decapoda > Coenobitidae > Coenobita > Coenobita brevimanus. The sequence continues at coordinate 2,733,118 of NC_137049.1, forward strand.
AAGCACAGTTCTTGAGAACAACAGGAGGGACCCCATCAGGCCCATATGCCTTGTTAGTACTGAGGCCAGTGATGACAGAAAATACATCAACTGAAGAAATTTTAATGTCAGCCATGAGGAAGTCAGAGGGGGGAAGTGATGGAGGAACAGCACCGGAATCGTCTAAGGTAGAATTGGAGGAGAAAGTCTGTGCGAAGAGATCTGCTTTATCAGTAGAAGAAATAGCTACAGAACCATCAGAGTAGAAAAGAGGAGGGAAGGATGATGAGGTAAAGTTGTTAGAAAGATTTTTGGCAAGATGCCCCCATCCCCTCTCCTCGGCCCTGCTTATTCTAGCAGTTTAGTCACACTTTTACAGGAGCTGCCTAGCATGGGGCACTTGGCCAAATGCAGTTATCCTTTTTTCTTATGCTGCTTTATGTAACCCTCCAAGCTGAAGAGAATACTTTGTAGAATGAAAGTATTCGTATAGAAAGTTTTTCGTAGGTGAATAAAATCGCCAGCTGACACTGAGTACAATACATACTACGTTAACACTGTGAAGGGTGAGGCATAATTACTACAGACTGATTGCTGCTGAGATCTCCCCCACTATCATACGCTGTCTGTCTAGGTTTCTGGACCCTACTTTACTCCATCGTTAAGTACGAGAAGAAAGGTTTGGATGATATTATGATAACGATGTCGATGGCGAAGACGACGACGACAATGATGGTGTTGATGACGATGATGATAATAATGATGCTGATGATAATGCCAATAATGATGCTGATGATAATGCCAATAATGATGCTGATGATAATGCCAATAATGATGATGATGATAATGATAATAATGATGCTGATGATAATGATAATAATGATGCTAATGATAATGCCAATAATGATGCTGATGATAATGCCAATAATGATGATGATGATAATGCCAATAATGATGATGATGATAATGCCAATAATGATGATGATGATAATGCCAATAATGATGATGATGATAATGATAATAACGATGATGATGATAATGATAATAACGATGCTGATGATAATGATAGTAATGATGCTAATGATAATGCCAATAATGATGGTGATGATGCCAATAATGATGCTGATGACGATAATAATAATGATGCTAGTGACGATAATGATAATAATGATGCTGATGACGATAATGATAATAATGATAATGTCGTCAGTAATGATGATAAGGTCAATGACGACGATGAGGCTAATAATGGCGATGATGATGTGATCGACGTTCTCATGGCTATATTCCCATTGTGCACAGAGCCACAGTGATCTCGTGACGTGGGGCTCTGTCAGAACACATCAAGATGAAAGTCTGACTCTTGGCTTTCATCCTTGAATTAAAATATGACTGGAGAGAAGGAAGGGGGGGGGAGGGAACCAAAGCACCTGCAACCTGAAGGCTATACTATTTTTACCCTAACCCGGCCTACAACTGGCAACGCTTCGTCTTCAGTGCTGAGCTGTATCATTATATTAACACTAGAATATGATGCTAGTCACGAGGAAGCGCTACTGAAAAGATGTAGAGCCGTAGTATTGTCTTTTTCTTTCCCAGTAAGTTACGTGAAATAACTTGCAAAAAGTAGAAAATCTGGGCCAAGTTAAGGTGAGAAGAGTACAGTATTTCATTTTATTCTTGCTTCCTCAAGGCGATTTGGTTCAGCTGAGGTGAAACCATTTGAACTCAAGGTCCTAGATAGCCTTCACTAACCTCTTCAAAAGCTAATGTCTCTCCCAAAGCTAAATAAAATCGTCTGAAAGCAGGATGAGTAAAACATAGGCCTTCTGACCAAAGAGGTGACATGTGGAGATGTACAGTACACAGTAGTTAGGAGAACTGTTGGGCCTCTGGTAACCTGTTGCTAAGCCTATGCCAACAATCGAAAAAAAAAGAAAATCTCCTAGGCTTCTATGACGTAAACTGAGATGGTATAGAACTCCTGAGCTGTTTCATGTACGAGAGGGTCGCTGGTACCAGTATTAGCACTCTCAAACTCTTATGATGCATGGTCTCTTAGATGAATACAATTGTCTGGAGTTAGCTGGTATAGAAGAGGCTGCTAGATTTATATCCCACCACTTGAGGGTTTACGGGGCCAGTATTAACACCCTCAGGCTCCTATGCACATCGTTACCAACATAAAAATTCCGGCGTCTTCTGTGGAAAGACGACGAAAATGTGAAGGTAAATGACTGGAATGGTGAAAACGTTGAGGTAAACTGTTGGAAAGACGACGAAATGTGGAGGCTACTATGAAGCACATTTAGCTGAACAATTTTTTTTTTTTTTCTTTTTTTAAATGCAAGAAGGAAGGAACCAAAGGCCAGGAGCCGGCAAACCGTTCCTTCCAAGAAAAAAACAAAAACAATACAAAAGAGAGCCAGATTCAAGATCCGTTCATTTCGAGATGCCTGGACACACTGCGTTTGAAAGACTGGAGATCATAGGAAGTAGGAAATACAGACAAAGGGAGACAGTTCCAGAGTTGACCTGTTGCATAAATGAAGGACTGGGAGTAACGGTTAACACTTGCATTACAGAGTTGGACAGAAAAGGGATGAGAGTTTGTTGCTAGACGGGTGCTACGTAGAGGTGGAGGGATGCAAGCAGACAGTTCAGAGGAGCAGTGACCATTGAAGTGGCTATAGAAAAGAGATAAAGATGCAACAGTGTGGCGAAGAGACAGGGGTTGAAGAGAGCCGGTAAGAGGAGGAGAGTTGATGAGACGAAAAGCCTTTGACTCCACCTTATTGAGAAGAGCTGTATATAGGGAGCATTATCTGGAATAGAATACTAGATTTACTCCACGCATTAATAGGACAACAGTAACAATATAAACACTCAGGCTCCCTTGACACAATATCAGGTAAATGAAAAAGTCTCGTTTTACCCTGAATGAAATGTCCGAGTTGTTTAAAATATGAGAGGATCAGCGGAACCAGGATTAACGCTCTAAGCCCTTTATGACGTACTCTTAGCTGAGTAAAATCGTCTGGTTTTAGCTTGAAGCTCTCTCTGACTTGACAGTAAAATGGTGCCGGTATAACACTTTCCACCTTTTGGGAGCGTCCACACGTGTGCTCGAACAAGTGTTGGCAACATGTAAGCAAAACAGTAACGAACACGCTGCAAACATGTTGGGAACAGCAGCGTCTAGATCATGTTGGCAACATCATGATGAAAGTCTCAGCTGTCTGGTATGGACACGCTTAACCCATCGCCTCTGCTGCCAGTGCTCGAAGCTGCACTGAAACATGTTTGCGTACACCTGTTCAAATACTGCAGCATACATGTACCCAAACATGTTGCCAGCTGTGTTGTCAACACATGTTCGAGGTCACGTGTGGACGCGACCTAAGACACACTCTTAGCTTACTAGAGTTTTTCGGAAGAAGCGAGAGTTAACGGTACCGGTATTAACACTCTCAAGCAACGTTTACGCACTCCCCCTAAATAAAACTGTTTACCTTTAGCTGGAACAGAATACTAGAGTTTTCCTGACTATGAAAGACTTCATCCTACTTAAGTTCAGGATTTCTGATTTATCCTCAGGTCCCTGGCCTTTGGTTCCTTCTTCCTTGCATAAAAAAACGAACAAACATACGTACATACATATAACGACTCGCTCCCCTAAGAGTCGAACAAAAAGCCAGTGTAAATGGGAGGGGTGGGGGCTCGGCGTTCCCGGAGTGATAGGGTTATAGCGTCGTGTATCATCCACTAACACAGGTAAAGGCAAGAGAACACTGCCACAATAACTCTACCTGCTGGGGATGGTGGATGACTGGCAGGTGGCGCGGTTGAGTGGTGTGGGGGAGGTGACGGGTGGGTGAGTGGAAGGTTAAGGGAAAAGGAGAGGTATAAGTGTAAGGTAGAGAAAGGCTGAGAAGACGTGAGGAAGGTGAGAGGGGAGAGGTGAAATGTAACCAAAGGTGGATTGAGGGAGGAGAGAGGCGACAGGAAAAGGGAGATGGTAGTGGGAAATGACGTTAGGAGAGGGAAGAGAATGCAGGGAAAAGGAAGAGGAGGTTATGGTACTGGCGATACGGGTCTGGGAGACAAATAGAAAAGGTAAGGAAGAGGTGAATGCGAGTGCTGAAGTTTGGACTAAAGAAGAAGGGGTGAAGTTTTAGAAAGAATGAAGATGAAGAACATGGAGAGGGTGAGGGAGATGTGGGGAAGAGAGGTGAAATGTGGGCAGAGGATGGAAAAGTGAAGTGTAAGGCATTCAGTGCAGCGGAGAATGGGAATAATGTAGGTTAACGAGTGAGGGGTGGGCTGTGAAAGGTGAGGTAAGGGGAGGGGATCTGAGGAGATAGTGGTGTAGGGCTGAAGGCAGGGAGGTAAGGTAAGGCAAAGAGAGAGGGGAGGAGGACAGAGGATAATTATGAGGCAGGGATAGTGTGGGGGCGAACTAGAAGGGATGGAGAGAGATAAGGTGAGGTGGGGTGAGGAGCGATAGGGTAGTATGGGGTTAAAATGAGGTAAGGGGAGGAGATGAGGGGAAGATACAATGATGTGGGGGGTTGGGTGGTGTGGGGGTGAGGCAGGAGTGGTGAGGGGATGGGAGGTGAGGTGGGCGGAGGAAGGGATGGGGTGATGAGTGGTGGGTGTGATGGGTGGAGAGCGCTGTAGAAAAGCAATTTTAGAAAAAGTTTATGTAAAAGCAGGGGAGGGAAGAGTGAGGACGACGGCATGACTGTAACAAGTTGAAGTACCTAATCTGGTCGTCTTCCTGTAGGTTTAGATTCAGTAACACTTCTTCTCAGGTGATATATATATATATATATATATATATATATATATATATATATATATATATATATATATATATATATATATATATATATATATATATATATATATATATATATATATATATATATATATATATATATATATATATATATATATATATATATATACATACAGAGAGAGAGAGAGAGAGAGAGAGAGAGAGGATGGAAGTTTAGAAGGTGAAGTGCTTGAAAGGGTACAACAAGGAAGAAAGGTTACTGGTTCCTTGAATGCAGTGATAAGAAACAGGGAAGTGAGCATGGAAGGGAAAAAGCTACTGCATGACTGTACTGTGATACCAATTCTAACGTATGGTTGGAAGGACAGAAGTCAAGAGTGAGAGCAGTGGAAATGAGTTATTTGAGAGGAGCATGTGGAGTCACATGGAGAGACAGACTGAAATGAGGAAGTGATGGAGCGTTGTGGTGTGGATGTGGATGTGATAGGAAGCGTTAGGAGAAACACAATGAGGTGGTTTGGCCATGTGGAGGGGATGGAAAGTGAGAGATTGACGAGAAGAGTGTATGTGAGTGAGGTGGAGGAGGGGATGTATATGAGAGAGGGGTGTGTGAGCTGGGAGCAGGGCAGTGAAATGGCTGGGGACAGGGCGACATGGAGGCGATTTGTTTATGGCCACTCCTTACGGGATTATGGCGTCTGGCAATTGAAGATAGATAGATGGTGTTACTTTAGCTTCCCAAACATCGTGCTAAACATTTATTGTTCCTTTATACTGCCTCAGAAACGGATCAAACCCGAATGAGATTTTGCTAAACTAGTAACCTAAAGTTTAAGCTCGATGACGGGAATGTAATCTTGCCTTACTGAATTGAAACCACAGAAGTGAATGGGAATTATTGACCAAAATTGGACAATCCCAACAGGATTTTGCTGCTCCTCTGGTGAACGTCTCTGTCCCCGCTCATAAATGGGGTCGTTACTGAGTAGCGACAGAAGTATTTGATTTTTATTTTAGACCATCTCTCATATTAAGGGATATTGGTGAGAGAAGAAGAAAGAACGCAAGTTCGATGCCAAGTTTGTGTAGGGAATAGTCTCATGATTCGAATTCCTTTACATAAGACTTTTCAGATCCTCCACAAGACCTCTCGATATGTCATTAATACACCACCACTGACACCATGCCACAAGTCATGAGTGAGACAGCTTAATCATGTATTCAGTATGGACAGTAGGCATCTGTGCCGAAGTGGTGACATGTGAAGGTGTGTGACACGTAGGGTGGCTGCGGAACTTCAAGGAACGGTTTATTCAGTATGGACATCAAAATGGTGACATATGAAAGTTTCTGACACGTTGGGTGGCTGCTGGACTGTAGGGAATGGTTTGTCAAATCTAAGGGGAAAAAATAATGCAAAATAGAATAATGTTGAAGGTGATGGATGAGGAAACAACACCAATGAAAGACCATCAGGACCCACGACTCTCACACAGAAGACTCTGAAGGGGAAGTGAAATATTGTGCTTGATAACAAAACGTATAAATGAAATGGGAAGCATTTTGAGCGGCAAATGGTTGAAAGTTGCTATAACTGTGGGGGAAAGTTTGTACTAGGAATACAGAGTGTCAGGCTGTAGAAATTGCTCAGGCTCAGGTGACTTACTCTCAATAAAATCGTCTGGTGGTAGCTGGAAAGGAGTAAGAGACTTGTCCCCATTATGAGAGGAACAACCCCGAAGATTTGTGGTAAACAACGGAGGAGCTTAAACCAGAGGAAAGTAAGGCTGTTGACCTGGTAGTGACTTCAGTCTTGCCAAAGCAGAAGTTCGTACCGTAGCATCTCTCTCATTGCGGTTTATTTTGTGTGATAGGTCCGGTCTAGTTGGTTTAGAGTTCCAAGTGGATGTTGCTCATAAGGGTTTAAATTAGAAGGATGGGTTGTTGTTTTCTTTATTCCCTTTTTTTAATTCATTCATTATTTATTTATTTGTCTCTCAGGGGATGGCACATGGTGAGTGGCCTAAGTATCTGGTCCGTGCATTCAACACCGAGGCCCTTTACTGCAGATGGAGGAATGGTGGATTTACGGATGGAAACATAACCCACTCACCACCATGACATCATTTTGTATTATTTCTATCACCAGATAACTGTATTCAATGGAGCACAGGTTTGGGGGTTCAGGTTAGATACAGCCTTCATTAACCACTTCTCTAACAGCCGGTCCTGAAAAGCTAAATATAATCGTTTGGAATAATTTAGAATATAGATACTTAAAAAGGTGGGGAGGACCGGTGATGGGATGGCATGAAGTGGTAGAGTATGTGAGGGAGGGTGTGAGTTGAAGACCGGGGAGCCAGAGGGTTTAGGACAGAGTGCCGTGGAGGAGATTTGTGACAACTCCTTGTGGGATTAAGATGTTTGGTAATAAATATATATAAAAATTATCTTCGGTATAACGACTTACGTTTAACATAGCCTCCGATGACTTACGTAGCTTACTAAAATCGTCTGGGGTTAGCTGGTGTAAAACATTAGAGCTGTGGCCACGAGACGGTTAATGGTACAATCGACTCCACTTCCAAGCATTACAGGAAGGGAGAGGGGGTGTTGGAGGTCACGAGTGTATTTATGTCGCACGTCTACTGAGCTGGATCAGCCCCATTAAGTGGTCATAACACGACTACTCCTATATTTATTTGTTATTGGTGCTGCAATCTGCATACACTGGTGTTAAATAAATCATATATAACATACCTACATGTAATCTGGCTTACTATAATGACTTTGGGGCGTGGGTGTTCACGGCTGAGTTTCGTTTGCTGCTCCAGGTCCGACTGTCATATGGCTAGGAGAGATGTATTGAACTTCAGAGATTGAATGTACCTCTCACTAACTCCCTCACTAACAACAAGAAAAAAAAAAACTGAGGAGTTTAATACGACTGACACTCACTGTCGGCTGGATACAAACGTTTATCATTAACTGGAGTTCTGCACTAAAGTTAGACTGACCTGGGAAGAATTGATGACGTTATTAACACAGTCTTGTATTCACTCACCTAATGAAAACAGTCTGGCATTGGCTGGAATAGTACATTACATATCCTCGGCCATGAAGTGGCTAAGAGTGAGAGTAACGTTCACAAGCTTCCATATTCACTTAGGTAAATACAGTCGTCTGGCGTTGGTCTAATCATCAGTGGGTTAATGGTGACAGTATTAACACTCTTAGGCTCATACACTCACTGTAAGGTGAATCCACAGTGTAGAGACTCTCTACATTGTGGGTGAATCATATTGTACGGAGTTACCTGCAACAGAACACCGGAGTTGTCCTGACCATGAGAAGGCTAATGGTGACATTATTAGCATTCAGGCTCGTATAACTGACTTTTAGCACAATATAATAGTGTGTCGTTAGGTGGAATAAAGTACTAGAGTTGTGCCGATCGCTAAAGGTTATTGGTGACAATATTAACACTGAGGATTCTACGACTATCAGCTACATAAAATCGTCTTGCGTTAGCGGAAATACAATGCTAGAGTTGTACCCACCATGGGAGGGTTTAAAATGTCCAGGTAGAGCCGTGAGAGAGGACAGAGTAGGTCGCTATCTCACCAAGACAGAGGAAATGGCTTTGGGAATTGGCGCATCTGTCTTCCCAATCGACGGTGCCTTGTGTCGTGTGGAGGCAAATTAAGAATCCAAGCTTCGTCATCTTTAGTAGAATCATCTTCCTTTGTACTGCCACTTTATTCCTGGTCGTCATCATCATCTTCATCATCATCATCATCAGGAGCTGCAGGAGCAGGAGCTTCGTAATCATATTCCATTATCATCGTCTACTGCAGGGGTGGAGAACCTTTCGCCTGTACTATTAAGAGTCATTAGGATATTTTTAACATCATTCGCGGGCCATTGAAAATTATCAACTTAACCCTTTGAGATATTCGGCCCTCTGACGATTGTGTCTGTGCCAGATTTTGCCGGGAGCACATAGAGCATGCCGTCACGCAGTGATATTTGTACTTAATCGGCCACTGTACACTTACTTTTTATTGTAGATTAATTACTGTGGTACCGTTTTAAAGCAGAATGGTTGCTCTTTATCGTAGTATGGCTGAAAAAATGAAAATACGATAGCTAAAAGGCGAATAGGACGAGTAGAAGTTAGCCGAAAAGGAAAAATCGCACACCCTTCCGTAGAAAAATATTTGTAAAAAAATAGTATTAGAAGTACGTGAAATTTAATAGCACCATGTCAGTCTCCAGTAAATTCCCTTTCTATTGATACGTAGGTTATGGCAATTTATGTTAGTTTCACAGAGAAAAGCGATAGCTTTCCCTGTCACACTGGCAAGTATCGATGCTGGTAAAACCGATTATTATTTATGGTAAGACCCTATTAATTATGCATATCTGTCTGATGTACTCGTCACTGTAAAAACAAATAGCTGGAAAAGCATAAACCGGAGGGTGTATGTGGAACAAGGCCAGATAGGTAATGGAATACATGTAAAAAAAATATTGTTTCGCATGACTCGAATTCGAGTCGTCAGAATCTCAACAGTTGGATTTATGATGACGCGAAATCGCGTAATCGGACTCTCAAAGGATTAAAATCAACTGTAACCCAGTGCATAATATCTATCTATCTATCTATATATTTATATATATGTATCTATCTATCTATCTATCTATCTATCTATCTATCTATATATTTATTCGATCATGAATTTATGAAATTGCATTTATAAATTGCCTCGCGGGCCTGATCAAATGGTCTTGCGGGCCTTATGCGGCCCAGAGGCCGGACATTCCCCACCCCTGGTCTATTGTCATCACTGTCATTATCATCATATCCCCCTATTCCTTCTATAGATCATTTATCTATCTCTTCATTCATATATTCACATAACATTCATTCATTCATCTATTCGCCGTCCATCCAACATCCTTCAAATTCATCCACTAATCCATCCATCTATCCATCTTTCTATCCATCCATGCATCCATCATCTATCCACTATCCATTCATCTAGCCATTATCCATCATCCATCCACCCATCATCTATTCATCCATCATCCATCCATCCACCATCCACCCCTTCATTTATTCATCCATACACCCATTCACCATCCATTCATCTATAAACAATCTATCCATCTATCCAATCATTTATTCATGCAACCAACCGTCATCCATATATGCATCCATACTTCCATTCACCATCTACTCAGTCATCCATTCATTCATGTATACACCGTCCCTCCATTCATCATCATTACCATTATCATCATCATCATCATCATCATCATCACTACCTTCTCATTTTACACTAAAGTTGTCTGCACACCAAAAACTTTGATTCGTGGTCATTCTAGTCGCTTCACTCTGGCCAAAAAGAATTACTCTCAGTTAAAGAGAAACAGTACGAAAGAGTCAGTTTCCTCAATACTTCGTCAGTCTTTAACCCTTTGACTGCTGGGATTTCCCTAGGCTAAACAAAACAGTCGAATGTTAACCTAAATAACGTCCCTAGATGTACCAGTGGCTGAGTTACTCGAGATAATTTTTGAAGCCTGTGACTGCTGGGACTTCCGTCAGCTGAACAAGATCGTCCTGTGTTAACCTGAATCCAGTATTCAACTGCACCATATATAGCCAAAGAACTGTGGGTTACGAACGCTTTGAGCTGTATTATTAAAACTCAGTGCGCAAAGCCCCTTTATTTTGACGTCTTATATGGAACACCTTTATCTGTTAGATGCTGTGTCTGCATCCAGCATTACTGAATAGTCAACAGCGATACAGAAAGGTCAGACATGTTATATCACGATCACATGTTTTTGAAACTGTCGTAAAATATTAGTGATTTCCACAAATTAGCGCACTTTAAATTGTGCGAACCATATTCTCTCCCATTTGTAGTCTGATCAGGATGTCTGAACTTTGGCATAATCTTCTGGATCGGACATGTAATACAAGATGTTAATTATGACTGAATAAACACATGTGAAATATTTCGATGCTATTTAACATAAAAATAACGACAGTTTTCTCATAATCTTACCTGTAAACTTCAATTCAGTAGCGACATCTCCCCACAATGCAGAAATCACGACAGGTATTTGGTGGCTCCAAGCACTAGGATCACGTACAATGGGGAGTTCACGAACAAGATTATCAGGTCCTCAAGTTGTATGGCGATGCTCCCGATGAGGAAGCAGAAGGCTTGGATTAATGATTATCCATTACACTAGAGTCACTGAGGTGGAAATTGTGTGTGTGTGTGTGTGTGTGTGTGTGTGTGTGTGATATTTTTTCTGATCGAGATTTTTTCAGGAGAGTCCAGCTTAAAAAAAAAAAAAAAAAAAAAAGGATATATGTGTACCGTTAATGATTCGTGTGACTTTCAAGTAATGCAGTAGAAAAGTAATTTTGCCAGCTTAGCGAGACTATCCCGAAACTCAAATTCAAACCATGTAAGAGTCAACTTGAATCTAATCCACCCCTCAAGTCTAAAGTAGTTGTTTTTATTTTTTATTTTTTTAAGTCACCATCAGGCAACTATCTTCAACTAAATTTTCTTTTTTACCTCTTCGAATGTGCGACTGGAATTTATAATTTGTTCCTTGTCGCAGTTCAGAGCTACTCTTCGGCCTCTTCATTCCCCTGTTTCATTTCCTTTTTTGGTCTTCCTTTTCATCCCTACCTGCTCTTCCTTCTTCATTTTTCTTCTGCTTGTATCGCCTGTCTTCCTTTCAGCTTCATAATCTTCACCCTACCTCTCTGCTTCATCTGCCTCCTGTCTACCCAGCTCCTCTCCATCTGTCTCCTATCTAACCACCTCTTCTCCATCTGTCTCCTGTCCACCTATCTCTTCTCCCATGTCTCCTGTCCACCTATCTCTTCTCCCATGTCTCCTGTCTACCTGTCTCTTCTCCCGTGTCTACTGTCTGCCTACTTCGTTCTCCATGTCTCCTGTCTGCTTTTCTTCTCTTGTCTCCTTTGAAGCATCTCTCCCTGCTTTCTGTCGTCTTTTTTCATCTCCTTCCCAAACAACACCCTCCCTTCTCTCGCTCTCCGATCGTCTTAATCTCCTCTTGGGACAAGGGGTGCCCCAAATAACTGAGGGGCCGTGTGCATAAAGAATTCTCTCTCTCTCTCTCTCTCTCTCTCTCTCTCTCTCTCTCTCAGTATATCTGCTATCGGGAATAACTTTGCTGGTGGTATTTTTAACTCCTGTGTTGACTGTAGACAGGGTGTAAAGTACTTGCTATCTACAGACGACATTATTCAGATCAGTAGAGACCTTTCGAACCGGAGGCTTTTTTTTTTCCGACCCATCATTAACTAACATGCCTAGAGGTGTTTTTCACTTTGAATTATGCCTTCACCTCTCTTAAACAGAGGCTCAGACTTAGGCCGATGGTGTTAAATAAAGCTCTGTTTACATTGTGCCCTGAGATCCCCAACTCTATCCATGAGCGTCGTGGTGCACGCCTCATCCTTTTGGCAGCAGTGGTGGTACAGTGGGTAATGACTAGAAGTGGTGGCTAGCCAGTGTCAGGTTCGATCCTGGGTCAGAGTGCTTAGCCAGCAAAAAAATGTGTCAGCATGTTTAGATAATGTGTGTTCTTCTGGCTGCTGAACTTTCTTGGATAGAAGTAAGTAACAGAATGATAGGAGAGAGAAGAGGATAGATCACCATAAAGTACAATCCCCTATACTCTTTGTACTCTAACTTGGCCTCACATTAGAAGCTGTTCATCTTAAATGCTGAGCTATAACAACAGATTAACACTAGAACATGATGTTAGTCACGAAGAAGCGCTGTGGAAAGAATGCAAAGCCATATATATATTTTTTCTGTTTCTGGTACTGAGCAGCATTGAGTAAGCTGCAAAAGAACGAAAATTTGGGCCAAGTTAGTGTAAAAGAAGTATAGCAAGGTGTGATTCGCGTTGACTTTATTGCTCTTGTTTTATTTCCCATAGTCACAACTTTCTTTCATCAAGGGAAATATTTCACCTCCCGTTTAGAAATGCTTATGTGAAACTCCACGAATCTTTCCGCTCTTTCATATCTACTGTTTCTGCTCCCTCAACCAGAAAAAAAAAATAATAATAATAATAATCCCACACGTCACCCTCAGCTTCCAAGGTCTCGGGTTGTACAGGTACGAGCAAAAGTTCGTGGACAGTTCTCTGCTAGGACTGTGTTGTATCTTCCATATTTCTCACTCCTTCCAACGCCACAGTATCCTTCCATCTCATTCTGTTTTGTTGTGTACTGTGTGCTGCCATCGCATAATGATAATTCCTGTAACATCTTAGATTGCCACAGCCGACAGAGAGTGACGGCCAACCTTTGCTCCTGGCTGTTCCTTATAAAGATTCATTTAGCGTCATTTTATCTCCCCGCCGGGGTGATGAAGTATTTGTTATCTGGCCAGGGACCCTCATAAAGAACAATGGTGGACGCGGTGCATTATTAGTGTGGGTTTCTTCTCTCTCCAGGCATTAATGTTGGGGTTACTGTGTGGCTCATCTCTCTCTCTCTCTCTCTCTCCCTCTGTTCACCGACAACAAGACCTTCTCATCACTATTACTGTCACCGTTAGATTGTTTTGTTCAGCCTATAAAAAAAACATCATTAAATGAAGGCTTTAAACTACTCACATTACGTGTCAACCATCAAGCAGACATCAGTTATGACGAACAAGTACAGCAGTACTAAACAGACCTTTTGTTATACATTCGACTCTGGGCATAGGCTCAGCAGCCCGTTCCCAAAAGCCCAACAGTCCTCCTACATCTCCACACGTCATCACTTCGGCGCTAACACCCACCCTCCATAATGAATACCTGCCTCGAATGCGGGACCAAATGGGTCTTCACTAAACTGAAGTACGATATAAAGCTTTGCTAGAATAATGTGAAGACACAGATCACAGGCACACAATGCGGTAAGAGGAATGGTTAGATTTACGTGTATCAACCGCACAAGGATCATAAACATCAAAAGCAGCATCTTCAGAGCAAACCAAAAAAAATTTTGTGTCTTAACAGAACAAAGGTCCAAAGAAAATCCTTGGAGCGAAGCAGCCTCACTCGTAGTTCAAAAGAGGACAAAGGCAAGCCAACACCAATAGACCTATTGATATTGAAAGGCCTTTTGTTGCACTGCAGCTTATAGCTCGGCAAGTCTTTACCTGACAGCAGTCAACAGCTTTCTCTTTGCCGCAGTGTTGCATCTCTCTCTCTCTCTCTCTCTCTCTCTCTCTCTCTCTCTCTCTCTCTCTCTCTCTCATCCTCATTCCTCTCTCCCATCTCCCTCTTCTCTCTTAATCTTTCTTCTCTTGTTTCCCCCTCCTTCTTACACCATCCTTCTCCTCCTCCTTCCCAGTGTTCTCTCTCCATGTCTTCCCCTCATTCTCTCTCCCCTTCTCTCTCCTCCTCCCCTCTCCTCGTTTCTCTCTTCCTCTTTCCTCCCTTTCCTCTTCTAGTATCCTCTCTCTCCCCCTCCTTTTTCTTCCCTCTTCCTTATTCCTCCTCCCTCCTACCTCCTTCCCTCTCCACCCTTCTCTTCCTTCTCATCTGTGTTCTCTTGCTGTATTTTCTCTCTCCTCCTTCTCTCTCCCCTCTTCCTCTCTCCTCCCCGCGTCAGCCTTCTCTCTGCCATCCAAGTCTAATGGCATTAATGGAGTGCTGGGAAGAGGAGAGGTGGGGAGGAGTGGATGGCTTGGAAGAGAGAGAGAGAGAGAGAGAGAGAGAGAGAGAGAGAGAGAGAGAGAGAGAGAGAGAGAGAGAAGGGGGGGAGGAGAGAGACAACGTCGTTAGTGAGAAAGTTTGTGAGGGAAATAGGATAAGAGCGACATAGGGAGGGATGGTGGTGGGGAGAGGGGATAGGAAGGGAGGGTAGAGGAAGGAATGGGAGGAGAAAGGGTGCAGAGGGAGATGGGGGGGGGGTGGACTGACGACTATACTCATTTCACCTTAACTTGGCGTACGAGTGTCATCTCCAACTTGAATGATGAGGTGTCAAGAGAGTAACACTAGAAGAAGGTGCTAGTCACGAAGAAGTGTGACATAGGAACCCTAGTTAATTCATAAGGTTGATTAGTGCAGTAATTTCATCCCCCAAGATCATGTGAATGTAAACCCAGTGGACTGCAGACTGACGCTGTCCTCCCGCAGCCCACCAACCTCAGTTAGGGGAGTAGGGAGGGACCTGAGGGACGTATAACCAGGCAGTGGAGCCACCCAGTTATATCAATGCCACCACGTGAAGGCGCCCCTCTACACCACCTAACAACTGGCAGCAACAGGAACAGAAAATAATTTACAGCCTTATATGGAAAGGCTTAGATTTACTTATAGACAATAGCTGAAAGGACAGGTATTTAAATCGCAGTTTCTTTATAATTTTCTTAATTGAAAAAAACAAGTATTATTTTATGGTGTTTACTGGATAATCTGGTGAATGAAGTTATACATACAAAAGATAAAGCAGACAGACAGACAGACAGATAGATATATAAAGAGAAAGACAGACAGACAAAAGGAAAAGCAGAAATAAAGAAAGTTTCAAAGTTGACTCAACTATTTCCGAAACTGGACTAAAAGAAAGTCGAGGGTAAACACAAGGAAGGGAACAGCAAGAGAGAAACGTAGATAGACAGATAGATAGATAGGCAGCAAGGTAGGTAGATAGATAAATAGATACCGTAGATAGATAGGTAGATAGGTAGGTAGGTTGGCAGTTAGATAAATAGATAGATAGGTGGATAGATAGATAGATGGGTGGGTGAATGGTAGGTGGCTGAAGGGGAGGATGAGCAAATATAGAGAGACAGATATAAAGAAGAAAGGAACGTGAAGGGCAGAAAAAACAGATAGATAAATAGATAGATAGATGCACTCATACATAAAAACATACAGTACATACATATATACTGTATATACACAGACAGACAGACAGACAGACAGATAGACGATAGATAGATAGATAGACAGAAAGGCAGAGAGACAGATTGATGGATAGGCAGACAGAGACAGATGAAGCCAGATAGAGATACGTGTAGACTAATAGAGACAGACAAATAGACAGACAAATAGGTAGACAGAGACTGATAGATAGGCAGGAGAGAGAGTCATACAGATAGACAGAGGTATACTGATAGACATGGAGACAGTGTGAGAGAGAATTTCTGAATACGCTCAGTCATTAAAAAAAGAACTGGATGAAAAAGTCAAACGCAAACCCGAGGGAGGGAAGGCAACAGTAAAAAGACAGCTAGACAGATAGATAAACAGATGGATAGATAGACATATAGACGGATAGTTAGATGGATAAATGGATGGATGGAAGGATGGATGGATGGATGGATTAATAAATAGTGAGTGTGAACTGAATTCAACCGTACGCTGGAATAAAACAGGAAATTCTTTAACCCCTGTCAACATGGTCGGCGTTACAGTTGTTCCCATTTTTGTGGCCTAGCTCACAAAAATCGTCTGAAGGCAGCTGAAATGCAATATAAAGTAGGTATCTTGCAGCTGAAGATTTGAATTAGAGAGAGAGAGAGAGAGAGAGAGAGAGAGAGAGAGAGAGAGAGAGAGAGAGAACTTTTAAATCACTCAGTCATTTCGAAAATCCAAAATGCAAAAAAGGTAAAATGAAAACCTGAATAGGGGCAGGAGGGAAAAAAAAAAATCACCAGAATGACATATTGATGGAATGACATATTTACTGACCACAAAAATACACAGCATACAGTATATACAGTACATACCAGTACATAATGCTACAAATATAGACTTTCAGATATCTTTTAGTCGTGTAAAAAATCTGAATTAAACTACAAGGTACAGTACAAGGAAAAATGGGTGGAGGGGTGAGTAGGAGAACACTGGAAAGAAGTTATTGTTGTTGTTGAGTTACCCCGGTCTACCTGGACGAGCAGACCCATCAACCGCAGCAAAACAACCGTCCTTACAGGGCCATCACATTCAATGCACCGATGTTCCCCTGCAGCAGACAGCCCCTCACCACAGTGAGGCACGGGGAAAGGAGTGAAGGTCAGGGTTCAAGACGCACTTCGCATCTGCGTCTCTTCACCCAGTATAGGCCGCACATCACCCTGTGATTTAGTTATATGGTTGCCAGTACACCTATCGCTGTAAATGTTTTCCTGGGTTGCAGGAAATCATTAGGATTGCTATTCAGTGTAGAGCCAAAATAAGTGGAAAGACCAGAAATAAAAAGTGACAAGGAGAGTGGAAGAAATAAGGAAAGAGGAAAGCAGAAATACAAAAATAATAAATGTGAAGGAAGAAGTAGGCGGCACTACATCGAGTGAGTGGATGATTGTCGCCACCATCTACCACTTACAGGAAAGAATATGATGGATAGTTAGATATATAGAAAGACAAGCAGACTTTCAACTCATTCTTTATTATTCCGAAGCCCAAAAATAAAAGAAAAAGTAAAATAAGAAGTCGAGGAATGGTGGGGGGAGGGCGGGTGGGAATTAGCATATCCCATTAGAGTCGGGCTGGTGTGTCTGGCCGTACCCGTCCAGACCAAAGTCATTATTCACAAACACATTTTACGATTTACTCGCTACTGTAACTAATATGCCATATAATCTTATGGAGGACAGCCCAATACCCCCAGAGGGAGCCTATGGAGGGATAAACAGCGCGACCTGACTCCGGGCGACAGGGACATAAGTCCACTCGGCCCGTGTGGCCCTATGACCCGGAACTCGCCTGCTGCCACCATAGCAGGAAAAAGAGACTACCTTCCGGGCGAGCCGACCACCGACAAGATCAGGGTGGGGCTATTACTCTAGCTCCAGTCAGCACTGCTGAGACGACCGGTAGCCGCTCAACCCTCCTACAGGAGATAGCCTGCAGCTGCTCTGGAGGTAATAAGGAGACGGCCTGTAGCCGCTCTCGCCTTCGTCAGGAGACGGCCGGTAGCCACTCTGAAGGTGCTCTTAAAGAGACGGCCTGTTGCCACTCGACCCTCCTACAGGAGTCGGCCGGTAGCCGCTCTGGAGGTAATAAGGAGATGGCTGGTAGCCGCTCCCACCTTCGTCAGGAGATGGCCAGTAGCCGCTCCGAAGGTGCCCTAACAGAGACGGCCTGTAGCCGCTCGACCCTCCTGCAGGAGATGGTTGGTAGCTGCTCCAAAGGTAACCAGGAGACAGCTGGTAGCTGCTCCTGCCTTCATCAGGAGACGGCTGCTAGCAGCTCCAAAGGTGCCCTCGAGTCAGCCTGTAGCTGCTTCCTTCCTCAGGCCACGGCCAGTAGCCAGGCCTTTGCAGCGGCCGTTAGCGTCACCCCTAGAAGGCCACAGGCAGTAACCGGGCCCTATGAGAGGAGACGGCCAGTAGCCACTCCGCTGTCAGGTGCTGACTCCCCTACGCGAGACTACGACCCAGAGGGAGGCCCCAGCCTGGAGGACTATTGGAGAGGCCCCGTGACCACCACCAGGCTCCTCTTGCTACAGCCGGTCCCTGAGAGGCCTCGCTTGATGGACCCCGACGAAGGCCGACGCCGCAGCCCACTCCTGACAGCATCCCCAACCACCAGGGACCGCAGCACACGGAACCTCCAGACCGTCCCCAGAATCCCTGGGCGGGACATCCCTACACCCCGACGCTGGTGACCCTTGTCCTCCGTCAGGCGCCTGAGTGAAAGATTTAAGTAGCTGTTCTGACCCAGCCCAGAGGGCCAGACTCCAGCCCCGAGCCCCGAGAACGTGGGGCCCTTCGCCACCAGCAGACCCGGAAGAGAGAGGACGCCTCTACGCGTGATCCCGTGGCCCCTGAATACGGAGGCCAACTCAGCCTCGTCAGTAATTAGGCTGAGTTGTTTCCGCCGCCTTTGTACCTGACCGCCACCACATCCAGACCCGAAAGTGAGTGACAGTGAGAGCACAGTGAAAGTGATACAGTGAAGCAAGGGCAGAACAGTGAATTATCAGAATACGGGAAGTCAGAAATAAAAGCGTCAGTGTTAGTGTAAAAGAAAGGTGGAATAAGTAAAGCAACTGTGAGACAGTGAATATGGCCGGGCAGTGAGAGATGTGTCTGTCTGAGTGGACACGCTACCAACTTAGTGATATGGCCTCAAGCTGAGATCATACGGAGGTTCCAGTGCCATAACCATAATTAATAGTACGACGGACAAACGAGTTAGACTGCCAACAGTGAAAACAACGGCCCTAGTGAACAGGACTCCGCCTGACAGATAAAACCTAGACTTCTCCAAGTGACAGTATTTAGTTTCCCTGCCCTGGGACTCCTGATCGTAGTGCTGTTCACTTGACCTGCATGATCTTGTCTCAAAGAGTATCCTACGCGATACTAATACCCACACTCTAGACTTAAGGTTTATAATTGTCCAGCATAATTACTCATGTGACATCTACCCGTTCCACTTGAAGAATTTAGCAATACACGTGTAAGGTTGTTGCCTTGAGTTTTTGTGTCCTGCCTCTCTCTTATTTGTCTAAGCTCCGGTCTAGAAAGAGAACCCAGCTACACACTAGGCGTTACAGGGACGGGAAACCGACCTTAAAACACCTAGCGTTACAGTAACTATGAATTTTTTTCCCCTAATGGAGGGACAAGAAGAGTATGAAACTCTATGGAATAAGTTCTCCACACCCATGAAGGAATCTGACATATTCTGATGGTAGTTGTCGCACTGTGTAGGTTGGGATAAAAACTGGAAACAAAATTCCCGTGTCACTGAGCCACGTTCTAGACAAGGTGTTTCTCACTGCCAGACATAATGTAGCTAACAATGAGGACGGAGTTGGTTACCCTGACCATAAACCAATAGAACGGATTAGCCTCAGCCGAGTTTGTATTCCGAGCTACACGAACGAACAATGTGCGGTAGATTGTGACCGATTCAGCTTTGGTGTGAACTGGACCTTACTTGGGAATTCACGCTTCGTACAATAAAGTATAGGATAAATAATGGTATAAACAGCAGCAACGTGGCATCAACTCATGGGGCTAGAATGTCTCCTTATACATGGGGCAAGGATGTCTCCGTATACAGTTATTCTTCTCCCTACTTGACTCACCTGTATACTCCATCATTACTCACTCTTTCTTCTACTCCTCCTACTTCTTCACATCTCTTCCTCCTCGTCAAACCCTTTCCTTTACTTCTCCATACTTTATCATTCTCTTATCCTCTTTTTCCAGGTCTCTGCCCCTCTTCCCTTCCTCCTCCTCCTCTCCTCCACCTTTCTTCCACATTCCCCTCCCTTTCCCTCTCCTTGACTCCTCTCACTCCACCCCTCTCCCTGACTCCTCCATAATTCCTACTTCTCCCTTTCTACTACTTCTTCACTCCACTTCCTCTTACTTCACCCCGATTGCTGATTTTTTTCATATCTCCTCCATCTCTCTCTTCCTCACCCTTTTCCACACTTCTCCATTGCTCTTGACGTTGTTTGGGGGCTTAATGACATTGGAAAAAAGACCCATTTAACATTTTCAGTCCGACGATATACTTCTAATTTTATTTTTCCTACTTTCAGGCGATTAATTTCAGCATTTGGAAAGAATTCAGGGTGACCGGCTAATGGGAACTGGTTCTACCCTTGTCCCTAGCAACGATTTCTCCAAATTTATCAAAATCATCTGGAGGTAGGGAGGAGCAACTACAAATATCATCGGATTTAGCAAGGCAGGTTACGTTATGGCAACAATTAGGGGAGTTCACTCAGCATTTATATTCTCCTTTAAGGTTTGGCAGATACTAGCATATAGGAACTGTGCTGTACTATTGCAGACAGGACTAAAGACCACCCTCTTTTTGCCATCCCATGTATGTGGCATCTTCGCAACTGTCAACACCACAGCTGCCTACTATGCATTTTTTTACATAATGGCTCTTAAGCTCAAGGTGTTTGCCTATCAGTACTATTATTCACCTAACATCTGTAGAGTGGGTTCGACTCTGATGACAAATATGTGAAATGTAATGCGAATAATCTTGCACAACCAACCTGCGTCAATACGACCCAGTTGCTCGATATACCGGTATATATCTCGCAGGAGGGAGAGGAAAAGAAGGAAGTGGCTAGGTGTGTCTGCTAGAGATAAGAAAAGGGGAACGAAGGGAATGCAGGGGCACCAGAATTGCTTAAAGCTTCATACCAAACAAATAACTCAGTAGTAATACCCCTTTCCCTCCTTCTGCCAGTGCAACTTGTTTTTCCATCGACGGAGCTATTTTATGCTGGGTGTGAACTTCTGTTGGTGGTAGGTTGGGCTGCTGGGAAAATAGTTTCGAAAAGCATCGCGCATAATTAGCTGATGTACGGTGTATTCTGACTACTGCCCGACTTTTTTTTTTTTTTTGTCTTAGGGAGGTACATGCGTTCTCCGACAAAGTGTAATACGCTGTCTTTTAATATATTTCCTCCTAATCTGGAAGCCCATATCCAGGTTATGTAGGATTTCTCCATCAAACTTCCACTCCCACTTCATAACTGCATTTTTTTCCGACCATGTTTCCGGCATGCAATTTTTTTTTTTTTTCAAACGCATTTTCCCGGCGCAAACTAAATAAATGTTATCAGATTAACCATAAAAACTGAAGTAATGTGATTCAGGGTGCGATGCAATATTGTGATGGCGGGTGAGGGTGAGGCTGAGGGCGAGGGGGTCAGGGTAAGACTGAAAGTGGGGATATTAGGGTGAGAGTGAAAGTAAGGGTGAGATAAGGGTGGGGGTGAAGGATGAAAGGTGAGGGTGAGCGGTTGGGGTGAAGGAGGCCGTGATGGAATTACTGACGTATATTTCCAAACTGTAAGCCATTTCAGGATGCTCGCGCTGATCTTATCTAATCCTAACCAATCCAGTGTAACCTAACCAAACCTACTCAAACCTAGGCTAACCTAACCTAGTCAGACAGGCATAAATAGTCCTAACCTCGACCTTCCTGGAATAGATAAATTTCCAATTGTGGTATAGTTTGGATATATGGGAGAGGGAGAGAGGGGAGTGAGAAAGAGAAAGTGTGGCGGGGTGAGTGAGAGGTGGAATGGAGAAGGAAATGGAAGATGATTCAATGAGAGCAGGGTAGAAGGGATGGAGAGGGGTGGAGAAAGAGGAAACTGCCGGAGAAGAACAGCTTCAGCCTGCAGTCCACTGGGTTCACGTTTTAGATGAACCTGAGGCAACAGTTACTACTGCTACTACCACGGTGACATTTGAATTTCATTCATGCGATCTCCAGAGGATTTTATTCAGCTAAGGAGAAACGTATAGTGGTGAAGGAGTTGGTAACCGATATTTAGGCTTTTTTTTTTTTTTTTTTTCTTTTATGTGTCCGACTCTGGGCATAGGCTTCACAGCCTGCTATCAAGGCCCAGCAGTCCTCCTACATACCATACACCTCTACATGTCACCACTTCGGCGCTAACACCCACCGTCCATATTTAGGCTGCTCCATTCTGCTCCTCAAGCATAGTCCCTCATACAGTGAATAAATGTGTCTTGTGCCAAAACGAAGTATAAATGACGTTTCGGATTCAAGGGATGATTCACCTCAACACTCACGATCCTATGACTCACTCTCAGCTGAATAAAAACCTCTGGCAATAGCTGGAATAGAACACTAGAGTTGTACCGACCCTGGGGGGGTTAATACGCTCAGCCTCCTTAGACTCACACTTACTGCAGCTGCATAAAATCGTTTGGGGCTTGCTGACATAGGATGCTGGAGCTGCCCCGACACTCAGAGAGTTAAAACAGCACATGTAATACGGTACTTACAGTCACGCTACTCTTCCCTCAAAATCTAAGTCGCGGAAGCTTTTGTACTGTTGGTAGTGATTGTATTTTTCTTCTCTCTCACTCCTCTCTCCACTTTTTCCCTCCACTTCTCTCTCTCTCTCTCTCTCTCTCTCTCCCCACTCTTTCTACCTCCAGCCAAACCCTATCTCCGTTTCCCCTCACCTTTTAGGCCCCCTCTTCCTAACCAGTTCCCTTGTCGTGCTTCTCTCTCTCTCTCTCTCTCTCTCTCTCTCTCTCTCTCTCACACACACACACACACACACACACACACACACACACACACACACACACACACACACACACACACACTCTCACACCTCCCTCCCTCCCTCCCTCTCTCTCTCTCTCTCTCTCTCTCTCTCTCTCTCTCTCTCTCTCTCTCTCACACACACACACACACACACACACACACACACACACACACACACACACACACACCGTGTTTTCCGCAACCCTCCTACACTCTTCCTCTTGTTACACCATTCAATTCCCTTGCCTGTTTCTGCATTTTATATTTTTCCATCTACGATTCCTGTGTGTGTGTTTTTTTTTTGTTTTTTCAGATATTTTTATTCTCGTGTATCATATCCATATTATACTCTTTCCTAATCTTTGTTTTGTATTTCCCGGTGCGGTTTACATCTTATAATTTTCAGTTACATATACTGCCTAATGGTTCCTATCTTCTATGTTTTAGCTGTCCCCGCACTTGCCCATTTCGTTTCTTCCACTCTTCTCTTCGTCTTCTTTTCATCCATTATTTTATACCCAAATTTCTTTCATCCATCAGTTTTTTCTTCTGCCTCTCCCTTAGCCTCGCTTTTCTTCTCTCTACCTTCCCTCCACTTCCTCCATCTGTCTCGTCAGCTCTTTACTTTTCTTCCGTCACTTTTCCTTTCCGTCCAGTCAGTCCCTTCCTCTTCTTGTTTTGGTCGTTAGTCTTGCGTACCATGTTTTCCTTGTTGCCTCCCCTTCCTGTTTTGTCCTTCTCTATGCTCCCTCTCTGCCTCTTTCTTCAGTTTTACCTTTAATCTCTCTCTCTCTCTCTCTCTCTCTCTCTCTCTCTCTCTCCTCTTTCCTTTCTCCCCACATGCATTCAGTCTCTCTTAACGCTCATATATCTCCTCCCTGTCCCCTTGTTCCAATTCCCTACCCCTATCTCACTACTCTCTTTTATTTCCACAACTTTCTCTTCTTCTTCACTCCTTCCTTCCCTCTGTTCCTTCTCTTCTTCCCTCCATGACCTGCTTCTTTCATCTGTCCCACTGTCTACTTGTCTCTAATCCCTACGCACACCCATCTACTCTCCTTTTCCCCATTCGTTTCTCTCTATCCCTCCCACTTTCTCTCTACTCTTTCTCTTCTTCATTATATTTCCTCCTTCAGTCTTATTATCTCACCCAGCCCGTACCTCCTTGCCCCACTTTTTCTACCTCTACCCATCTACTAGTTTTTTCCTCTCTTCTTTGTCTCGTTCTTTTTTTTTCTCTCTACGTTTTTCCTTCATCCCTCCGTGGCTCTCTTCTCTCTCTGCTTTCCCATCTACGTCCCCACCTACTTATCTGTAATCCCTACTCCTCTCTTTCTACTTTCCTTCTCCTCACTTTACTGTCTCTTTATTCTCTCCTTTCTCATATCCTTCTCCCCTTCCCGTCATGCCCTTTATAAAGTCATAGAGGGGTTAGGAGGGTAGGACAGATACAGGGCATAGGCGGTGAAATAGAAGACAGCTGAAGTACACAGTGGTATGGCGTAGGTTTGCCCATTTGATTGCTGCAGAGAAGGCCTTAGCGTGTGAGCGTCCACCACACATACTCAGTGGCAGTCGGTGGAGCTCGAACCCACCACTCAGAGTGTCCTTCAAATGTGGGGCCAACAGTAACTCGACCAAAACACCGAGTCGCCCACCATGCCCTTCCCTCTGTACTCTCCCAACTACCCCCCCCCCCATATCTCCTTGTCCTATTACTTCCCCCTTTTCCTCCACTCCCTTTCCCCCTCACCAGCTTCTCCCCACCTCTTTCCCCACCCCAGCCAGTCTTTACGGCACTACATTCGCCTCGAGGAGCTATAAACCAGCCCTCCATCACTGCAACGCCACCACTTGCATCTCAGGACCTACTTACACCCGACCAAAAGGGGCTCTGGTCCAGTATGTCCTCATTACCCAATGTGTGTGTGTGTGTGTGTGTGTGTGTGTGTGTGTGTGTGTGTTACAAAATCAGGCACGAGTGGAGAAGAAAATTCTAGGAAATATCGCAATCTCCTACTAACCTTGTATACACTGTACGCGTATGCTGTCACTGTGATTTGTATTCTCGTTCGCTTAGGTTTTACGATCTTTCGTAACACCTCTTCCTATGCGATTTATTTTGCATATTGAAGCTAAATATATTCGCGTATGTTATTGATAGAAACTGTCAGTATCAGAAAGATAATGTAGCATAAAAGGGAACATATAGGTGTACTGTTATACGCAAATAAAAAAAATCGCTTAGGAAGAGGTGCAACGATGCGTCCCACTTCATCAGTACCTGACCCTGTGGATATGACTCTTGAGTTGGGGCAGGTGAATTTTTAACTCTTTAAATAGGAGAAGTATTGGCAGCTTAGTCTTGCTACCTCCAGACGATTTTCTTCGGTTTTTAGAGTGAACTTTTGATCTGAAGGGGACATATACTACCTTCATCTATTACACTGTTAAAAATCCTTAATAAGCTGAATAAGATAATTGGTGACAGCAAGAATATACAATCAAATACATGCTCGAATTGAAAGAAGTAATCTTTCCAGTCTTGTGATATATTTTTCATTTCATCCTTTTTACCTCCTTTTTTTCGGCTTGGGCGAGAATTTTCGAAATAGGAGGGATTATATATAATTTTCACTCACTTTTTCACTTCAGAAAGTCTTCCAAAATGAACGAAATTGCCAGAAGGTAGTGAGAAGGAACTAATGGCTCACATCACCTTATTTGAGAGGATAACATCTTCACTCAGATGATGTCTCCTTTATTCTTGCTACCACCAACCAGCGTCTATCAGTATCGAAGAGGCCTCTCTTAGTGAAGGCGTAACTGGAGATCGCCTGGGGTTGGTTGGAATAGAGCACTATGGTCTGACAAATCTAAACTGGCGGCTAAAGTGTGGCCTGACCCACTGTACAGTGTGCTATGTTTCCCAAACCCGCGATGTGAAACGGTTGTTATGTATGTAAAAGGCATCACAAATAAGATAAACACATATGAAGACAATGTTGAGGTGTGTAATTTAATATATGAAAGAACAATAAACTTATTATGCATAAAATATTCATACGGCAATACAGAAACGTGGCATAAATATTTTACAGTAGTGCTAAAAAAAAAAGTAGTCACTTTTATTGGCTTTTACCGTATTTCTGGGGTGGGAAATAATGTCACAATTATGATTATAAGATAATGTGCAGGAATAAAGTAAAAATATGGCAATTTCTTAGTAAAAGAAAAAATAATACATTAAACCCTCGTGAGCGGCAACACTCACATGGACCCAGACTAACCCAGCCAGAGCCTCCTCGTGTAACATTCCTTTGTGTCCTTACCTCCTTGATGGTGTGGAAATAAAGTCAAATTTACAATATGTACAATATAATGTAATAAAAATAACCAAAACGTATCCTAAAACATCACAGATGAGAGAGAGAGAGAGAGAGAGAGGGGGGGGGGAAGGTAGGCCAGGGGATGTGTTGAGGGAGAGATGGAGGAAGGGAGGGAAGGAAGGAGGGAGAGAGTGATTGAATGAAAACAATTCATGGTGCCGCACCAAGGAGGTCATCTGGCGACAAATGCAAAACAATAATAAATATTTTTAAATATAATTATATATATAAAAGAAAATAAAGAAATGAAAGCATAAGTTTATAAGTCACTCATAAAAGAAACAAAATTCCCCAGGGTGAGACACATCTCTCCCAGGAGAGAGAGAGAGAGAGAGAGAGAGAGGGCATAGCGCGTATGAAAAACGTGGCAACACTGTGGAGAGTGTCGTGCCCCACCCTAGCTGCCAGTTTAGATTTGTCCTATCATAGAGATGTCGCTGCCACAAGAGTGATTAATGTAATCGTATAAAATTTCCCCGGCTCCTGTGACATAGCTCCACTTGAAGAAGGAAAGTTTTAGGAGTGGGATACAGGACGGCAAGATGCGGAGACAGCGAGAAGGTAAAGTTAAGAGGTTTGTCCATCTTCCCTGTCGTTCGCCCAGATCCAAAACTTTCATTTCCTCCTTGAAGAGATTGAGGTGGATGGATATAGATTATTTTTAGGTAGTCAATCGAAGAAGTGGGACGCCTAGTATTTGCAAAACTTGCCCCTTCCTTAAAAAGTAGAAAAAAGTCAAATTCAAGAGTTATTCATTTCGAGGTGCCTGAATCCACTGCATTTAAAAGGTTTAACGTCATTGGCTATTGCACAGACTAAGGAAAACCGTTCCAAAGTTGACCTGCTGCATACATGAAATACTGAGGGTTCCGGTGGACTCTTGCATTAGAGAGCTGAAAAGAAACGACGTGACAGTGTTTACCTATACGGATTCTGCGTGACTGTTGTAATGATGGAGGGATGCAAGCAGAGAGTTCAAGAAATCTTTAACCAGAGTTCGTTCGTTCGTTCAAAGATTTCCTGCAACTTTATTGCAGGCCGGGCCATACATTAGCCCGGTCAGTGGGGTATGGGCTGGTTAAAAATTAGTAAGTGGGGAGGACAGGACCTAGGGATTGCCTAGCACACACGTCCTGTCTCCTGGCGGGCTTTGTGGTGTGTGTGTTAACCAGAGTAATAGCGAGGGCACTTATGCTACTTTTCTGCGAAGAAGAGGTTGATGGGAGTCAGTGAGAGGAATAGCGTTGATGAGATAAAATGTCTTTGATTCCAGCCTGTTTAGAAGCGCTATATATATTATCAAAACAAACAGAGCGAAAGGGAAAAGAGGTCCTCAGTGTTATAAAATACTACTGAAATAAATGATATGGGATAATAAAAAGGAAATTTTGATCAACCTGCCTCGTTACTGATTGCCCTATGAAAACTAAAATGTCTAAGTACTTTTTATTTTCAAGTGACGTTTAAAGTTGGCCGTCCTGCACACACACACACACACACACACACACACACACACACACACACACAGGTGGGGAGAGCAAATTTAATAATACAGATACCGTACTAGGATTCTGGAACTTGTAGCCAAGTGTCAGACGCAAGTGTTCCCGGGTGTAGAGTCAAAAAAGAAAATATCTTCCCAATTACATTTGAATAAAATTTACAGCTGGTGAAATGCAGTGAAATCCTAGCTGTGCCAGTTCGTGTTTCAAATGGTTCGATTTTTTTGCCACGTATTCGTTTCTGTCTGTACCATTAATTCTGACAGCACATGAAGTTCACATCTACACTCATTTTACTCCAACATTGCCTAAAATTGCCTCCTTCCCATCTTAAATACCAAGTTGTAATAATGATATTAACGAGAACATGATGCTAGTCACGACGAGGAGCCTTGAAAAGAATGTAAAGCCTCAGAATTCTCTTATTCGGCCTGCGGGCTACGTGAAATAAGCTACAGAAAGACGAAAACCTGGGCCAAGCTAAGGTGAAATGGATATGGAAGAAACCAAGCACGATATTAGGACCGGTCGGACTGCTGAACAACGTCTGCTTCTCCATTGTTCTGGTTCACCTAGCAGTAAAAATGAGCACATAGACTATCCAGATTATATTCTAGGGGAAAACTGAAATCTACTGTCAGCGTTAATGATCTCTTGCACAGTAGACAGATATTAAGCCTTTATTTATTTTTTTTTTTTTTATTTGTTGTGAGAGACTTACCGTACTTGAAGAGTGTGAATGAAGTGGATTGGGAGATGGGAAGGGGAACACCAAGGATGAGATGGAGGGATGGGATGGAGAGATAAATAAGAGAAAGTGGTTTGAGCTGGAGGGAAGACAACCAAGTAGCAGAGGACAGGGTGATGTGGAGGAGATTAGTTTGTGGCCACCCCTTACGGGATTAAGGCGTCTCGGAATAGATAGACTTTTCTATTGGTATACATGAACATTTTCACATAGTGGTGCGCAGTTACCACCAAAATATCAAATGGTGTGCGAACTGAACGAGGATGAGTGTCCCTGAGTTAAAAGAAGAGAGGTGGGGAGGGTCTACTATCTCCCCACACAGCCTCCCGAGCCCCAGTCTCAGTCACAGACTCCAGTCTTCCAGCCAGGCCAGTGTGGGTTGGGCCGTGGTAGTGGGAGGGTGAACTGCTGTTCTCTCCAGCCAGCGCGCTGTTTCGGCCAATTTTCAGTGCACATTTAAACCTCAGTAATTCTAGAGAACCTTTTGCTTCTTAACCTTTAAATGACGAGAGATCCCCTTCCTAGCTGGGAAAGTCCCGTGTCAGTGGCAAGTGTGTAACTCTTAAGATTTCTCTTACCTCCACTCACGCTTTACTGATTCTGGATGTATTTCCCACTTTTTACACTTAGACGATGAAAAGACAACTCCTAACTTTGAAATATAGTGTTGCGTTAAAAAACATAACTGTTAAGATTTCCATAGCCAGATGCCTTACCCTTGGAAGGGGTAGCTACAGGTGAATCGCCATCATGTTATTCTGACCTCTGCCATCAAGCTGCCCTTTTCCCATCTGACACCCCCTCACCCATTTGTCCCCCACCCCATCCCTCCATCTCATCCTCGGTTAGTGAAGACTGTTTTCAGCCCTTATACGAGGCCACTTCAAAACTGAAAATCTTCTGATGATCAAAACTCCCAAGTCTATAAAATTACTCGACGTGTAGTGAGCGCCAAAGGTTCTCAGAGAGTGAAACAAGAGACTATTCTTTTGACCACTGATGAAATTTTCCAAGCCGTTAAAAAAAAAAATAATAATCTGGTGTTAGCCTAAACTAATTCCCCGGGTGCCAGTAAGAGCAAATGGGTTACTCGAGGTAATTTATAAGCCTTTGCTGCTAAGATTTCTCTCAGATGAGCACTCGTCTGGTGTTGACGTGAATAAGATGCACAAACATGAGAGAAGAAAAAGAAAACTGCAGTAAGCCCACTGAACCATGCTGGATAGCTCTACAAGAGAGAATGACTAGAGCTGAAATATTTTCATCTGACAGCCGAGCCACTTTCACATTCTGAATACTAAGTCTTTGTTTCCTGAAATTCGGTGATCTTGAGTTAAGATGTAGGAATGATTCTCTTTGGTTTGTAGTCAAATTTTTTCTCAACTCTGACAACTCTTGGCCATCACCTGAGCTGAAATGGGTTAGGATCTTTGTCAGATGAAAATGACCGAATATACTCTACGAAAATAAGACAAGGATAACACAGCATTACGCACTAACAGCAGCGGGTTAATACGATACCAGAATCTTCAAGGCTCAACGACTCAGCTTCTGAAAGTAAGACGGTGAGTGAAAAAAATGCTGATTACTGTATTCATGCTATCTCCTGACGATTTCATTCAGTATATGGTGAACTGTTTCGAAATAGAGGGTTTGCATATACCCCTCATTAATCCCTTCAAAAGTTAACCCCTCACCTCCGCTTACAACTTCGTCTAGTAACAGGGAAATTAAATTAAATGACATCAGCGGTTTGAAATGCTCGTGTCTTTTTTATTTTCTTTTTACCACCAATACTGGATGGTTATATTCACCTTAAGAGAGCACCTTACAAGTAACGAAGCTAATGAAAAAGGCTCATTTTAATCACACTAGTTCGAACAGCCTCTCATCAGCTAAATAAACTCATCTGGACAAGGCAAGAATCAGGTGAAAAAGATGTCACCGTATTAGAGGGACTTAAAATTATCCCAAGTGCATTAATATTCTCTCATTCTGTTTTGTTTTATTTCTGATATTTTTTCTTTATGTGCAGTTTTTCTTCAAATATAAATCTCTTTAAGTTCGAAGGCACGTGTTTCATTTCTTGTACTTACATGCGATTTTATTCAACCTATCACGTATGGCTAGTAATGCAGGGGTGAGTGAAGGCCATATCTAACCATTCCAGTTCTATTAGGCTATTCTAGGCAAAGCAGTCTGGTGGCAGGAAATAAGGAACAAAAACAGGCGTCTTTGCGGTGAAGGGCTTCAGATGAGTGAATTTTCTAGGAGTGGCAACAGTAATATAACAAGTACATGATCGTTCTGAAGTCTGTCTATCTACTGCCAGATGCCTTAATCCCGTAAGGGGTGGTAACAAGCAAATCTCCTCCACCTCGCCCTGTCCTCTGCCGTTTGCCTTTCTCTCTTATCTCTCTTCATTCAGCCCCCTCCACTTCCGCCTTGGTCTCCAGTTCCCCCTCTCCTCTTTCACATAATATGGAGGAAGAAAAAGAAACAGACTTCTGAGCTAAGTGAGGTCGTCTGAAGGTATATAATGTTCGCTTTAACTAAACGTAAAATTCCATCTACCTATCGTGAATGTTGAGGTGTTACACGAGATACACACTGGAATATGATGCTAGTCAGGAAGAAGTGCTGTGGGAAGGATGAAGAGTCGTAGTGTTAATTTTGACATCTACTTATGGGTTATAGGATGCAAAACCACGTAAATTTCCACCAAGTTACAGTGAATCACCTATAGGAAAAATAAGCTGAAAAAAGAGCTGTCATCGAAGTGAAGAAGTGAACCCTTTGACTCTGGTGATGCCCATTCTCTTCTGTTCTTATCAC
Organism: Coenobita brevimanus; assembly: GCF_032717465.1. Classification (NCBI taxonomy): domain Eukaryota; kingdom Metazoa; phylum Arthropoda; class Malacostraca; order Decapoda; family Coenobitidae; genus Coenobita; species Coenobita brevimanus. The sequence continues at coordinate 2,764,471 of NC_137049.1, forward strand.
CATGAGATTTTCTTCAAGCTCAGGGTAGACCTCAAGCTGTGAAGAGGTTAAGAACGATTACGGTATATATAACCCCTCTGGTAAAAAAAAAAAAAAAAAAAAAAAAAAAAACGAAAAGTCTGAAGCCAAAACCAACACTCATCCCTCCCAAATAAAAAAGAAAAAAGAGAACGCCACGGTGAAAAGGAGCTAAATACACCCATTAAAAATAAAAAGGAAAAAAAATATAATATAGTTAATTATCTTCCGTAAGTTCGGGTATAAGATCATCTAGGAATTAGCATTTCTATTTGCTGGGGCTCACGGATCCAGAAAATGAGAGAGAGAGAGAGAGAGAGCAATAATTTCCACAGGTAGTTGATGGCCTTTCAATGTCCCCAACATTTTTCCAATTAAATCCGATTGGCAAAATTTTCTTCCTCAGAATTAGGGAATTAGTGTTCATTACCTGGATGACGAACTTTGCAATTATAAGAGTTTCATCCTCTCTCTCTCTCTCTCTCTCTCTCTCTCTCTCTCTCTCTCTCTCTCTGCTGTTACTTATTATCTGGACTACCGAAGGCTGCTTTCATCTTTCCATAGCAAACATAATGTTCACGTTTCCTGTATAATCTGTTATCTATCAAGAGCATTTTGTATATGTATCACTTATACAGGGAGCCTGTTTGATGCTATATTCCGAAAACAGTAGCATATTAAAGGTTTTGGTGATATAAATTCATCTAGAGAGAACAGAGACTGAGAGACTGACTACAAGAGTGTAAGTGAGTTAGGCGGAGAGGGAGAGAAAAAAGGGGAGACCAAGAATGAGATTAAGGGAGAGAAAGGAGAGATATACCATACGAGAGAGGAGGTGTGTGCTGGAGAGAGAGCAGCCAAATAGGAGAGGACAGGGTGACGTGGAGGTGATTTGTTTGTGGCCACCCATTTGTGATTATGGCGCCTGGCAAGAGATTACTGTAATAGGTTAGACAGATTATTACGACGAATTATTTTGTTCTTGCTAACGCCACATGGTTATGTCGAGAGAGCGACTTTGTAGTGAAAGAGATAATGGGGGCAACAACTAACTCTGTTATTTGGAGACTAGGATGAATGAGATGACCCGGAAACAGCAACAGTACAGTGGAAAAATCCGTTAGCGGAGTGAAGAGATTAGTTTTTTTTGTTTTTTTTTTCTGAAACACGGAGCATACTCGTGTATTTGATATGACTCAGGTTTCAAGAGCATATTCTGAGGAGAGACGCTGACAGATGGAAAAAGTTAATTTTAACACGGCTTTTATCACCCTTTCAATCCGTTGACTTCCTATTATATTCTCGCTACTATCAAGGCAATTATATTTACTTAAAGGTATTTCCTTCGAACAGGAGTCGTTAAATACAGTCTTCATTAACCCCTTTCACTACTAAAAGTTTGTCCTCAGTTAAGTAGATGTCTCTGGTTGCGGCAAGATAATAAATACGCTACGAGAATGAAAGGGCTTCACTAGCAGACCGCTGTCCTATGCTGAATTAAATTGTACATTTCCAGGAACAAGAAGCCAGAAAAAAAAGAAAAGAAAAGAAAAGAAAACAGCCAACAACCGAAGTAAAATGTCTACCAATGGCCTCTTTATTCAAGAAAGTCTTTTTACACCGGTGTTCCCGTCCTTGACGTGTGTGTGTGTGTGTGTGTGTCTGTGTGTTGCAGGGGTCGCATTTAAAGATTTACGACCAACTCCCTATTAGTGTAGTAACTTAAATGTTTAAGCAAACGTAAAGGACTATCAAATAGATGTAAATAACACCCTGGATAATATCAAGGTGCAATATGTGACAAGAAGTTCCACATACTGTATCTAAAGCCTGGGAGATTACAGGGAGTGAAGCTTATGCCAGCGCCACCAGATGGTGGTGGTGGTCGCACGCACTAAACCCTCCCTGGTGGCGTCTCATTATAACTTGCTTGATAAAAATATGCTTGACTTCGACGCCCAAGTGGATGCAGGCAGGTTTTTATGGAAGCATAATTATCACCATCATCTCTCAACGGACCATTGTGTAGATCCAGGGATTTACATAATGCATCATAAACGGCGGGACCGAAACTGGCCAGAAAATCAGTTTTGTTACCAATGGGGTAAAAAGAAAAGCAAGTTTGTTTATTTGAATGCCAGTTCGGCTGGTGGTCATTATTTTAATCCTTACTTTCTTTCACACTTTGCACCTCTGACGAACAAACTTCCTCAGCAGGCGAGAAGTCATCTTCCCTCTGGGTTGTCTCTCGGGGTTTAAACAGAAAAAGATTCCTTGGGCTATGATTGCTTGTACCTGGCATCAATCTGACTTGATTTTCGTACTGGCTCTATTATGGATGGATGGAGCTTCTCAGTCGGTAGACAAGAGTGTGTTTACGGTTTCTCAAACTGGCATAAGTTCACTGACGACTTTGGCTATTCTTCGCCAGTTTTCCATTATCTTCAGAGGAAATGGGAAAGATAGTTTATTCCCTAAATGTACAGCCTTGCACTTCATTAAGCCTGTCATAAGCCTGTTACTTTAGTATTCTGTTCTAATACCAGCTCATTAAACCTGTCATAAGCCTATTACTTTGGTATTCTGTTCAAATACTAGCTCATTAAGCCTGTCATAAGCCTATTACTTTGGTATTCTCTTCCAATACTAGCTCATTAAGCCTGTCATAAGCCTGTTACTTTGGTATTTTGTTCAAATACCAGCTTATTAACCTTGCCATGTGCTGAGCAAAGCTACTATTCAAATCTAAGTAATGCTTAATAATTTTCTCAGCTGCGAACAAGGCTAGGGGCCTGAGAGTGTTAATACAGTCCTCACTGACGTTCTTATGCTTTGAATAACCCGAATATTCTATTCCAGGTAAAGCCAAGCAAATTTATTCAGAGGAATGTGTTAAGACTGGTAGCCTACCACTGAAAGAGAGAGAGAGAGAGAGAGAGAGAGAGAGAGAGAGAGAGAGAAACAGACAGACAGACAGACAGACAGAGAAAGAGAGAGAGAGAGAGAGAGAGAGAGACAGAGACAGACAGACAGACAGACAGACAGAGAAAGAGAGAGAGAGACAGCTTCCATCCACACACAGTACAGCCACACACAGCGTCCAATTCATGTTGTGTGAGTGGCCTCGTCAGCATCACGTTTCTTTGCCAACAACTATTGATTTCCAGTCCAGTTATAGAGGGGAGAGGTGTGGTGTGGTGTTGTGGCGAGAGGAGGTGTACTGTATATGGTGTGGTGCGGTGTGATGTGGTGTGGTTTGATGTGGTATGACTTGAGGAGGTGTATATGGTGTGATGTGTGCTGTGTGGTAAGGTGTGGTGACGTGAGGTGGCGTGTGTGATGTGGCGGTGTGGTGCGGTAAGACGTTGCGAGAGAGTGTGGTGTGGTATAGTATGATGTACAGTAGATTTGTGAGGTGAATGGTTTGGTGACATGATGATAGTGGTTAGGGATGTGCCGTGATGTTTGGCTGGTGGTTGTTTGGTGTGGCTTGGTGCAGTGTTGTGTGGCGAGAGGGTGAAAGTGTGGCAAGGTGTAGTGGTGTGGAAAGAAGATAGAGGTGTGTTGTGATGTTGTTTGGTGTGGTGGTATACTGTGGAGAGGAGAGGTGTGGTGGTGTCTTGAGGTGGTGACGTGATGTAGTGTGGCTTTATGCCGTGGTGTAGTAGGGGAAAAATCTCTTGCTGTTATTGCATATCGAGTACACGAAGGTCATTAGGCCAGACAATAAATTTTCATTAAGTTTCAGTCTTCCCGTAGAATAGGACGTACAGTAGTCAAAGTTATGCCCAGGTCTCTTGTATTGTGTGACGAACAGGGACGAAGGGTAAACGAATTTTGCACAGGAGTCTGGCCGGTCCAAAAATCAAACTCTTGGGTCTTGCATCATCTGCCTGCTGAACATGCTGAGTTATGCACCACCTGCACTCTCTTGCTCGGGGAGGGGGAGGTCGATGTATTCAAACCTTTGCCAACTTTGCACTATTTTTAGGCTAATGAATAACCTGTGATACCTAAAATATTACTATCAACGGTTAATCTCATTCATCCAGTGACGTCCTTTTTTTTTTTTCTTCTTTTTTTTTCAAATATTTACCTCCAGCTGAATTTATTTTTTCAGCTTAGGGCAGGTCTTTCGTAGTGAAGAGATTTGGGAAGGAATATCTAACTTATTCGTAAGAGTCATCCCTCAGCTCATTAAAGTGTCTGTTAATAACAAGAATTTTAAATATTGTCATTGGACTGAAGAGGTTAATCATCTTACCGAAACACACACACACACACACACACACACACACACACACACACACACACACACACACACACACACACGCGCGCGCGCGCGAATCACATCGTACTGCAGCTAAATATGGACGATTTTCTTCAGGCACCAAAAGTTCACCAATGTCAAAGGGTTAAGACGGAACACCATGGCACAAGGGACCCTATTAACAAATTCTCTTAAACTTAAGTTGTTAATAAGATTGTTTGCATATACGATTTCCTTAGTGGTAAAATCCGATAAACAAAACGATGTGTGATAATAGTGGACTGTTTTTGAGACATCTGTATTGTTCAAAATTGGTTAGGATCCTTTATAAATTCATTCAGTGACGAACTATGAGAAACAAAATAAGCTGTGATGATGGTTAACAGTTATGGAGACTTGATTATCGCCAAAACTATTAGAGTTCCTAAATACAACTCAGTGTGTCTCGGCCATGTTGGTCAGCTTGAATAAGAGGCCTGTTTATTTATCCTTTCACGATCGTGTCCTTCATATTTTATTCCACTTACTGTTAGATGATTATTGTGCAACTAAGTGACTTACAGGAACCAAGTGTTAAAACACCATTAACCCCCTCCTGGTCGAGATAATTGTAATATTCAATTCCATCTAAGTCCAGACGGTATTGTTGAATTACGAATGAGTATAGGGGCCTGAGAGTATTAATATTGTCACAGTTAACCCTGTCTTTGTCGGGACAACTCAAGTATTCTATTCCAGCTAACCTAAGATGATTTTATTCAGCTGAGTGAATCATAAGAGCCTGGGTGTCTCAGCACTGACACTCTTATGGTGTAATCATCTGTGATATTCTGCTTCTTTTATCCCCAAATGTTTCTCTTCAAGACTGGACATAGGAAACGAAGACTAATAATACTGTTACCATGAATCCTCGTTTTATCGGGACAGCTTTAGTAATTCTACATCCTTCAATCCCCAGATTCTATTCCCATCTGCAAGCGATTTATTCAGCACTGTAATTATGTGTGGTAGAAAGCTATACGTTTCTACTCCAGTTTGAAAGGCCTTCCTTAATTTAACCTAAAACGCTGTGTACGTAGCAAGAATAATATTAAAATGTCATATCATCGGACTCAAGGGGTTGCAGAAGCCACAAATGGGCATTACTGATGGCTTTTCTGCGTCGTGTTTCTGGTGTCATATTACAGTGAACTATACTGCGTGGCTGCATCGTCTTTTATTGGTCGTAAACGTCTCCAACATATTGTGGGATCCGCTTTACTCTCACTGAACCATGAGGATGCTACCAGGCAAGGGTGTCGCCAGGCCTTGACACAAGGGCTCCCTGCACCCAATGCTGTGGGCTGCGTCGTGGGTATCAATATATGACTACTTTTTGAAAATCCCGCTTTCTTAGTCAGTGCTTTTTGAACTCACTCGAAAGTAAAAAGAAATATTGTTGTAACGGATAAAGGAAGAATCGTGAACATATCATGCATGGAAACTATTAAGGAGTAGTTCCTTACACTGTGTCACCTGCCAAGACATGGCGTTGCACACACGCTGCATGACCAAGTCGGGTCACTGCTTTGCTTCTTGGAATATAATTTTCTCACTGATTTGTTCACTACTGTTGACAGCGTATCTACATACTCGTGAAAAGGAAATATTCATTTCATTTTTCATTAAATTAAAGAAAAAAGGAATATATATATATCAAACAGTGCAAAGGTAAAAAGAAAAAGAACTGTACTGAACTGTTGAGAAATGCCAGTGAATCATGACAGACACTGTGCTCGTGATTTTTCGTTTTCGACTGATTTCATGACGAATATTAGGTGGGTTTGTCCGTCTTTAGTCGAAAAAAAAAAAAAAAAAAAAGTTAACGGAGGTCTAATGAACTAAAGTACGTCAGTCGGATGTGGCCCATTTGAGCTTGTATCCTAGGACTATTGAGAATTATTGCTAACATAGCTGGAACACAGCTGAAAGACTTGCCAACGGCCACTAACCTTAGTGTCTGGGCTAAATGGCCAAACCTCATACTGCGCTGTTGATGTAGCGATGAAGGAGTGGATAGCAGATACACAGATATATGGTTAAACAGATAAATAGATTACCATGTAAAGCAGCAGTGGGAAGCTGATGTTGTTCCTTATATTCACACAAACAGTGTGGCCATTCTCGCCTCGAATCCTCCTGGAGCGTGGTGGCCGGTGGCTAGGCTACTTAGTTTAGACATTTGAAGTAAGACTGACCAGTTGTTTACTCCCGAGTGGTATTATTTAAAAAATAAATTTCAGCCATCCCTCGGACATAAACCATTATGGGACACATCCAGCTGCAGGGTCCTAACCCACTAGCACTTGGCTATACAGTTCCCATCCAGCGCAATGAATGCCTTCAAGAACAAGAAACCATTTGGCTTACACTCAGTGTAGTGTCACCTGTAGATAGCACTACATAAAAGAACTTTTTCTTTCTTCGTAATCTTCACATGCGCTTCTAACCCCTTCTGCCCAAAGAAATATTTCTATTTATTCAAATTTCATTTATATTATGAAATATCTTCCGGCCTGGAAGGGTTAGCGATAGCCTTTATACACATCATCACTTCTACAGATACTTCCTAATGGATGACCTATTTAGAGTTACCTCCAGACGAATTTACTTAGATTATGCGATACTGTTCAAAACTACAGGGTTAAATATTTCCCCAACCACTCGACTCCGATTGCTAAGCAATGATTTTGCCTCAAATATTGGCAGAAGATCAACTATTTTGCTATTCCCAGGAGATTTCTGGGGCATTAAAATCATAAAAAACTATCATTAACGTGTTGGCCTGAATAGATAAGACTATTAACCGGCTTACGATGGGCGGTTTTATTCAGCTCACAGTCTGCCATACCCACAAGCTTCATTAACCCTTTCACTGTTACAGAGCTTTTCTAAGCTACATAATTCAAGATGAAAGGAATGATGCAAGAAAATGCGTCATCAGATAGAAGCGAATACCACGTAATGAACAGTTTACGGATGGTGATTAACCTATCTCGGTGATGATGAACCCAGAAGAAGACGGAGCACATCACAAGACTTTTCGTCCATTCTTGTCTAGCACAGTGGCTAACTAGGTTGGAAAGTTTCTCGAATGCCTGGAAGTGTGTATATTGATATTGTCACATCTCTGGATTTAGTTTACTCGGAGGTGGCTATGAAGGGTTAGGACGTTGCTATATTTTACTCCCACTTAATGCCAAATCTTTAAAAAAAAATATTCCTGGCAAAACAAGTACATGGTGTAGTAAAAAGGATGCCTTGTTTGGACTGAAATACTGGATATCAAAATCGGGTTAACCAGGCTTGGGGCTGACCACTTTTTTTTTTTCCCGTCCAAGTATGGCATAAGGTTCTTACAGACATCGTATTAAACTGTCATTAATATCAAAGGAAACCACTGGATGATTCTTGTCGGTAATCTTGTTTTCCTCTTCTTTTCACCCTGCTTTTTTTTCTTTTTTTCTACTTGCACTTTTTATACATACAATTTTCTTCCTGTACATCTGCCAGCTGTATTCTTGGTAATGTAATGCCTTTCTTAAGCGACATGCATTGATTATTTGTTACATTTCAGGTGTTCTGGAGGCTGTGGAGAGGGATGGCATCAATAACACTTGAAGGGATAGGAAGGTAAAACAGAATGTGGTGAACTACAGTAGCGTACCATAACAAAAGTGCAGTTAGGTGGTAGTTGCAGGACGTGAGGAATTTAAAAACAGTGGCTTTAAAAGAAAACATCACGTGAATTGTTGGAGTGTCTAATGGAAAGCAGTGAAGTGGTAGGGTGCATGAATGACAAGTGTGCGTGGGTTGATGGTGATGAGATTAAGTATGCTGATTGTGGCTGGGTATATTAATTGTGCTAAAGGCATGTGTGGGAAAATGATAGGTGTGAGCATGTGGGTGTGCTGATAGTGACTCTAGGTGTACTGATGTCTGTGGGCGTGTGTGGGACAATGGTAGGTGTGAAAGTGTGGGTGTGTTGATGTTAACTGTGGGTGTGTGTAGGCATGCGGCAAGTGTGTGCCTAAGTGGAGGGGGATATGGAAGATAACCTGGGCTGTGGGACTAAGTGCTGCTGTAGGAGGCAGGATGGAGTTGGTGGCGGGGCGTTATGGTGGGATAAGGAGTGGGCGAGCTGTGGTTGGCCTGGACGTGGTGAGTCACACACTACCACGAAACTACCGCGCCCCATGCTGCCCATCCACACCCCATGACGACGTGTGTTGCGAGCCAGGGTGCGCTGGCTGCCACCCTGACCTCTGCTCCGGGCACCCTGGTCTGCGTTGCACCGTTCCATACCCATACCCTGGCCAGACTTATACCTCCGGGAGATGGGGCGGCTGTGTGACATGTGACCTTGCCGGGCCACCACCCTGCTCCTGCCCTGATCCGAGCTGTGTGGGAACCACTGTGGCACCGCCACCCTGCACTTGCTCCTGCCCGCCCAATCCCCGCTCACATTCACCATGTCCACTGCCTGACCTCCACATGACCAGGGCAGCCTCAGACTGCATGGTTAGTACCCAACTACATGGTTAGTACCCATGCTCTGTTATAGACAATCCTTATTATTTACAAGCTGTGTGCCCTAAAATATCACAGCTTTTTCCATTCCCTATGTAATGCAGATTAAGGGAACTGGATAATTAGCTGCATAGGTAACAGTGGAACTTAAATGTGCCTCTTTTCTTAAAATAACTGTGGACTTCATATAAAAAAATGTAAAAAAAGTGACTTCAAACAAGGACATACTGTGCTGTCCAACCATCCATTTATCATCCAGTTCTATGCCATGTTTCAATTTAGCAAAGCTGGTCTTTGTCCTTAACTTGAATACAAAATTGACTGGGTTAACTTCTCAGCTCGATGACGTCAGCTGTATCTAATGAGGCATAGGTGAGACTTTTCTCTCTGTAGGGGTTAGATATATGTTTTGTTGATTCATTCTTTACAAGAGGTCTTTAGGTCTTACCAGTAATGATTAACTGTCTGGAGGTAGCAATAATATTATACAGGCTACAATACGTGATAGTATCAAAGGAAATATTCATTGAGCTAACAGGCTTGGAGGTTTATAATACTCACAGATATACACAACACTGGTATCATCAGTGCAGAATGTACCTATACTTCGATAGTTATGGCAATACTCGGCCATAACTATCGAAGAATGTGTCCATCATCTGTATTATCAGTTGTTTCTCTAATCTGGATACGATGCCACTCTTATGAACAGGTTGACCTCTCAAGTATGCTGACATAGTATGTTATTGAAGGACTGGTAATAATCTCCTTTGCCTACAGGTACTTTCACTATGATGACGTCTTTCTCATTTGAATAGTTACCGCCATATGATTATAATAGCATAAAGATAGAGCCCGATGTATGAAAATGTTAATGAATGTCATTGTTAGTTCCCCAGTCCAAGAAATCTCTTAGTTCAACAAAATCGCCAGGGCATACCGAGAATAAAATGAAAGAACCTGGGATAGTTTACTGGATTTTATTACATTTCACGTGTGTACTGAAGGTGTTTGTGTTGCTTCAGTTACCGAAGTCGGCGAGTGTGGAGGACGACCTAAGCACCTCACTGGGTCGCCCCCCAGGCCAACACACACACACCGTCACCCGTCGCCATCCCTCCGCCCACATCCACGGCTTCCCTCCCGCAGGATCCCGCCTAAGCAGGAGTTTGGAGGACTTACCCAAGGACATAAAAGAGCACATCCTCAAGTGCCAGTGCTCCTGCGACCATCTAGGCTACGGTAACTTCTCGGTCAGTGTCATTCCACTTAACATGTCTCAAGCCTTCACAACCAAACATCTCCAAAGCATCTTTAACACCCTCACTCCCAATAAATATTTTCCATTTTAATGAAGACGACAGTTGACGAGTTAGATCAATGACTATATTAAATTTTGCTTTTGAAAGGATTTACTAAATTAATGTAAAACGACTAATGCTCCAAACGTTTCTTCTAAGTTAAATATTTTGTCTGAAGTTTGCTAGAATAAAAAAGAAATACGTCACCGGACTGAAGGGGTTAAAGTGTGCCATTGCCTGCCCTATCCTTCTACCTGCCACACACATTTACGTGTTACTGATTCGGTGTTAATACCCACTGTCCAGGTTCAGTACAGTCACCAGTAAAAAATCCTGTCGCTTCCCCTGCTTCTCTCTCTCCGTGCACTTGGAAAATCAGAATCGTATAACTGCAGCAGTCTCCATTAATGACACTGATCCATAGCTGAATACAGTCATCAGTGTCGGTTGCTGCGGATATACTTGACTATTTGCAGTTCACAGAGAATCAGAAGAGGTGACAGGACTTTTGATACCGACTGTACATGCTAGGGTTGTCTCACTCAGGCAATCGCGGGATTGTTAATATTTGTCTATAGGTCTGGTATTAGGCCAGTGGGGTGTTTAACGGATTCAAATCAGACTGTTCTCTGCCCAGACTGGGATAGAACTTACGTCTTTTTAGACAGCACATCACTTCCCTAACCACTCCCCCCTCCCCCCTGTCCTAGGCCACCTCCCTGCACCACCTGGCAAGTCTAACCAGCGGGTGTTCCTCCATCAGCACCAACACCAACAGCCACGAAGACTCCTCTCACGAGTTTAATCACAAGCACAAAGGTGAGTCCATTCCCTGAAGCTCAGAAGTCCTTCTCCAGCACTACAGAAAGGTCACTACCGGACAGTACAAGGGGTGGGTATATACACAACAAAGGGTAGTCCGTTCCCCCAGGCCCAGGAGTCCTCCCCCGATACTACAGAATGGTAAGTCATCAAGAGCACAAGGGTTAGTTACGTGCATCACAAAGACCACCCCGTTCCCTAAGCCCCCGCAGCCCTTTCTCAATCTAGTACGAAGGTCATTCACACTCAGCACAAAGGTCGGTCCGTTCCCTGAGGCCCAGCATCCTTCCACAATACAGCACAAAGATGGGTCACAACACAACTGTAAATACGTGTACTGTTGGTTACACATATGTATATCTAACCACTTCAGACAGATGCCATTAATATCTTTTCATACCTTGGCCAAGATTATCGTTCACTTGTATCTTATTTTACGGTGTTCACTGGTGGAGGAAGATAACGCTACGGCTCTACATCCTTTCCATAAGACTTCTTCGTGACTGCCATCATGTTCTTGTGTAAATCTACTGTCACCACTCAGCATTCAAGATGAGGAGACGAAAATTTTCTGCCAAGTTAGAGTTTTAAAAAGTATACCTCCAGACGACTGTGTTACCCTTGGCGGTGCCTGTTTTTGTGGTGGGATTAGAAACAGACTTCATTAACTTTTTCACAGCCTGATTTTTTTTCCCCTGAAGTTGAATGAATTCGTTTATACCCTTTTTAGTTTAACCTGGTCCAGGGATGACTGCTCTGGCTCTACAGCATATTCATGGCTTTTTTTCATGACTAGCATCAAATTCTAGTGTTAATCTATTGTAACAGCTCATCATTACAGGTGGAGAGATGGCAATTTTAGGCCAAGTTAGAGTAAAAAGAGTATAGCGATAACAAGAATAAAATAGATGGTGTAGTCAAAATCAAAGGTCTTGTCTCTTGTCCTGCTTTTTCTCCATGAACTTAAACAAATATAAATCCATAGCTGGGGACACTGCTGACGATAATTTGTGGCCAAAAAATAGTTACGGTATATTCTTCTCACTGCTTTCACTTATTTTCGAAATCTACAGAGAGAAAAACTAGAGATGACTGGATTTTTGATGACGCCCGTACTTGAAAAGGGTTAAGATTGAAAAAATTTCTTGTTAACTCCTCCAGGTCAGAGACGCCCTTTAAACGTTCTGGTATTATAAGACAATTTTATTAAGCTATAGGGCTGCCTCTCGAAGTGATGGGGTTATGTAGTAGTAGTAGTTGCAACTACAGGTTCTTTTAATGTGAACCCCAATGGACTACAGGCTGAGGTTACCCTTTTTCTAAAGTCCACCATCCTCCTTTGGGGCATTGGGCGGGAAGTGATGGACATTGTAGGCTATGATTAGGCAGCAGAGCCACCGAGACATATCGGTGCCACCAGGTGAAGGCGTCCCTCCAGCACCATGAAGGGTTTATGAAAGCTATATACAGTAAATCCCAACAAGTTAAAAGAATTATTCCCTACAAGGAATATGATACAACTGTCTGAGGATAATTGCAATAAACCATAAAATACGAGACGGCCCTTATATAACGCTTCCCTTCCACTCCACTGGGTGATTTTTCGTGTGTTGTGTGGACGGTCCAACCCGCGTTATTGATGTATATCTTGATTATTTATTCATTTCCTACCTTCACTGTCACACGCACGCACTCTGTGTTACATTTCCTCCCAAGAAAAACAAAACTGTCTTGTTGAATCAGGGTTAAATCATGAAACATGTCAGTGTAATGAGGGACTTGATTATTTTACTCCATTCAGTCTGATGACTTGTTTTTTTTTTCCCTTTCTACCGTTAGGCGAATTTAATAAAGTTAAGGTCTCTCGTATTGGTAGTTGTGGCCCCAGGTTCATATGAAATGTGAATCCAGTGGACTGCTGGCTTAAGTATCCCTTCTCCCGCAGGCCACCATCCTCCTTTCTGGGATAGGGAAGTAGCTGAGGAACGTTTCTCTAACCGGGCAATTGAGCTCCCAGTTACATCGGTGCCATCATGGGAAGGCATTCCTCTCACAATGATGGGGTCATTGAGGACCGTGGCTGCAGCACGGAAAGTCTCCCCTAGAGCTGAATCAAAACGTCTGGGGGTAGAAAGAGTAAATATATGCCACATATGCACTGGAGCCAGGAATAAAATAATCTCACTGTCAGACACGCCAGCACGCCACTTTAAATTCAGTCAGACTTTTCCCTGGGATTCAGAAATGCAGGAGTGATGTTTTCTTAATTCTCTTGAAAAAGTTTCTGCACTCGTTTCATTTCAAATAGGTCCAAAATTACCATCTCTTCATCTTGAATACTGAGCTGTAATAAGAGAACAACATGGGATATAATGTTATGGAAATGATGTAGTGTACTAGTATTTTTTTTTTTTTTCTGCCACTGAGAAACTATCCCTCCTTTTCATGCTTTTCCGTTGTGTGCTAATATTTCTGGGTAACGTATATAAATAATCCATGTGATATTTAGACACACAAACACAGAGAGAGAGAGAGAGAGAGAGAGAGAGAGAGAGAGAGAGAGAGAGAGAGAGAGACTCACTAAATCGTCATACTGTGTTCCGCAGGGTGTTGTTAATAGGGCATATTTATGGAGGAATAGCTTGGTTAAAATAATTACACCTTGACCTTCTTTTTTTACTCGTTCAGTCCTAGTTCGTACAATTATTATTCATTTTGCATTCATTAGCGCCAGACTCTTCATTTTCTTCGTTTTCTCCCCTGCTGTGTGTCTGATACAGCTTTCTCTCTCTCATTCCAGGTGGTTGGTTAGGTAAGCACGTGGAGTGACATGAAGTCCCTCACTGATTCCGGTAATGTATCACTCATTACCATTCCAAGGTCTGTTTAAGCTTCATCTTGGTTACGAGAAAAATCTCCATGAAGTCCATCTTACATTCTTCGTTCTTAGAAAAATCTCTGTGAAGTTTATCTAATAATCTTCATTGTTAGAAAAATCCCTGTGAACCAGAACAGAAGTGTGGAAGTTTGAGATGCGGCAATGAAAGATTTGTGTGTGTGAAGTATGGCACTGTTACACGCAACAGTTTGTATAGTGTGGCAGTATGATGTGTACCTGTGTGAAGTGTCACGATCTGAGGTGCGGCAGCGTGTGTGTGTGTGTGTGTGTGTGTGACAGTTTGAGATGTGCATGTGTGGCTGTGGGACGCATTGAGGATTCACTGTGAGTTGTGACTGTCTTCTACAGAATGTGACGCGCACTGCAGATTCATATTTTTTCTTTCATCTGATATTATGAAACGATAAGAGAACATTTACAGTGCAGTGTCATGGATTTGCCCAGTCCAAGTGCGGTCCATCCCTCGAGCGAGTACCGTACATGTTAGGTCACTGAGGGTGAAATCTGCAGGCAGACCGAATAAAACCTATGTGATGACAGAAACACACACACACACACACACACAGAAGACAGGGCGTGTGTGCTGGGCAATCCCCAGGCCCTGTCTTCCCTCTTACTATTTTTAAGTCAGCCCACACCCCACTGACCGGGCTAATGTATGGCTCGGCCTGCACTATAGGTGCAGGTAATCTTGAAACGAACGAACGAGACTTAGAAAGTTTTGCTTTGGATTCTCATTTCCTAGAACACTACGCTGTCTTGGTGGTGTTTCTGGCATACCATCTAATTAATGTTCTCTAATTTTGGCTTATTTTTTCTTCTGAACAATCGGTCTTGCCAGAGGGAGTCTTTGTCTTTTCTTACTGGTTTTATGACTGAGTACAAAGAACGCACGTATGTTGTAATATTCAGATACAGCTGTTACAATGGGGTGCTTTGAAAGCTAGTGTTCCGCTAGATGGCACCACGATTTGGACAAACACATCCCCGCGATGTTTAAAAAACATATATTTTTCTTTGTTAAATATCTATACTGTTGTGTGAAACTGCGAATCACACTAATGTCATTTACCGTAATACAAATAATACAAATAGAACACGTATATATAACGCAGCGAGAATTGTTTATATTTATCATAAACGAAAATTAAAATATCATTGATGGTATGTGATGGCAACCTGCCATTTCAGTGGTCCTATATTATTTAATTTCTGCTACATTTACTGCAAGTTAGGTTCTTAATACGTAGTTTATTGAGACTGTACATTACACCTAGTGGGTATCTTGACTCATTCAGTCTCTATGTGGGCAGAAATTTGATGTTGAGGAAATACTGGGACTCAACATGTTGCTCATTCCCTTCACGCATGCGCACCACAAGACAGCCTCGTGTTTGAGTTTTTACACGATATTTGTTTTCAAAACAAACGCGCGAGGACTAATGCTTAAAATAATACAATTTTGACTACTTGTGGTCTGGTTAGGTTAGCTGAAGGTACTGTAATTGCTTTGGAGGGTGTGAGGGGCAACACGGGACTCTTGTGGTGTGCAGGCGTGAAGGGAGTGATCAAAATGTTGAGTCCCAGTATTTACTCAGTATTAAATTTCCTCCCAAAGAGACTGAACGAGTCAAGATACGCACTAGGCGTACTGTAAAGTCTGAACAAACTATGTTAAGAACCTAACTTGCACTAAATGTAGTAGAAATTGAATAATATAGGACCACTGAAATGGCGGGTTGCCATCACATACCAATAATGATATTTTAATTTCCGTTTATGATATATATAAACAGTTCACGCTACGTTATATATATGTGTTCTGTTTGTATTATTTATATTACGGTATATGACATCACTATGATTCACAGTTTCGCAAAACAGTGTAGATATTTAACAATGAAAAATATGCTTTTTAAACAGCGTGGGGAAAGTGCTTGTCCAAATCGTGGTGCCATGTACCGGAATACTGGGCTTTTCAGAAGCACCCCATTGATACTACAGTCGAAAATTTATGAACCTTGTTGAGGTGAATGAGAGGCTTCTGAGCAACCCTAAACTGGTAATGGACCGGCCTGATGCTGAGAGTTATCTTGCTGTGGTGCTGCCACCTCTACGTACCATAGACAATGCCACTGCTAGACTGCTTAATCATGAAGAATACCAAGCCTTACAGTAGCCACAGTGGGATGGGGGAGGATAGTGAATCCCGGAATAAACAAGAGAGTTTATCAGTCACCTTTGGTTCTGCATTCACTGACATACCTGAAGCTTTCTGTGTACCGTCATTAAAAATATTGGTAACCATAGGTACAAAGGCATCAAGTCTGAATTATTATTCTTTCTGTACATTGGAGTCACTGTAATTTCAGGATGGTCCCATATTTTATTCATATGAATGTCATTTGTAACCTCTTCTGTGATTATTGAAATATATCAGTGTGTAGCGTTGGGTCTGGTTAGTACTTGGATGGGTGACCGCCTGGGAACACCAGATGCTGTTGGCATCCCAACGTGTCAAATGGGGTTGGTGGAGGATTAGTGCCCCTCCCTGTAAAACAATTAACTCTAAGCCATTGGCCACCCCGTCTGGGATACATGGCGTCTGGCAATGAATGAATGAAAAAATACAGTCAGGGACAAAAGATCACATATCGTTCCACTGCATTTGTTTCACACTCGGCATATCCGTCAATTGTCGCACTGAGATCATTACGGTAAATTTAGGAGAATCATCTTCAGAAACAGATACAGAAACCTTTCTCAGCCTACAAATAACTGCCAGCAAAGGGGGACATGGTGGCTCAGTGGTAGAGCGCCTGACTCGAGATCCAAGAGTCGTGAGTTCGCGCCGCGTTCGAGTAAGCTGCCCTGCCTGGAGGGGTAGCGCTCTCCTATCATCTAGCTGGTTGTAGCAGCCGTGGCTCAGTGGGTTAGAGCGCTCTGACTGAAGTGTCAGAGGTTCGAGTCCACCCAAGGGTCATTGGTGGGCATCCGGTCATAAAGTACTACACTCTCCAAGATCGAAGTCCAGGGGCAACGCCTTAGCCGTTATCGTAAAAAAAGGGTGACACGGCGGGAAAAAAAAAAAACACACACACAAAAGAAAAGAAAGAAGGAAAAAAAGGAAAACAGAAATGGTGGAGTGTTAGGTAAAGGCCAACACTATCCATGTCTTCCCCAGGTGTGGATATACCGGCGCAGGTGTGGGGAGGAATGTGTCTGGTGTTGGTGCTGGCGGGTGTGGCAGGTGTGGGGGTGTCCGTGCCACTTGCCTTTACAGTGGACCCCAAGGCCGCCCTCCAGCAACGTCTCGCCACCGCCAGGACCATCCTCAGGGCAACCCCACTCCTCGATGGGTGAGTACGAACAACTCGGCCATTATCAACTGTACTAGCTTATGCCCTCCTTACCTAGACATGGCTTAGAGTTTCATCTTTTTGCAGCTTATGTCATGTAGCTGACAGAAAAAGACGATGCTAAGACTACCTGTTTTCCCTAGCATTTCTTTGTGACTAACACGAATTTTATTCTGTGTTTTACAACTCAGCATTCAAGATGGAGAAATGACAGTTTTAGGCTAAGTTAGAGTAAAAACAGTATTATGCAGCTGTGTGTGTATGTACGTATGTATGTATCAAGCTTCCGAACCCTAGCGAATGTTTTTCAACTTTTCACGGGCCACCACTTGGGACGGACAGTCGAGCTTTCGAATTTGTTTCATACTAATGTCATCTGACGGGATGTTTTGGCTACACTTGTGCTCCTATGACCGTTTTGTTAGTGTGAAACATGGGTACACACACACACACACACACACACACACACACACACACCGCTCGCTGGTGCAGTGGTAACGTTCTCGCTTGCCAACTGGTGGACGGGAGTTCGCGCCTCGCTCAGGTTGCGAAAAGTTTCACTGACGAAGTGAGTGGTTACTGTTCCCCTGAGCAAGGGGACGGGTGTGTGCGTGTGTGAAGGTCACAGCCTTGCCCTTAGATCGGAGACTATGAGCTCTCTGTTTCCTTCCGGGAGGGTAAAAGCTGACGATCACGACCATCTAGTGATCCTGACCGACCCGGTGAATTACACAATCGGGTCGGTGTGGGTGTGCATGTGTGTATGTGAGACAGATATGAGTGAACTTCTCTGATTTTTTTTTTTTTTTTTTTTTTTTTTGCCACGGCCTGTGACAGCGAAGTTGATGCGCATGTGGTAGGGCAAGTGCTTAAGTACTATATATAGTGCTTTCACCTCAGTCTGGCCCAGATTATCGTCTTTTTGTAGCTTACTTCACACAATTCGGTGGTAGAATAGATAATGGCACTTCTTTACATAATTTCCAGCGCACTTCTTGACTAGATCATATTCCAGCGTTGATTCAGTTACAACTGCGCTCAAGGTGGAGAGATGGAAATTTATGCTGATAGAGCAAATGCTCTTTAGTGGTTCCTGTGCAGTGTCCTTGCAATATGTTAATTTTCATTTTTTTTTTTTTTTAATTCCTCAGTAAATTTCACCCTTGTTTTTCTGACACTCCTTGAATCGCATTTCCTATTTCCCCAGATTTCAGCACCATACATGTAGAAAAATTTATACCGGTGTATGACATTTTAGAACACATTCGTGACACAATAAGGACCAACTTTATCACATCAGGGACACTCCATTGCTTACCTCATGAACAGGGGAAGAACTGTGCCATCGTGGTTCCTAAATAATCCCTGCCAGAGCATCTTCAACTCATAGTCTGAGTCATATCTTTTTATCTATCTACAGTCAGACGCCTTAACTTAAACCTATATAAGGGGTGGCCACAAACAAATCGCCTTCATGTTGCTCTATCCTCTACAGTTTGGTTGCCCTCCTTCCAACTCACACACTCCCTCTCTCCTATATTTACTATATTTATCCATTCCATCCTTCCATCTCATCCTTGGTTTCCCCATTCCCATATCACAAACATTAATACAGTCATGGCTCATACGACCAGAGAACGAAGTGTGGGTCGTCACTCGAGAGAAAGGGGGCTTCTGTGTGGTTATTTTTATGTAAGAGGAAGTGCCTCATTGACCACATTATGTTGCTCAAATTTAAAGCTTGTCCATGCTATTGTTTAGAATATCCGGATTGTGGTAGGTGAGGGCGCTCACCATCCACTCACTCGATGTAGAGTTGTACTCGGGTGTCTTCCCTTTCTTCTCCTCCATCCTTCTTTCCTTCCATCCTCTTCCGTCTTTCCTTCATTCTTTCCTCGTCCTTCTGCCCACGGGTAACTTTAGACTCCCTCTTCTGTCTTTCTTTCCTTTATTCTTTCCTCTTCCTACTGCCTGTGGGTGACTCTACACTAAGTGACAAGCCTAATGGTTTCCTGTACATCAGGAAACCATTTATTACGCTGAGTGGTAACCATATAACGAAATATTGGTGCCTGGTAGTTTAGTGAGTAATTACAGCCCTCCAATCGGATTGAGCCGTGAAGGTTTATTTCCAGGGGGTGGTTGAGGTTTATTGCTCACGTAATGCTATACAGAGATGAGTGAGACTGGTCACTCGTCTTAAATGTCAGGACCAACTTGCCTAGCCCCGGGCTCCTACGTTCCTCATGGGGCAACGTAAGATTGGATGATGAATGGATGGACGGAACTCTGTTCTATGCATTTTCATCATTCAGGTTCCTGTGGGGGAAAAAAAAAAAAAATCACCATTCAGGCTATCGTATGTAATTTTTTCCTTCACCATTTAGTATAAAATCTGGCTGTTACCTTAATCTTTGACCACTATCTGTATTCTTAGCATATCTGTAGAACATCTGGTTTTAGTAATATCTCGTCAGCCACGCTTACAGGTTCAACTGGTAAGCCTGTTAGTTTAAACTCATTATTTACCAATACAGGTTGGGATGTTCAAAACATCGTTGCTAGACGACGCTATGATCATCGTAACGCGCTCGTGAGCTACGACAACCGCTAAGGTGTATCTTCTAACGCTCGCGACAATCCTCGTAGCTCACGATGATGCGATCGTAAAACCCGTTCCGTTCCGTTCCTATTGTTCATAATGCAACCCAGCTGATTGTCGCTGGGCCAATGAGAAGAGAGATTTCATAAACCTTGAAAGATTGTGAGCCAATCATAATGCACTTTCAAAATGTATACAAATACACTCCCCCAAGCACGCCATTACATCACTCAAGCAACTACGGTATTCATCCCAAGACATCTGAGATATGGCAAGTGATGAGCCCCCCACCAAACGAATTCGTTGAGCAAATTTTACAGATGAGATGATGGCGCTAATACAGGGTTGGCTCGACAGACGGACAGTGCTGAGGGAAAGGTTTAGCGTCAAAGTGAACTGCTGACAAGACAAGCGGGATGGGACGAGATATTAACGAAACATATTGATAAATTTGAAAATATCGAGATGCAAACTAAGACCCTTTTACTTGAATAACCAATATATCATTGGATTCAGACTGTACTATTACGACTCCCACAAAGCTAAACCATGTTTTAATGAACAGTGCATCGGTCTGCATTTTTATAGGTGTAAGCAGTAGAAACGAAAAATTCCCCTTCTTTGCTTACCTCTTGGCATCTTAACTTCCCTAAGATATATTCTGTACAACACGTGTCACTCTGTTAATTATTCTGCTCACACATCCCTGTGTTAAGCCGAATGTGTCTGCCAACACACTCTGAAATGAGCCACTTGCATAAAATCTGAATGTCATTAACACCTGCAAATGACATGGCACAGCACGGGATCTTCTTGTCGCTGGTCCAACTAGTGGTTCAACTCTTGCACACCAATGAAGGAATTCTTGTCTGGGAAACCTATAGTATCTCAACAAATGTTCGTCATTGTAAGCAACTGGAGCCAATCTGTAGTTCCTTTCACATGTCATCGCTCTCCGTACTGCCAGTTCTACCTGTAAAACCACTTGTAACTCCATCTTCGTTCACAGAAAAGGGTAAATAAACAAACTCAGCATCACTTGAGAGAGTTTGATTATTTGAGAAACATCCACTGTGCGACCCTACGATCAGTTTAAGGGTGCTTGTCAGAAATCATAGCGCTATGAGCAAATATGGCGGATGGAGCATCGTAAAATTTGTTTGAACATACACCTTAGCGGTTTACGAGCGCGCAATGATTGTCGTACCCGTTACGATGATCTTAGCAGCCGTTACGAGCTTTCGAACATCCCACCCCAGGTTCACATAGCATCCCACCTCTCACACGCCTGACACCTTTCCACAACAGCTTACAACATCTACATCAGTTCTCCTACACCAGTTATCCCCCAACACCAGTTATCCTCCTGCACCAGTTATTCTCCTACACCAGTTATCCCTCTTCCACCAGTTACCTTACTATACCAGTTATCCTCCTACACCAGTTACCCACCTACACCATTTTCCCTCCAGTTACTCTTTTAGAGCAGTCACCCACCGGCCACTCTCTGACACCAATTACCCTTCAGTCTTCCTGTTACATCAGTCACCCTCCAGTTACCTTCTGTACACCGGTCACCTTTTAATTCAGTCAACTTCTTGCACCAGTTACCCTCATTACGCCAGTCACCCTCTTACACCAATCACCCTTCAGTCACTCTCTTGTACCAGTCACCTTCCAGTCACCGTCTATACACCCGTCGAATTCTTACACCAGCCACCCTCCTACACCAGCCAGCCTCCTACATCAGCCACCGTCTTACACCAGTACCTGCTCTATAGAAAGAAGCGGCTTTATTGTCCAGAATATTGATGTGGGAGAGCGTAGGCTACACTGAAAGGGGTGGGAGGTGGGGGTGGCTAAGACCCTACACGCACTCGTCTAGTTTGCACTTTTTCTTAGCTTCTTGAGGACGATGGGGTCTTTCTTTTTGTGCTCTAGAAACCACCGAAAATATGAGTATAAAATTTCCCCTTATATAGGAGCCTTATTGTTCTGCTGCAAGCATAAATGACAATGATAGTACCCAAATTGTTGAGAGACTTGCCAGTAAGTCTGTAATAAGAAAGACAGAAGGATTAGGGACAAGGAGTACAAAGGCAAGCAAATAACCACAGACTTGAGGCCGCTTAGTACACAGACCATAACTGTAATCTACTTCTATGATAAGAAGATAAAGACAGCAAAGACAGAAGGACAAAAGTAATTAAAGAGTAAGAACAAGTGTCGGAAATGAACACATGCTAAGATAATATTCTGTTTGTAAGGGACAACCATAAAAATAAGCGTAACCTATAAACCACAAAAAACATTCCCCCAGAATACGGCAAGCAAAGATCGCTTTACAAATTAAGGTTCCTATTTTCAGTTGTACAGTAGATGAGATCAGAGTGTTGGAAAAAGACTCTTCCCAAAGATCTTGTCTGGACACACGTCGGCAGGGGCGCTGCCAGAATATTCTTACTGGGGGGAAGGGAGACTCAATAAGCTGCTTTATCTCAAGAATAATCTTGAGATAAAGCCGCTTGGAGTGTGTTATAATATTATCTAAAAAATATATTAAGTATTAGAAAGTAAAGGATGCATCCCATGAAAAAAACAGTCATTGATACCTAAATGGATAAATATGAATACAAATATATGACTAAATGATTATTTTCCCGTTCACCTTTCTGTTAGAGAGAGGGGGACCTGGGCCCCTTCCTCGCCTCCCCCTTCCTTTTAGCTCCGTCCACGTAGACCTATAATATATATATATATATATATATATATATATATATATATATATATATATATATATATATATTCCGGTATATATACAAATAATATGTATTATTTATATATATGCCGGTATGTATGTATGTATATACAGTATATGAGGCGTCCAGGGGCAGACGGGCGACTTAACGGAAAGTGACCTTTGAGATATTTTGACCTTGAAGTTAATGCGTCTGTACCACCCTGTAGCCTATGTATACGAAATTGATGCATATTTGGTATCATTAGCTTTGTATGCTCAAATGATATCCTAAATAAAAATAATTCTTAAATAAATAATTTCCTTAAAAAATAGTATATATATATATATATATATATATATATATATATATATATATATATATATATATATATATATATATATATATATTTTAATAGTTCGTTGCCTTGCGACCCCCCAAATTTTCAGTGTGCAAAAAATATTACAGTATCGCTATGTTATTGGATGCAAATGATTCTATTGCACTGAACATACTGATGCAAAAAAAATGTCATATGCCACTTCCATGAATTTTGGCAAATTTATAAATTTATGGAAAAAATCGAACAAAAGTACGCTACATGGCACTCATTTTTTTTTTTTTTTTCAAAGTTAATAAATACAATGAACATTCAAAACAATGAACATATTGATACCAAAATCATGGAAGTGAATTGTATTTCCGATTTTTGGCAAATATATACCGGTACAGTATATACACACACACACACACACACACACACACACACACACACACACACACACACACACACACACAAATCCAAACTTAAGTATCTACCCAAAATCACTGTAGCGTCATCAAAACTCTGCTTTATCACCAGAAACACTACACTTTAGGCCATTACACATTTACCGTACAATAATAATGAATAATTGGATAATCTTTTCACTGACACGTACAGTACGTACACTAATGCAGAGTTGGGAGCCAGGGGAAGCGTTAAGTGGTTCAATTCATGTGAACGCTTCACTTGACCCTCGTGCACACGGCCCACTATGTATGCAGTCTGAGCATAAAAGTCCTTTAATGCCCAGAACTGATAAAAAATGTCATTAATGTTCTTCACACCAACACGAGTAAAGCACTTATCCAGGCATGTGCAGGGGGAGCCCTACTCGTCGCCCCTGTATGTTCCTTTTTGTCGGCCTGTTCACTTAAGCCTCACTAGTCTCTTTGACGGTTAGCAGCCACTTGTTTCCACTCAGAACGGTGCTGTTGTCGTTTTCTTGTGACCTTCCGACATTCACCCTCACTTTCAGTATCACTAGACGACATAACTGTGGGTTAATCCAGGTAAAAGTAGTAGAGGAGGTTTAAAGTGCCTTCTTTTCCCTCACCTGTGCACGCGGGTCGCGGGCTGACTGCCCATCGCTCGTTCTTCGGGCCTCAGGATTGTCAGAGTCAGCTCCTGTAATCACAGGAAGATAAATGCCGCCACGCTATTGGCTCATCAACTCGATATTCTGCCACAGCGCAGTTTTTGCTGTCAAA
Source organism: Coenobita brevimanus (assembly GCF_032717465.1). Taxonomy (NCBI): domain Eukaryota; kingdom Metazoa; phylum Arthropoda; class Malacostraca; order Decapoda; family Coenobitidae; genus Coenobita; species Coenobita brevimanus. The sequence continues at coordinate 2,788,582 of NC_137049.1, forward strand.
AACACCTGACCTTGAGCTTTGATGTATAGGGGAAGAAGGGCCGATTTCGCTTGGCTTTTCACACCACGTAAAGAGGATGGTCCTGTACAGGATGACCTAAGATCAATCTCATTTTTGGTTCTTTGGCGAAGCGCCTCATATATACTCGTGTGTGGGTATCTATATATATATATATATATATATATATATATATATATATATATATATATATATATATATATATGTATTTAAAATCAGTCTCTTTTTGCATCCCTTACAGGCACAATGACCTACCGTGGAACATCAGGAAGTTTATGCACAACAAACTGCACAGTTTTAACTTCACGGCCGACCTTAAGAATGTTCGGCCTTGGTCCAGATCATTATGGTCCCACACCGATCTGCCGCGCCTCAGGGAGGGCATGGTGGGGGCCCAGGTGGGTGTGGATGTGGGGCATGGTGGGGGCCCAGGTGGGTGTGGATGTGGGGCATGGTGGGGGCCCAGGTGGGTGTGGATGTGGGGCATGGTGGGGGCACAGGTGGGTGTGGATGTGGGGCATGGTGCGGGCACAGGTGGGTGTGGATGTGGGGGATGTTTGGGGGCACAGGTGTGTGTGGATGTGGGGCACGGTGGGGGCCTAGGTGGGTGTGGATGTGGGGCATGTTGGGGGCACAGGTGGATGTGGATGTGGGGCATGTTGGGGGCCCAGGTGGGTGTGGATGTGGGGCACGGTGGGGGCCCAGGTGGGTGTGGATGTGGGGCATGTTGGGGGCACAGGTGGATGTGCATGTGGGGCGTGGTGGGGGTCCAGGTGTGTGTGGATGTGGATGTGAAGCATGGCTGGTGTGGGTGTGGGGGCATGCGGGGTGTTGGTATGAACCTTGGCTGTTGTGGGTGTGGAGCATGCAGGGTGTGGCTGTGTGAATATGGTGGGTGTGAATGTAAGTGCATGGTAGGTATGGAAGATGTGGGTGTGGAGGCATGGTGAGTGTGGATGTGGGAGCATTTTGGGTGTGGGTGTGGGGGTATTGAGGATGTGGGTGTGGTTGTGGGGATATGGAGGCTATAGGTGTGGGTGTCGTTGTGGGGATATGGACGTTATAGGTGTGGGTGTGAAGGCATGGTGGATGTGGTGTGGAGTTATGTGTGGGTGTGGGTGTAAGTATAGGTGTGTGGAATATCTTCTTAAGTGTGCGTATTGGTATTATGAGAAAGCATCGTCTCACATGAAGTGATCCAGCTTTAAGTTAGTCATTGAAAAAGGAAGAAGAAGAAGAAACAAGAAGATGGAGAAATTCCCGCCGACATTATTGTCTTTTTAAGCATGGTCCATCCATACTTGGTTTGTATGAATTTTATGGCTCTTTAACTGTCACAATATATTTTTCTGTTTGCCATGTAATTATATTTAGCCACTGAACCAATCTAAGCAGCCAAAGTGTCAGCTAAGCTATTCTAACTCTACAAGAAATTTTGTTCGAAGTGTCTGATAAAATACTGAGCTTGCTTTGTTAAGCTGCTTAACGCAATATAACCTGACCTGCTTTAATGTCTGAAAATTATAAATACGTTAACTTAAACTAATCTAACTTTTCCTAACCAAACTGTACCTAATATAATGTACCCTAACTAAACGTAACCTAATTTTATCTAACTAGACCTATCCTGTCCTCTTATCCTCATTTATTTGTGAGCAGTGTATGGTGCGTGTTCCTGAACCTAACTCTAACCCAACCTAATCTAACTTAACAGCCTTACTTCACCTAACTTAACCACATATATATTTACCTAATCAGCCTCTAATATCGATAATTCTGGTAGAGCTGCTTACCATATGAGTTCTTCAGTAGCTAATCTAGGCTCTCCTATCTTACCGTAATGTACCCTAATCTAACCTAACCTAATTAATCTAACCTAACTTTATCCTGCCTGGTGGCTGCAGTTTTGGGTGAGCTACGTGCCGTGTGAGTCGCAGGGCCTGAATGCGGTGCAGCTGACCTTAGAGCAGATTGACCTTATCAAGCGACTCATCGACCAGTACCCTGACCACCTCAGGCTCGCCACCTCCGCTGACGGTAAGTACTGACCTCACCTGCCGCAGGCTGACCGACCCTGGGGGATATTACCAAGAGTCTTGGGTTACTTGACAGAACTGGATTTTGTTGAAAAATGCAGCAACGAAGACACAAAACATTAACTCTAATACTGAACTGGATTCGACCAAGCGGAAGATATTGCATTTCACATTATCTAAGAGAGTCCTGTACTGTTACCTGGAAATATAGTGAGGGCAGTGACTGACCGTAAGTACTGTTGCAATATGAAGATCAACTCTCGTACTGGTCAGACCTTGGAAAAAGGTTTTCTCCCTTGTCCCGGTTCAGACAGCAATCCAGGGATTGGGGAATTGGATGGGTCGTATGGGTCGTGCTGTGGGAAAAGATTGTGGCCCACCAAAAACTGAATGTCTGGCTTGGTGACCTTCCTGTAGTCAATAGGTATTACTCTAAGCTTTCATCTCTGTTAGAACAACTCTAATCACCATATGTACAAATAACAAATGATCAGTATTGTAATACGTTTAACCAGCACATGTAATTGTTCTAAAATTTTATGAATTTATAAACGACTGAGAGGGAGACCACGAATAGGATGGATGGACAGTGTGAAGAGAGCGCTGGATGCGAGAGGGATGTCTGTTGAGCAAGGAAGAGTGGCTGTGCATGACAGAAATAAATGGAGAGAAACTGTGAATGAATAAGTGATGACGCAGCCCTGAGGGGATATTCTCCCGCATTTGGTCTGATCTGCTAGTCAGGTCAGGTGCGGGTAAGGGGATGGGTCTGTTATGATGTGGTAGGGGTAAACCAGTTCTGCTGTCGGGCCCTGCTGCGGATGTCACTGATTGCATTGCGCAGTTGACCCTTGTGCAGTGTGGTGCTGTGAGGATCTGTCCCTTCTCCCCTTTGGGGCTAAGATGCGAATGAACGTGTTTGAATGGATGAGTAAATGGGGAGTGTATCGTCCTGTCTCGCCTACCTCCCTTTCCTTGAGGGAAGCAGCCTAGGTTTATAGATAGATAGAGATAAACGACTGTTAATGTCACCTATCAAATCAACCAGCCACAGTCACCTTTTTTCCCACCATCATACGCAGCGCGGTCAGGAACCAGAAACAGGAAAAGGCTAACTCAGAGTAGGAAAAACTGTTATCAGAGTGCCCACTACACTCAAGTCATGCACCAATTCACTCGCTATCCAAGCCTTCGCAATTCTAATTAAATTTCTGTTCTTTTTAGAACAGTACCCGGAAGCTCATTAAATCTTCAGTGGTGTACCTCACTGGTCTCACAGAGTAAACGGAATTTCCAAAGACCGCTGGACTCCTAAAATCATGCACTGTTGAAACCAAAGCTTCTCAGATTAAAAGTCTGTCAGCTTCAGGTCGACCACTTTCCAGAGACATTTAGGACTAGAGAGGTTAAATATGGGATTAATTAATCTCTTACTTGGTCTCTCTAAAGTGTTTTAAAATATTCTGGAGGTTGCAGTAATAGAATAAAATTATATGCCATCGGGCTGGCAGAATTAAAGCAAGATTTGAACTAATGGATAAAGAACCCTGACGCTTTTGGGAGACTATAAATGAGATGTGAAAATATTGCAGCAGATACCGATATTCATCAATGCCGGAAAGGAGGTTGCTTCCCAATGCGTGTGTGTGTGTGTGTGTGTGTGTGTGTGTGTGTGTGTGTGTGTGTGTGTGTGTGTGTGTGTGTGTGTGTGTGTGTGTGTGTGTGTGTGTGTGTGTGTGTTTGTATGTTTGAGTTGGTATGCTTGCGTGTGTCTATGTGCTTGTTTGTGTTTGTTATAATATGCCCGTAACTCACAGGATAAGAAGGCGCAATGTGCGAGTACTAGGTGTATGACAAATGATAACTGGTGTACCCACTGTCATTAATAAAGACCGGATCGCATCGTACTGTGCGGGGATGGTTCAGTCTTCTTGTATGAGGCGTGCAGATAGCCGTGCAACTTTATGACATTAGTAATTAAGCATACAATCACTAACTGTCTAAAGAAAGCACTATAAAGCATGAAAAGGGTTATCTGAAGTACGAAAGGTAACAAGGTAGGCATTGGTAACGCTGACCCAACCGTCCCAGCAACATACACGAGTTTTCCAACTGAGAGACAGTAGAGATGCACTAACGGTCCACCAGGTTTATAGTCTGTGGTCCTCCCAGAAGGGGAAGAAAAAGAAGGATCATTAAGGCCAACAGTCTTTTCTTTATCTTCCCCGAGAATATGACCCACAACAGTTGACATTACATTCGAGTTGCCAGTTGTTATACTTGATAAATAGGGACTAGTGGGAAACAGACTTTGTTAAAGAGACTGACTGGCCAAAGAAAGGAATTGGTATTCCTCCAGATGAAAACTAGATTTGCTAACTAGAGCACCACCGGTCACCCCACAGAGGTGGAGTCAGCCTTCAAGCAGGGCCTCATTGCCAGTCTGATCGGTGTAGAGGGCGGCCATGCCATCCAGAACTCCCTAGGCGTCCTGCGGGCACTGCCAGACCTGGGTGTACGATACCTCACCCTCACTCACACCTGCAGCACGCCATGGTGAGTACCCGCACCTGCAGCATGAGTCCTCACACCTGTAGCATGAGTCCCCACACTTGTAGCATGCGTCCCAACACCTGCAGCATGCCTCCCCACACATGCAGCATGAGTCTCCATACCTGCAGCATGTGTTCCTTCACCTGTGGACTGGGTCTTCAAACCAACGTGAATCCCCACATCTGCACCATTTGTGGACTTACACGAAGATAATTATCATCATCATTGTTCTCTCTCTCTCTCTCTCTCTCTCTCTCTCTCTCTCTCTCTCTCTCTTACTTTCTTTCTGTGGGCCGTATAATTAACTGAGAGCGCGAAAGTGGAAGTAGATCACTTCTCTTTGACGGTCATCTTTGGAACACCTGAGACATGTAATTAGCCTGGATTCCGTATTAGATGGTTTTGTTAACAAGTATACAGGAAGGCCATACGTGTTCTGTCATCATAATATGCATCACAAATTATGGCCATGAACTGGGAACTGGTGAACATCCTCGTGCTCTTAGTTTTGATTACACGGCCCCCTCCCCTCACTCATCGGGTTTCATTCCCTCTCCTTTCTCGCCCTGTCTTGCAGTATTAAAAGCCAAACAATTATATTCATCTTAAAAGAGATCCCTAGTATTGTAAGAAGTGAATGCTTATGTATAACTTCTCCGTTTTGAAAAGTCTAGCATTATTCAAAGTTTTATGTAATCGTCAAGTAATAGCAAGACTAAAACGTAAACGATGTCTTCAGCCTGGTGGAGTTATTTTAGGTTTCTCAACATATTCCTTAATTCTTTTCTTCTTCTTCTTTTATTTGGTTCCTATTTAATCACTCGCTGTTTTTCATTTAGTGTCCAGCTCGTCGTTGCACAGGGCTGTGTGCGTTATGTTCTTTTTCCTCCCTCAGGACTACATACTTAAATCTTAGATCGTTCCACTAGCCCCTCATTTTTGACAGTCATTCATAGAAAGCATGATAGAATTATGTATGGTAAACCTGCCAATAACGATATAAGATGGCCAGACACATTCCATTTACGTCATTTACTTCAGAAATTATGGTACAAATTTGTGAGCTTGCATTTCAAATTGCCATATAAGGTGTTAGCATAAAACCACAGTCTCACAGTTACTACTACACAAGGTGGATTTCTGGTCTCCAAATGTCTCAGTTTGTCACTTATCCTTCTCGTCTGTCTCCAGGGCTGAAAGCGCAAGAGCTCAAGAGTCAGACATGGAGGACCCTAATTCTCCCCGAGGCCTCACTCACTTCGGCAAGGTGGGTGTCCGTCTTAGCTTACCAGCGTGGGCCTGCCGAATGTATACTGTAAACTCTGTCAACCTTAAGTTTCCCATAAAACTCTTTGCATAAACATTTTCTGTCGCAAATGCAGCTACCGGTGCTGGAGAGGGACGCCTTCATGTGGTGACACTGATATAACTGGCCTGTGAAGCTGCCCGCTGATACAAACGTCGCTCGGCGTCCTCCCTCTCCCCCAGCAGGAAGACTGTGGACTGCAGGAGGAGGACAGTTTAAGCTTGTAGTCCACTGGGGTTACATTTCAGAAGAACCTACATCAACTACAACAACAACAACAATTATTACTACTTCTACTACTACTACTACTACTACAACTTCCTGACATTTCTCAATCATATCAGAGTGAATATTAAGGCAAAATACGAAAAAAAAAAAAAAAAAATCTGTGAAAACAATCAATCTGTTGAATGCCTTGATACCCCAGTGCATTTGATAAGAAGAGAAAAAAATCCTTCTTCGGTATTGTCATACGGTTTATTTTATTTTATTTTTTTCAGTCACTTGGAAACTGCTATCTTTACCCTCTGTCAGTACTTTCAACTACTCTGTTAACTTCATCATTATCTTGAAATAGTCAGGCATTATCATCATTATCATTACTAGTGTGATCATTAACATCATCGTCATCAGCAGCAGCATCCCTGTCATCACTATCATTGTCATAATCATCACCAATGTCCTTATCATGACTATCATTATCTTAATCAACGTCATTACAACAACCACCACCATCATCACCAAAATAACCCTTATCACTATTACCATCATCATCATCATCATCATCATCATCACCGCCACCACCACCACCACCACCACCACCACCACCACCACCAACACCACCACCACCACCACCACCACCACCACCAACACCACCACAACCACAACCACAACCACAACCACAGCCACCATCTCTACCCCAGACAGTAGTGCGTGAGATGAACCGACTGGGACTATTAGTGGACCTGTCCCATGTGTCCCAGGCCACCATGAGAGCAGCCCTAAAGGTGTCCCGGGCCCCTGTCATCTTCAGCCACTCATCCGTCTACACCATTTGTAAGAATCCTAGAAATGTGCCCGACGATATTCTCAAGAAGGTGGTAAGTAGAGAAGATGTGGCACTGAATAATTGTTCACTCACAATCAGACGGGAGTTTTTAGTTCTGCATCATGTCATGTAGATATTATACACAGGCTAATTCAGTTACAGGAGGACGAGAATCTATAGTTATATATCACCCAGTAATTTGCCATTACAACTTTGTACGTCCAACAACCATTCACAGTAGTTCCAGAATATGTGCAACAGGAAAGTGTTACCGTAATGGGAAATAGAACTGGGATTACGACGATGTTCATTTCGTGGGTCGAGTTGCCTAGAAAGCTTCGTAACACCCTTTCTCCGTAATAAATATTAACCTCTTTACATTCTTTTTCATGTCGCATATATAGTTTCAATACTGACATACTTTGCATCAGTAATATACAAGAGGTTATTAAATGTAAAAATAGCAATGTAAGAGATGCTATGAAATCTCCAAAGTCACTCAAGGTATCAGAGAAATTACCTGTGTAAAAATACAGGTTCTCTCTCCACTCAAAGTATGTGTATAAGGGGTACTGTGGTACCGGAAAATGCTGCTGTACCGTTACTCTTATTGTTATGATCCCTCCCCCTTAGGCTATCAACGGCGGTGTTGTGATGGTCAGCTTCTATAACCACTTCCTCACCTGCAGCGGCACTGCCACCATCACAGATGTTGTGGGTAAGTTAGGCAGGTCAGAACAATAGGAGAGGAAAGGAGAGGAGTAGAAATGGCAGGTGGAGGAAGGTAGTGTAGTGCAGGGCAGTGTAGAGCAGGGCACAGCATGGTAAACAAATATCTGTGAAGCTATATAATCCGTAGGGACACACCATATAATACTAATTAACCAGCAAAAATAATCTACAATTCCAGTGGCTCAAAAAAGAAATGAGATTGTCATTGTGGAAGGAAATGTCCTCCCCATCAAAAAAATAAAAATAAAAGGCAGAATACTCAGCCTGAAAATAATAACCACTGGGATAATTAAGCACGTAAATGACAAAATAAATAAGTATATGCACTTGATAGTTCTCTGCCGCTTCAGGAACTTGTCCACGAAATTAAAAACCAACTTGATACAAGCGTATTTGCTTCCAGTCCTGTAATACTCTTCAGTCCCTCTTCACACATTGTGTCCAGCACAAATGCTCTTGCCCTAGAAAGGGTAGACGTGGTGAGCGCAGTTAATTCATCACGAAGCATTTCTCAAAACAGGCCCTCACCTAGCCTGATGGCCTAGCGAGTAATTTCGCAAGTGAAACAACTTGCGGTCATTTGATGGATCAACGCCTAGGCCGCTGGACCTAGAACTGGAGCCAATCGTGAGCCAGAAACAATGTGCTACGCCTGCAGGAGTAATCATAGTAATGCACTGAAAACATGCTCGTGACTCTGAGGCTCACGAATCACCCCACCCCACCCGCAACACCACCACCACCACCACCACCAAAAAAAAAAAAAAAAAAAAAAAATCTCACCCTTGAGAGGTGGGCTGCAAACTTTGGGGAGGAGAGGAGGAGGGCAGCAGACTATCGTTGTTCTACTTTGCAGCCAGAGGCCAGTGTGAACCCAGTTTCTCTCCCACTCATACTCTTCCATTACTCTCAGTTCTCCCTTCTATTAAACTTCTTCCTTCAGTGGCTCCGGAAGACTTTTATTTATTTATTTATTTATTTTTTCTTTAGTGCCAGAGAGCAACCCAAAACTCAACCAACACCAACATACAGGACAGTCAAACAACAGAACAACTACTGTGCACCAGCAGGGGAGCGAGACCGACCAAGTACTGTAGGAATAATAGCCATACAGTCTGCCACAGCGGCACGGACGGCCCTCAGTTGCTTACTCTTCACCTTTACTTCATCATTTCCAATTTGCTCTTCCTCCCCTACCCCTATTCCCCCCCCCCCACCTTTCCTGTCAGGTAGGATGTAGCTTAGCTAATTAGCTTTAGTCTTATTATTAGTCTTATACTGTACTGTATAATACCTGGGTACACCCGACGCAAGCGGGCAAGTCTGCTATACATACAAGCTTTTACCCGTGCTTTATGAGTCTTAAAAAACAAGTGATATGTAGGGCTGGGGAACACCAGTTTCAGTCAGTGAAGAAGTGATATTCAGTGTTTCACATAGGGGAGGAGATGCAGATGACTTTTTGTGAATAGAGTGAGAAGGGCATTTGAGTTTTGGGTAACTAATAAATCAAGTGCTGTGTTGGCCTCTTTATGTGAGATGAAAGTGATTACAGTAATTTTAACTCATTCAGTTCAATGAAGCATTTTTATTTTCTGCTGTTGTTAGACGATATTAATGAACATAATGGTGACGTCTTTTTGTGAATGGATAACGGAGTCGAAAAATCTCTCAGGATGAAAAAATCGTCCAGAGAGATCAGAATACAAAAAGACATTGTCGTGCTGAAAACGTAAGATTAATATAAAATTATATATTGAAATGATCGGGATAAATTCAGTTGCTCAGTTTAGTTCAGTGTATATTGATGTATCGTTCATTCATTTTGAATAGGCGAAAATTATCGTTTTTGAAGGGCTTATTTCGCGTAGCTCAGTGGCAGAATAACATAATCCTAAGGCTCAGTATCCTTTCCATAGCACTTCTTCGTGACTAGCATCACAGTCTAGTCAGATCTGCTATAGCACAGCACTGAAGAAGATGATATATTAGTTATACACCTAACTAAAGTTAAGTGTATATGGTTTTGGTGTGAATTTATATTCATATGTGTACACTGAACTAGTGAGTGTGAATATTAACTTGGTGAATGTATTATATGTAGTCTGATTTTGGTGAATGAATATTGACATGATGAGTGTACATTGACCTGGAGAATAGATATTGATCCGTATATTGACCTGTATAATGACCTAATGAGTGTATACTGACCCGGTAAGTGTATATTGTCTTGGTGAGTGTAATATTAAACTATACATTAAACGGCGAGTGTACATTGACCAATATCAACCTATCGAGTGTGCATTAACCTGTATATTGTCGTGAACGTATTTATCAGATTTCTAACGTAGTGTGTACCGACAGTTGAGTATTTATTAACTTAATGACAGAGAATTGGTACTAAGTCTGTTAGGACATAGGGCCATATGTTAAGTGCATGTATAGGCTTCGTAACACTTATTTTTTAATGCCGGGACATGTATCTTCTAAAAATTCTCTTTTAATTCATTTACGAGTATATTTCCTAGTAATGACTGTACAGGAGGCTAAAACGTGTAACATTAATCCATTCATTGCCAGACGCCATGTATCCCAAACGGGGTGGCCAAGGGCTTAGAGTTAATTGTTTTACAGGGAGGGGCACTAATCCTCCACCAACCCCACTTGACACGTAGGGAGAACGTTATGCCAACAGCATCTGGTGTTCCCAGGCGGTCACCCATCCAAGTACTAACCAGACCCAAACGTGTAACATGCAGAAAAAAAAACTCCGAGAAGGAGATGCTACGAAATCTCGTCTGTCACCAGAAATAGTGCCCAGTAGGACTGACAATGTTTTTGATAGGACGGGGAACTAATGAAAACTGATGATGATAATATTGCATCACTTCTTGGTCGAACCGTTCTGAAACCCTTACCTAACATTCAGAAAAAAAAAAAAGAATTCAAAGATCGAATAACTAGGTTCATTATCTAATTATTTATCGTTGTCAAATGAATTGGTGTTGATGTTCACAACTGTGTTGCTCGCTGTCTGAATACGTATCGTGGCAGAGTCAGTCAACATTTGTATCCACAAGTTTACCATTAGTTATCTCGTCAGTTATCACATTGATGGAAATCAGTATGCCGATAACTATACTATTGACTGTCTCGTTATTTATCGCAGCGGAGTGAATCAGTCTTTATGTGCACCACTGTACAGTACACCTTCCTCCCCACAGCCCACATCAACCACGTGAGGGCCATCGCTGGGGTGGATCACGTCGGAATTGGCGCTGACTTCGACGGTGTCAACAGGTAAGTTGCCAGCCCGACCCCATTTCACCCTACCCCACTTGACCAGACCCTACCCCATCCGATCCAACCTCACCATACCCTACCCTACCCTACCCTACTCCACTCCATCCCATCCTGTTCTACCCCAGCCCACCCCACCCCAAACCACCCTACCCTACCCCACCCTAACTTACCCTACCCCACCCCACCTCACACCACCCCACCCTACCCCACCCTACCTTACCCTACCTTACACTACCCTACCCCACCCCACCCCACCCGACCTGTAACGCCCACCCCACGATAACCGACCCTACCTGATCCGACCCAACCCAACCCCACCTCACCCTACCCGACCAGATCCTACCCAGTGTTCAGTTATCAAGTCTAACTTGTTTGTTTACGAATGCTCTCTCTCTCTCTCTCTCTCTCTCTCTCTCTCTCTCTCTCTCTCTCTCTCTCTCTCAGTTTTTAAAGTAATGGTCAGCTCTGGAGGCAGATAGTAATGTGATATGTCTGTGTGTCTGTGGCTGTGTTATGGTGTTCTACAGTTGTCACCAGTATCTTGTTCCGTTACGTCATATTATTCGAAAATTACATTAACATTATATAGATGCGTGTGCGTATGTACGTAGAGAGAGAGAGAGAGAGAGAGAATGACTCCCACTATAAATCACACTAAGCCATATATTTTCCCGTTTTATTATCAGCCGTACTGAAAAGCCCACCAATAAATAAACGACATGGTAGGAACAATGACCTTAGTTCCGGATAAAATGTTTGGCGCTGAACTCCATTTGGGGGGAAATGTACCAAACTGAGGGGAAAAAAAGTGGGAAATATTACTGAGAACCTGGTCACACACAGGTTTCAATCGGTTATTGTGGCTCTGGAGTTTTGTAGCATCCCTTATTTCCTTAGCTGTTTAATCTGTATATTAAACCTCAGTCTCTTCTAGTGAGTTACAGAGGCAAGTTCTGTCAAATTACAACGATATAGATAGCATACAAGGGAATGTTAAGGTGTAATGAACAAACTATATCGCTAAGTCAGTGGTTGCTACAAAGCCAACCATGCCACTCAGAATACGAGTCTAAGGTAACGTAAATTATCCTATCGTGTAGGTCTGGGTGAAATGTGCAAAAAAACACCCCGTGTCGTTAACTCCTTCAAGCCGATAACGCGTTTTGTATTTTAGTCAAGTTGTCTTTAGTCGAGTGCACTCAGCCTAGGGGAGGCTTTGAACTGGAGGGGTTGGATATGGCCTTCATTATTATTATTAAACCAGGGGGTTTTCGTAATCTGACTAAAATCGTCCGTAGGTAACATTTTCAATATGAGAGGTGTTCTGGTAATGAAGGGGTTAAGCCACGGTTTGGGCATCCTGTTTCTAAATGCCAGACACAACGCGGGTGACAGCGAGAAGCCCTATGACAAGTCTGTGGTTAAGGATGCTATACTTTTGTTCCCTTGAACAGGGCGTAAAGTTGCCATCTCTCCATCTTGAATATTGAGCTGTAACAATACACAAGTAGGGAATGTGAAGGTGGATGGAATAGTTGGTGAGTGGGGTGTGCCTGCTGAGATAGATGAGAACGGCAGTGCGTTAGTGGACATTTGTGCTGGGAGGGGGTTGGTGATAGCCATTACCCTCTTCAGGCACAAAATGATCCACAGGTATACATGGCGAATGATGAGAAGGTGGGTGGTGAACTGAATGAAAGGAAGGCAATGACTGATTATGTGTGTGTGGATGAAAGGATGCGAAAATGTTTAATGGATGCAAGAGCTTATAGAGGTTGGGGGAGTGGACTTTCTGACCACTACTTGGTGGTGGCCAGAATCAAGGTCCAATTAGGATGGAGAAATAAAAGAAGGGAAGGACGGGAAGAAGAAGTATTTGTAAGGAGAGTGGAAAGGTTACAAGAGGATGAGAAAAAGGCAGATTATAAGAGAGAAGTGGAGGAACGATTGGGCAAATATGAATTGGAGCAGATGGGGGTCGTGGAAGGTGTGTGCAGGATATTTACAGAAGAAATATATGCATCATGTGATGTGGTGTGTGGGATGAAGAGAAGACGGAGGGGGGGTGCAAGGAACAGCTTGGTGGAATGAAGAGGTGAAACAGGCTGTGGCACAAAAGAAGAAAGCATACAATGAATGGATGAGAAATAGGGGCGTGAAAGAAGTTGAGAGGTGGAAGAGAGAGTTATATGTAGAAAGAAAGAAAGAGGTGAAAAGATTAGTAAGAGAGAGTAAGAAGAGAGTGGATGAGGAATTTGGAAGGAACTTGAGTGTAAAGTGGAGGGACTGTAAGAAAATGTTCTGGAAAGAGGTGAAGAGAGTAAGACAGGGTGGTAGTGAAGTTAGCAGGGGAGTGAAAGATAAAAATGGTAGATTACTAGTAGAGAAGGGAGAAAAAGTGAGCAGATGGAGAGAACATTTTAAGGAATTGTTGAACATAGAGGATGGAAGTAATGCGAGTATAAGTGGCTGAGGAATGGCTGGGAGGAGGAGGGAGATGAGAAGACAGAAAGAAATCAGTAGGATAGAAGTTGTGGAAGCAATGAAGAAAGTTAAATTGGGGAAAGACCCAGGAATTGATGGAGTGTGTGGTGAAATACTGAAGTATGGAGGAGAGATAGTAGTAGAATGGATGTGGAAAATGTGCAGAATGGTCTGGGATGAAGGTAGAATCCCGGAGGATTGGAAGTCAGGTATAATTATTCCCTTGTACAAAGGAAAAGGTGAAAAAGAAGTGTGTGGTAATCATAGGGGCATTTGTCTTCTCAGTATAATAGGAAAAGTGTATGGTAGGATACTTATTGACAGAATTAGAGAAAGAACAGAGGAATTAGTTGGAGAAGAGCAGGGAGGCTTTAGGAAGGGAAGAGGTTGTGTAGATCAGATATTCATTCTTAGAGCTTTAGTAGAAACGTTTCTAGAGAAGGGAAAGAAGTTGTATGCGGCGTTCATGGATTTGGAGAAAGCATATGACAGGGTGGATAGACAAGGATTGTGGAAAGTATTAAGAATATATGGTGTAGATGGGAAGTTGTTGAATGCTGTGAAGAGTATATATGATGGTGCTAAGGCTGCAGTGCGTGTGGATGGTGAACTGAGTTAATTTTTCTCTTTGAAGGTTGGGTTGAAACAGGGATGTGTCAGGTCTCCATGGTTGTTCAATCTGTGCATGGATGGGGTAATAAAAGAGGTACAAGGTAGGGTAGTAAGATGTTGGAGTGGCCTTGGTGAGAGAGGGTAGTGTTTGGAAACTCCCTGTACTGTTGTTTGCAGATGATACTGTGTTGTTGAGTGAAGACGAAGGAGAGCTGCAAGGCTTGGTGGATGAGTTTGGGAGAGTGTGTAAGAAACGGAATCTAAAGGTGAATGTAGGGAAGAGTAAAGTGATGGTCTTTGAGAGAGGTGAAGTCAGTGAATGTTCAGCGAGGTTGGATGGTGAGGAATTGGAAAATGTGAGTACGTTTAAGTACTTGGGTAGTGTGATGAGTAAGGCTGGAGGTTTGGAGGGTGAAGTGCTTGAAAGGGTACAGCAGGGAAGAAAGGTTGCTGGTTCTTTGAAAGCAGTGATAAGAAACAGGGAAGTGAGCATGGAAGTGAAAAAGTTACTACATGACAGTATTGTGATACCAACTCTAATGTATGGAAGTGAATCTTGGACGTTGCTGGAAGGACACAAGTCAAGAGTGAGAGCAGTGGAAATGAGTTATTTAAGAGGAGCCTGTGGAGTCACATGGAGAGACAGGCTGACAAATGAGGATATAAAGGAACGTTTTGGTGTGGATGTGGATGTGTTAGGAAGCGTTAGGAGGAATACACTGAGGTGGTTTGGCCATGTGGAGAGGATGGAGGGTGAAAGACTGACGAAGAGAGTGTATGTGAGTGAGGTGGAAGGGGGAAGAGGGAGGGGGAGGCCGAGGATGAGATGCAGGGATGGGGTTGAGAGGTATATGAGAGAGGGGGGTGTGAGTTGGGAGCGGGGCAGTGAAATGGAGGGGGACAGGGCGACGAGGAGGCGATTTGTTTGTGGCCACCCCGAACGGGATTGAGGCGTCTGGCAATAGATAGATAGATAGAACAATACACTCTCACATGATGCTAGTCACGAAGAAGTGCTATAGAAAGGGTGGAAAACCGTAGCTTTGTCTTTTTCTGGTATTGGACTACGTGAAAAAGGCTGGTAAAGGGCGAATATGTTTCAGGTTAGTGTAGAAGAACAAATGTTTTTCAACAATTGTGTATTAACACTGTCGAATCCAGTTAACGCCCATGAATTACGTAATGTAAAAATAAGTAAATAAAAGAAAATGGGAACAGATGATTCTTTGTTATTCCATTTTAGCAGCGTAGGAGGGCCAAAAGATAGGCTAGTGTAAAGATAGTTTAAACTTTAGATCACCCAACTTCCCTGACAGCGCTTAAGGTGACAGGGAATCCGTCAGCCGCCTCTTAAATCTGAAACTTAGCGGATTAGCACACTCGTTCTTTCATGTTTGACCAATATTAATGATGTCACCGAGGCACCCAGAGGAATTTTGTATATACCTAAGGATCTTGGCCTCAGTGTTATGTTTAGAGCGTACTGTAATGCATGTGTTAGCTGGAGTTTAGGTACAAACAGTTCGTAGTGGCAACAGTACTATTTCAGTATGATGTCACACTTTGCTCCTTCCTAGTCGAATCGCCACTCGTGGATGAATAATGGAGAGAGAACCTCCACAGCAGATCTACGACACTGCAACACATGTATATCCAACGGTGCACATGAGGCGTTGACTAGGACTTCTGAGTGTTGTGTGGATCTGAGCGGCGAAGTGAGCACTGGTGACAAGGTCTTGGGCAAATTTCCTGTCACAGCGACTAATGGAGGGGAAAGCGGGTCTTCAGAATATGGATCGATAGCCGAGAAGGGTGGGAGGGTGGGCAAATTGCCAGTCCTAATGATTAATGGCCCATCAGAGCTGAAAGAGTTCATTTTCTGTCGTGAGTCTAGGCCATCAAGGAGGCAGACTGGTTATTTACCCTTAAATGCACTGGCCCCTCTGAATGAAGTATTATAGGAATGGCAGTTACCGCTTTATTTTGTTCGTTATCTTGAGAAAAAGAAGAAAGTGACGGTGACGGTGACGGTGATGAATGATTTTACATGCCCTGTCCTTAACTTCTCCGGCATCACACTGAGGGAATGGATGATGATGGTGATGACGATGATGATGATGATGATGATGATGATGATGATGATGATGATGATGATGATGATGATGTTGATATAGCATGACTCCTGTTACCACTTGTCACCCTGTATCCTACCACAGACTGCTGGGTGAAAAGATGGTGATAATGATAATAATAAAAAATACATAATAAAACAATAACAACACCAACAAGTATGTTGACAATGACAATAACGCTTTCATTCTCTCGTAGACTGCCCTAGGGAGTTGTTGATAATGATGATGACGATGTGGCATGAATAATACTGGACATGTTTCTTCCTCATTAATCTTATTTTATCTTTAGTTTCTTCCCTCCTCTGCTTCCTTTCCTCCTTTATTCTATCCATCTCTCCAACTTTTCCTCTATCCCCCCCTTCAGATGATTCTCTTTTTCTTCCTTTTCTCCTTCTCTTTATCTCTCCCTCACTAGAATACCCAAGGAACTGCATGAAGGTATTCTCAGTCCTTACCTTTTATCACCCTTTTTGATTCTCTTTTCCGTATCTCTTTTCTGCTCTCAGTCTCACTTTCCTCCGGACTTCATCTTCCCCTTCATTCTTTATTTTTTTCTCGATACGGCCATCCTCTTGGATAAAGTTTGTTTCTCTTCGGTCCCTTTTCACTTAGCGGTACAACTGAGAGTCTGGACGATTCGGCTGTTGTGTATCGTATCTCATAGGAAAAATATGGCTTTATAAAATTGTATGTCTGCTTTCTTGACCCTCGTGCAGTCGATAGGCATTAGTAGAATTTAATTATCTGTCTTGATTACTCTCGTGCAGTCGATAGGCATTAGTAAAATTTAATTGCCTGCCTTGATTATCCTCGTGCAGTCAATAGGCATTAGTAAAATTTGCCTGCCTTGATGAGCCTCGTGTAGTCGATAGGCATTAATCCCAAGCCTTCTTCTTCTTCTTCTTCTCTCGCCAGACTACCAGAGGGTTTGCATGACGTGTCTCGCTACCCGTACCTGTTGGCCGAGTTGCTGGCCGATCCCTCTTGGTCCCTGGATGACCTCAAGAAGCTGGCGGGGAAGAACCTGCTGAGAGTCATGAGGGACGCGGAGAGGGTAAGAAAAAGTTCGCTTATACCTTTTATTGCGGTAGTTTATAGTTTGTTTACACCCGGCGGTCAGTAGTTCATATACACTTCAGCAGGCAATGAAGGATGTCGAGGTGAGAAGGTCCATAATTCGTTTGCACCCTGTGGCGGGAATTGTAACTTACACCTAACGCCCGATAGTTCAAGCAAACCTGGCCGTCGATAGTTCATTTACACCTGTCGGTTGTTCATATACACCTTGGGGTCAGTAGTTCATTTACCCCTGTCGTTCAAGAGTCTGTTTACACCTTGCGGCAGGCAATAAGAAATAAACGAATAACTTGAAATTTCAGTTGATTTCTTCCTAGCCACAGACCTGAAGAGGGATGCTTGGCAGGACTGTGTATTCATTTTTTAAGTACTGTTTCTTGGATTATTTTTTCTTACATTTTCGTTATTTATTGAAGAAGTTTCCATGGAAAGTAGGTACCAGTAAAGAAAATAGAGTAAGAAAATGATATACCATAATAACATCCAGTATCAACGAAATTTCACATTCAAATATTTTCAAAAACCCAGATCAATAATAGTATTTCCTCATAATACGTCGGTGACGTGTTTCAAAATATCACAACCTTTTTATCAATCCAGCTGATGGTGTTAATTTGTGGAAATGGCAGATCAGCTTTAAAGGTACCAATGAAGCTTTAACCCCTTCAGTCCGATGACGTAGTTTGTTTTTAATCTTTCCCTTTCCTGACGAATATACTTGGCTGTAGTGAGAGATTTCACAGGAGGGGGTAGATATCGTCTCGCTTAACCCCTTCATAGTAAAAGTTACGTCCACCGAATCAAGAGGTTAATATGCATTCTGTCTGCAAATTACTTTACATTTAAGAGCAAAAAAAAAAAAAAAAAAAAAGAGGGGGGAGCGTGCTGTACATAACATATAAAGACGAATTTCTGTGTATTCAGATTTCTCAGCTTCGTGTATTGCTTATGCTTTAGAATCGCACAATTCTTTTTCTTTACACGTATTGATCTCTGAAGCCAATGTAACTACCACAATAATTTTATGCCTAAAAGGTCGACATTATATTGCAGTCCCAGAATCATGTGTGCTGCGAAAACTAATCAGTCTGCTGGTGTGAGGAGTGCAGAGTTTTAACTGCCTCAGCCTTAACATTATCTGTCAACCATCTATTGAATGTACGTACCAAAATCAAATTTCAAATAGCAAGAAAAAAGTTATGCAGGGTAGACATCGTCAACGCTGACTGAGTTGTCTCCACAACGCTCCAGAATCTGCTGGCAAAGACAAGAGAGAAGTATAACAGATTGGTCACCCTGTATTGCAAGGCGTACTTACTGGGAATGTTTGCAGGTACGTGATACCATGAGACGGCAGGGGGCAGCGCCTTTAGAGAAGGAGGTGCCACCATCGCAGCATCTGACCAACAACAACTGCACCTACAAATTTACCAAGGGCGCGGACGACTAGCCCTCGTGCCCCGCAGGTTGTTGCACCGCAATGACGGCCCACGCCACCATCTGCCTCACCCTACCATCACAGGCGGCACAACTTGCGGGCTCAACAACTCTAACTACATATTCACAAAGCATGACTGACATCTGAGGAGGGTGGGTCCGGAGATAATGGCTGTTGAAAAGGTACCTACCGGTGGAGTCCAGGACTGTTAACTCACAGATTTGTGGTGATTATGAAAATTTTTCGTACTGTGTGAGGGACACAAGGACGGCTGAGGTGAAGGTGCCACCCGGAGCCTGTACAGCCACAGGTCACAGTCAGCTTAGTAAAGGACTGTTCAATAACTTGAGGAATTTATAGATGTTACAGAAGTTATTTTCAGTTATTATAGTCGTAGAAAGTAATTTCTTTTGTAGAAATTTTGATGTACAAGGAAAGGGGATAGCAATACTGATAAACAAGACTTTTTACTAAAGGGAGCAGGAGGTTAATGTAGACAATCATAAGTTGCCAAAAACGTGTTAATGTATGATGTAAGATTGTACAGTTAAGTCAGGCAGTGGTTTAACTTTATCCTTGACAGATAATCATTGTTGTTAACACGTACCCAGCGGTATGTACCCAATGACAGTATCACAGAAGATTAATAAAAGGATGCATAATGACCACATATACAGATCACTTGCATCAAGAAACAAAATACTATCAGTATGAAAAGCACACAGTTGATTGCTTCAGCTGAAGATCCATCCCACCTTACGAACTTTACGAGTATGTTGCATCACCTTCCACCACACACACACACACACACACACACACACACACACACACACACACACACACACACACACACACACACACACACACACACACACACACACACACACACACACACACACACACACACACACACACACACACACACACACACACACACACACACACACACACACACACACACACACACACACACACACACACACACACACACACACACACACACACACACACACACACACACACACACACACACACACACACACACACACACACACACACACACACACACACACACACACACACACACACACACACACACACACACACACACACACACACACACACACACACACACACACACACACACACACACACAAATTCTTACATTACACACAAAACCCCAGTGGCAGGCTTCCTCCGCCATCCAACGCTACATTTCACAAATACACGCGTAAATATACAGCCACTACGATCATCCAGTACCTCACACCCAAAAAAGCATCTTTCGTGAACCATCAGAAGACATCCACCCCTGCTACACTACCCTACCTGGAGACAAGTGTACACTTAGCCAGACTACGGTGTGGCCACCTCCCTTCTCTGCTACAGTATTAACACAAAATTTAATTCACTGCAATGTATCTCACTCCCAGAACAACATTACCTCAACAAATATTTTTGTTAGCGTCCAGTTGACATGGGTGGTTTGCTGCAGTATATTGAGGTCATGCCCAGATGAGCCTGGCGATGTAACAACAACAACAACAACAACTACTACTACAACAACAGTAGCAGTAACAGTAACAACAACAACAACAACAATAGCCCTTGTGCGTCTGTGGCACACTTTCAGCTGAACAAAACCGTCTGGCGTCACCTATAACAGAATACCCCAGTTGTCTCGATCAGGAGAGTTTTACAGCAGAAAAACACTGATAAGGAATGCCACCAGGTGTGCAGGTTGTGCTGGTGTTTCAGGTTGTGCTCTCATACGTTTAATTCTGATATTATTATCCTAGCACAACGGGACAGCTCTAGTATTCTATTCCAGTTGACGACAGACTTTTGTACTGGTAACCCACATAGTCGGTACAACCCTTCTAATAAATATGTCCCACATAACGCCAGACGATTTTATTCTGCTGATAAAGCTAGAGGAGCTTGGGCGTCTATACTGATAACCATTAACTCAAAACAATTCTCTCATTATATCCAGTACGCCAAACGCATTCAACTGAGAGTGAGTGTCAGGTGCCTGAGTATTGCGGCTAAAATATCTGTTAGAATTATGGCAACAGCACGCCCTTGCCCACGAATAGGATGGATGGACAGTGTGAAGAGAGCGCTGGATGCGAGAGGGATGTCTGTTGAGCAAGGAAGAGTGGCTGTGCGTGACAGAAATAAATGGAGAGAAATTGTGAATGAATAAGTGATGACGCAGCCCTGAGGGGATATTCTCCCGCATTTGGTCTGATCAGCTAGTCAGGTCAGGTGCGGGTAAGGGGATGGGTCTGTTATGATGTGGCAGGGGTAAACCAGTTCTGCTGTCGGGCCCTGCTGTGGATGTCACTGCTTGCATTGCGCAGTTGACCCTTGTGCAGTGTGATGCGGTGAGGATCTGTCCGTTCTCCCCTTTGGGGCTAAGATGCGAATGAATGTGTTTGAATGGATGAGTAAATGGAGAGTGAGTCGTCCTGTTTCGGCTACCTCCCTTTCCTTGGGGGAAGCAGCCTAGGTATATAGATAGATAGATAGATAGACCAGTAAGACTGTGAACTGGAGGGAGTAGATACATCCTTTATCAAAATGTTCGGTGGGAGAGATGTTACTTAAGCTTGATATAACCGTTGGGTAGTTACATGTATCAAGGAAAGAAATACGTCATTGGAGAGAAGAGATTAACCCGAATATGAACCGCTCTCTGTCTCTGTCTGTCTGCCTCTGTGTGTGTGTGTGTGTGTGTGTTCGGGATTTCCCCTCATTAAGTAAAACCCTATATTGTCAGCGTGAATGATATGCCTGCGAGAGTCCGTCAGAGTTACAACGTTAATCAAGAGTTTCTAATATTCTCTAAATGCATCTTGCAGAAGCTTCCAGTAACTTCTTGGGTTTCATAACTGTGTACAGAGCCACGCCGTCACTCTGGCTGGGACGGTGTAATCCCTATACTTCTTTCACCTTAACCTGGCCCAGATTTTCGTGAATTGGTAGCTTATTTCACGTAGCTCTGTGGTAGAATAAGACAGCGGTACAGCTCTACATCCTTTTCTCTTTCTGTCTGTTTCCCTGTCTTTCTGTTTATTTGCCTATTACTCTTTCTGTTTCTCTGTTTGTTCTATCAGTCTTTATCTCCGTCTGTCTGTCTCTGTTTCTTAATCGCGCTCTAGATATCCTGACTAGAAGCTTTACATTTTAAATCCTTATCCATGACTCTCACCATATTCTAGTTCTAGTCTGTCACCACAATTCGGCATTCAGGTTGGAGAGAAAGCAGTTTTAGGTCACGTTTAAGTAAAAAGAGTATAGTATCATTCCCTTACGATGACTCTCTTTGTACTGAATTCTTGCGGCCTCCTGACCCTTTTACCCAGAGCAGAATATAATGTTCGTATAGAAGAGATTAATGATGGTAATATCTAACTCCTGGATGTGGACTTCTTTTGGAGTCTACATTCCACCTTTCAGTTCCAGGTTTACGCATGCGAACATTAATTTCAAACACTGCTGTATTTAAGAATAATTTATTACACGTTCATTTGGTACAATAGAAAATGATAATGACAGTGAATATATATTCATGGTAATGATAATATTCTTAATAATGATAATAATAACTACAGTATAATACAGTAACAATAACATTAATCGCTAAAGGTAATAGAATAATGATTCTCTCTCTCTCTCTCTCTCTCTCTCTCTCTCTCTCTCTCTATCTATCTATCTATCTATCTATCTATCTATCTAACATAATATCTTTGTACAAAACATTAAACAGATCAACTTATTAGCATCTTGAAACTCCCTAATAAATAAATAGATAAATAAATAAGTAAATGAAGTTCTTCTGAAAGTTCAGATAAGTGAGAGTAGTCATGTAAATCTAGTTTGCTCAAATATGACAAGGATCCCTAACCCTTTCATTTCGGCTGATGGCCAACTGTAACCAGACTGGATTATCCATTTGATCAGTAACCAAGGAGACTCATTTATACCTCACAGCAAGAGCTCATTGATTTTCATGGATCCACAATGTTATATTTATGTTGTGGGGTTGGCCCAGTTCCGTCAGGTGATGTCCAGCCTGGTTCTGTGTTTGTCTCTTCAAGTCACACTTCGCATCCCTAATGTTCCTTTTTTCCGTCTAGTTTATGCAGGTTTATCTTCAGACAATTTTTATCGGTTCAAGAGGGACTTCTCGACCTGGAAGGGTTAGATCTAGCTTTAATTAACCCCTTCACTGCTAGACCTCCTTCCTAACTTTAAAAATCGTCCGGATGTAAGTCGACTAAATATAAAATACCTTATCGGATTGAAGGGGCTCATATTCCTGCCACCTGTTCTCTGACTCTGCATTACCTATGGAGATTCCGGGATTTTTTTTTTTCTCCTCAAATGTTATCACGAACCAAATCTTATCCTATCTATTCCTGTAGCTCTGCACAGAGGATCGTGTTGGACACATTTCATTGTTAACTGAAAGGAGTGCCGTAACGTTTGGACCTATGAGTTTCGCGACTACTAGCTCGTAGAAGAAGGGCGGGATGTCAAATACTGTCCCACCAAAATCCCACAAACAGCAACTCTGGGCAGTAAAAGGCTAATAATTTCATGCCAGTGACGTAGTTTTTAGCTTAATTTTGCAATCACCTGGCAGATTTACTCAGCATAAGAGAGGCATTTCGAAATGTTGGTTGTGGTCGTGTGTGTGGGTGGGGGGAGGGTTTACATGTAGCTTTCACTAACCTTGTCAGTACAAGACATCTCTCCTAGGTTTAATTTCGCCTGGCACTAGGAAAAATACCCTCCCCCCCAAAAATAAAAATCACCAGATTGAAGAAAATAAACCAACGGCATTGCAGCCGAGGGACTGGAACCTGTACGTCTATCCAATGGGGTGGTCGGAACAGTCACACTCCGGGCCCCCGTACCCCTCAGCACACGCCTCCTTGCAGAACTCAGCCAGTGGGTCCAGTGTGGTGGTGGTAGCGCTTTCTTCTTGCATCTTTCTTCCCTTCCCGACACTTTTCTGCTGTCCCAGTTTCTCGTTCTGGACATCTAGGATCTTGTTCGGATTTTCTTGGCGTAAGCTTGGCTTATTTTCTTCGCTTTCGGTGGTCTCTGGGCTTTCCTGGTTTTCACTTGGCTTATTTTCTTCGGTTTTGGGAGTCTTTGGGCTATCTTGACTTTCGATTGACTTATTGTCTTCAGTTTTGGTGGTCTTTGGGTTTTCTTGAGGCTCGCTTGACTTATTTTCTTCTGTGTTCTTGGCCATTGGTCTCTCCTGTGCTGTCAGTGCCTCATTTTCGTCAATTCTGATAGCATTTTTGGTTTCTTGTGAGGGTTTGGGCTTGATTTCGCCATTTGCTGGAGTGCTTTGGCCTTCTTGCGACATTTCAGACTGGTCATTGGTGTTAACAGCTGCATTTTCGCTGATTTTATCTCCCATGACAGGGATGACGCCATCCGGGGAATTGTGATGATTGTGGTAGTTGTGGTCATCCTGAGGCTCGTAGCAAGGTGCAGCTGCTACCATTGCTACCAGCACCACCAGCAGTCCTGCTTTCACCAACATTTCTGTAACAATAATAGTGTATTAGACTTCTGTGTTTGTTAAAGTAAACGAATTATTTTGCAGACTGGTTCGAAGTTTTATAAATAACATAAGGCCCACCAACACGTCATAAAACACTGCTACTCCTACCATCCTGTGCTATCCCTGGCATATCACTATAGCGACAGTGGCGATTGTGTCTAAATGGCGACACAAAATTCTCTTTTTTACCCCTTCAGCCAGAGGACGTTATTTCAGTTTTGTTCTTGTTATTACTAGACAGTTTTACTTAGCTGAAGAGAAAAGCTAAATAGTGATGGTTGTATCTCCCGGTTCAAAAAATCTTCCCTTAACCAAAATGAAATCATCAAAAGGTAGTGAGAATGAAGTATATGTGATTGTGTTCACCTCTTGTCCTATTACTCTCCCCCCCCCCTCTTCCCACTTAAATAAAAGCAAGGGGAAAGAATGGGGTTTCCAGAACTCAAGAAACTACCTTGTCACAATTTGTTTAAAACTCCCACTATGATGTATTTTTCATTTTAATCAGACCACCACCAGGCAATCTTATACGAATTAGGATGGACATCTAACTGTAAAAGGGTTAGTGAAGGCTACATCTACCCCCCCCTCCTCTCTGAAGGTCGCCCCTAAGCTGAATAAAATCGTCTGGAGATCGCAAGGATAAAATAAACGGCACACCACTGTACTCGATGGAATAACGTCGAATACTGTGTGCAAGACAAGATAGAAACATTAACGTCACTGTGGAGTTCGTTTGACTAAGACAAGAGGGTAAGGTCACAGGGGGAAGATGAGAGGAAGGTCGAATAGGTACAAAGCACATACAGTGAAACAAACGACAACAGTAATGTAAAATAGTGGTAGCAGACAGTGAAATGGTGTCAGTTAGGTTATTTGATTGCTCTGGGCAGGCGTTACTTTGTGAACGTCCATTCTACAAACTCAGTGGCACTCAGAGGACTCACGCACACAACAGGACGCCTTCCAGTCATGAAGTTATACTATTTTTACTCTAACTTGACCTAATATTGCCATTCTCTTAAGCTTGAATGCTGAGCTGTAGCAATACACCAGCACAAGAATATGATGCAAATCATGAAGAAAAGCAATGGAAAGGATGTAGGGCCGCAACATTGTCTTTTTATGCTACTGAACTACGTGAAATAAGCTGGAAAAGGACGAAGATCTAAGTCAAGTTAAGGTGAAAAGAGTATGGCACCAAACGACTGAGCCACTTAGTGCCCGTAGCAAGTAGGTAATCCTCATGTCCTCTTCCCCAACCCCCCTCGAGAGGTTAGGTAAAGTTATATCAGTGGGTCACCATTCAGGTTGGCTTTGCGAGGTTTCGTGATACTTCTTCCTCGGCGATTTATTTTGTCTAGTCCCCCTTATTACTGGTATCTTCTCCTATGCTACTGATCCACTGTTACTATGTACTCATTAAAAAAATCCACCAAAAAAACATATGAAGGTACGATAAAGAACACATATTGCTTAGGAAGACGTACCACGAAGGGTCAGTTGCCAACGAAAACACGGCTCAATGACCAAGGAGAGTACAGAATCATCCTATACTTCTTGATTGATATACAAAATATCAGAGGAAAATGTTTAAATTATTTTACTTTACAGGCGTGACAGCGTCGTATCTCTTGTTCTTTCTGCGAAAACAAATCTGAGTTGTGAGAATGGGTCTGTGATGTATATAAACTGAGGACTCACAAACAACGACGGCCTTCACATATGTCAATGTTTGCAGCACTTACCGGCACTCGGGTAGCTGGTGTCCTTCTCAAACGCTGTAGTGGTGATCAGCTCTCCTTTACGCAACGTTAAGCTAAAGCTTGATTGATGAATGAAACTGGTACAATATCTTGAAATTAACGAAGATATCCCCAGACCGCTTCCGCTGCAAAATGGCTGTCCTTTTTCTACTTTTGAGCTCACCGCTTCCTTGACATGGATTTCAAAATGTTTGGCCTTCTTGTAGAAACGAGACTTCAGTGGCGCTACTTTCTTGACCTGGAGCTCAAACTCTCAGGCTTTCTTTTGAAATACGGCATGAATGACGAATGCAGCCAAAGAAGCCAAAATTAAGCCAGAACCGACTCCTGCGAGATGGCTATCAGCTTTTAATTCAGTTTCGGAATGTGTGACTCTCCCAGCTTCCCAGGCCTTATATATGCCTCATCTCCGGCTTTTTTTTTCTTTTTTAAGACACTGTGATTGTTATCGATTCAATAATCTCTTGAGCTGTGACGTCATTGGCTTAGAGTGGATTAGGCGCCGTCTGGTCGTGGAGTCGGAAGCCCTTTCATGTAGATTTGAAACACCTGCCGTTCAATCGGTTAATCTCTCTCTCTCTCTCTCTCTCTCTCTCTCTCTCTCTCTCTCTCAAAGGCGTCCGGAGTGGGGGACATTGGGGGGCAGTTGGCCCCCCTTGGTATTCGACGGCTTCAGTTCTTGTTCAAGGATGACTGAGTGATTTGAGTCGAATCATGCATTCTGTCACTATGCATTTGATGTACAGTAAGTCATGTAACTCATGTAAGTATATGCCTATGCCTGTTTGGAGTGTGTGTATGTTGATATAACCGCACAGATATGTATAATTTCTTTTGTTTTGCCTCCCCTTACAAAAAATCCTGCGGACGCCCCTGCTCTCTCTCTCTTTCTCTCTCTCTCTCTCTCTCTCTCTCTCTCTTGGCCAACTACGGCAGTTTCGCATTTTGGGAGCGGTAGGTACGTTATGGAAAAGTAGGTAAGGAGGTAGGAAAGGAGGAAGGGAGGTACTGTACGTAGGTAGGTAGATAGGTAAGTAGATAGGAGCGTCAGTAGACAGAGATGGAGGGAAATAAGCTGGTACGGAGCTAGATAGGAAGGTAGTGAAGTAAGCAGATAGGTAAGTGGGAAGGAATGTATGTTGGTAGGAGAGCAGGGAGGCAAGTAGGTCAGTTGAGAGGACGTAAGTAGGAAGGTAGGTGGGCTGATATGAGGTACAGTACGTAAGTAGGTCGAAAAGTAGTTCGGTAAATGATCCGCTATTGAAACGTAGGTAGGTGGGAAGGTAGATAGGTAGGTAAGTAGGTAGGTAGGTGGGTAGGAAAGGAGGTAAGTAGGTAGGGAGGGAGGTAAATATGTAGGTAGGTAATATGGAAGCTAAGTAAGTGGACAGGAAAATGGAAACGTAGATAGCAAGGGAAGAAAGTTTAGAGAGAGAGAGAGAGAGAGAGAGAGAGAGACAGAGACAGAGAGACAGAGTACTTGAGATCATGTGCGTCATTGCGTTTACGTGCTATGGTGACGCACACAGGCTATTTATACACCTGTCTTCAAGTACTTCCTTTCTCCCTGCGTACACACACACACACACACACACACAACCATCATATTTATCATACATTATCATCATCGTCACCACCACCACCACCGCCACCATCACCCTCACCACCACCACTATCATCATCATCATCATCATCACCATCATTATCATCGTCATCATCACAACGGGAAGGAAACCACACAGTTACATAACTATCAGGAGTGGCAAATAAAAAACTGACCACCTCCCTATTCATGTAAGATGAGGTTAAGGTCAAGTGTTGTGCTGCTGTACCACAGGACGCAAGATCCATCCCAGACTAGGGTTGGTCCTAATTTAAAGAATGATCTGAATCTTTAAAACCGACTTCACTAATCTTCCACAAGACTCATCAACATGACCTAATAATAACCCCCAAATACCATCATGCCAGTCTTGAATAAGATATCTCTAGCATGTATTCAGTATTGACGGTGGGCATTAGCGCTGAATCGGTGGCATAATTATGAAAGTGTGTGACACGTAAGAGAACTGATAGGTGTCAGGGATTTTTATATTAGATTTGTACGCAGAATCGACATATCATCATCATTATCATCATCAGCCTTTACAAGTCAACTGTTGAACAAAGTTCTCCAACCTTCTCCACGAAATCCTTGACTGAGCCAGTCTTTGCCACATTTACCCTGCAAATTTCTCTATCTCATCTCTTCACCTCCTGTCTGGCCTTTTTCTGCTACGCTTACAATCTCATAGTGTCCAGTCAGTGAACCTCTTGCTCCGTCGGTTATCCCTTATTTTTGCTACACGGCCTGCCCACCTATATTTCTGTTCTTTTATAACTTCTATAATATCTTTGACCTTAGTTTGCCCTCTCATCCAAGTTGATCTTTTCCTGTCTCTTATATTGACCTTTCCATGGTTCTCTGTGAACGGTTAATTTATGTTCCATCGATTTTGTAAGTTTCCACGTCTCACAATCGATATATATATATATATATATATATATATATATATATATATATATATATATATATATATATATATATATATATATATATATATACACACACACACACACACACACACTTAAAGCTGTCCTGCTACAGCAGATGACGCCTGCAATACTCTCATTGTCTTTGGTGCCAGCGTGTGTGATTGTGCGGACTAATCCTGGATCTGCAAACTGCCACACAGTCGGCACGTCAGGTCTGGGTTTGCTGGGAGTCCTCTGTTTTGGTTGTGCCTCCATTGTCTACAGTATAGCTTTATATTCTTCTCTGGCCAGGTTCCGAGCTTCCTCGATATGGATGATTCCTTCATTGCAGTGGGCTCTCCATTGTCTCATGTCAATGGCATTGGTTTCAAGATCTTTTGGTACTATGTGCATTTCTTCAGAGTTGTCTATATTTGATCTTTATATCTCTTCGCCTGACCCCCTGGGTTGCGATGTGCTGCAGGGGGTGGGCCATACAGAACATGACGGGGAAGGGGGTGCTCAGGCATGCAAAATACTTGCCCGACCCATCTCAGCTGCTTTTTAGCCAGCGTGTGAGCGTGGTTTCTATGTTTGTTGACTTTGGCTGCTAGGGAATTAGTGAGTGAGGGACTTTATCGTCATATGCGAGTCCTATGATGCACTGAAAACATAGGGTGCGAAATGACACGAGCTGCTTGATGTGACGCTGGTAAGTACTTGTAGTCCAGGATTCAACACCCTGTAAGAGGGTGGAGAGGTATACAGCAGCATATACTGATGTCTTTTCCTCGATTCTGAAGTTGGTGTTTTCAAAGACTCTGGATCTGAGACGTCCAAAAGAGGCAGAGGAGTGGCTGATTTGTGCAAGGACTTCTGCATCAATGTTATGTTCATCTGTGAGCAAACATCAGTGGTAGGCAAAGTTTTCCACCTGTTTTACATTTTCTCCATTTATCTGAAATGCAAGAGGCTCTGCTGGGTTGTTTCTCTGAGATATTAATTTTGTATTATTTACATTATTTCGAAGCCCCATTACATGGTATATGTTGGAAACGATGGTGAGACTCTGTTGTAGGCTTCTAGGGTATACGCAAAACCAACACAATCATCAACGTATTGTAGCTCTAGAAAATGAGCCATTTCAGTCTTTAATTGTGCTTGATGACTTCTGAGATTAAGTAAATGACCGTCTAGATGGAACTGGATTTTTATTCCCTCATCAGGCTCTATTTGTTGGTGACTTAGTAGGGTGATATCAGTGAGACAGATGTTGAAAATGACAGGAGCCAGGACACATTCTTGCGTAGATTTGCTCCCACTTTTGGACACAAGAGCATTCATTTTGTCAAACAGGCTCTTCTGGATGGTAAGAAATTTGTTTGGAACTCCAAATTTTGAAAGAGCATTCCATAAAATTTCTCTATTGACAGTACAGTACAAATGCTTGAGCAAGATCGATGAATGGAATATGCAAGTCACAGTTCTGCTTCTGGCATTTTTCTTGTATTTGTCGGGCAACAAAGATCACATCATAGGTACTTCATTCCTTCCGGAATCCACATTATGTTTCAGGAAGCGTTTACTCAATGAGATGTTTTGTCAGTCTGAATAACATTATCTTGGCTAGTTCTTTGCTAGCATTCAGAAGGAGGGAGATGCCTCTGCTGTTGTAACAGTTTGAACGGTCCCCTTTCTTTTTGAAGAAGATTACAATATTAGAAGTGAGCTATTTAGACGGAATTCGTTCTTGGTTCCAGCTAGTAAGTATGAGAATATGGAGGCGCTGGTAGAGTAAATGGCAACCCTCTTTGATTAGTTCAGATGGTATGCCATTAGGGCCAGGGCTTTTGTTATTTTTTTAGAGACCAGATGGCATGGACAGTTTCTGCAAATGTAGATGGGACATCGAGCTCTGTCGCTTGCAGAGCATTTGGGATGTTATCAAAGATTAAGGAGCTAGAATGAGCCAACCAGTAGTTAGTGCTCTGTTCTTCATTGTAAGAAGGTCATGTATACTCTCAGCATTTTCATCAAACCAGTCTTTATGGTGACGACTGAAGACACATTGGGTTTCTTCAGTGCTTTGAAGCAGTGTCTTAATGTTCAGTCACTCTGCCTCTTGGTTTGCTGCATTGTTGTTTGAGTTAAGTGGTGCGCATTGAGAGAGCTTGTCCGTAATAGTGTTGTGGAAGGTGATACAAGTTTCCGCGTCCTTCATAATACTACAGTTTGGTTTCATGGAGGATAGTTCTATGGCGTATTTTAGGGCGTGTGATTAGATGCAGTTTGCTGAGTATAAAGTTCTGATCTGTTGGGCAATCAGCACCTCTCATAGCTCGGGTTATAAGAACTATTCTTCGATCTCGCTGCCTTACAATGACATAGTCATTTAGGTGCAAATGTTAGATTGCGGGCATCCATGTGGTCTTGTGTTTATTCTTATGTTGAAAAATGGTGTTGGTGATGACCAGACTGTGTTCCGAGCATAAGGAATGCAGTCTAAGGCCATTGTTGTTCATATTACCAACAAAGGTGATTATCTTTTCCGATTCTAGCAATTAAATCTCTAAGCAGGATGAGTTTGTCATTATGTGGAATTAACTGAATGGTAGCATCCAGAGAGGAATCTTTGACGGTGTCCTCGGAGTCAAGCGTTGGGACATAGACACTGATGAGTGTTGCATATTAGCCTTTAGAGAGTGGTATGCTTTAGGACATCAGCCTCTATGATCTGCCCACAGGTGTACTTGGATTTTCTGTAGTCGGTTGCTTCGGACTGCAAAGCCAATACCATGCTTTTTTTTTTTGTTTTACGTTGTCTGGGTATCCCCTCCATATTTTATTCAGTTGTGCTCTCCTGAGAGGCAAGTCTCAGACAAGGCAACAATGTTAACTTTACATCTTTTCAGTCCATGGGGAATGAGGGCAGTTCTACGTGATCGTGTGTCTTGGTCAGTCTCAAGCAATTATATTCCAGATAGCAAGGGTCGGAGGGATTCACTGTTTTTTCGACTGCATTGTGAGATGCCTTAACAGACGTAGTTACCTGCCCAGGTGATGTCGAGCAGCAAATGTTTAGGTTACATTTTCTAAACCCCTCCCCGTCAGGGGTAAGCAGTTGGGCGTCCGTTTCCAGCTGCTTAGTCGCACTGGACGCAGCCGAAGGCATGACCTGCTCCTTGCGTCACGCCGTTTACCACTGGGCCTGTGTCACCTATGTACAGGACTCGGGCTAGAGACTTCTAGCCACATCCTTGATCTGTCACCGTCACCCTATCCTGTCGCCCTAGGTCTTTTGATTTTCATGGAAAAGAGCTGTTGCCTTTCCTGACACTGAGAGGGTTCTCCCTCCATGCTAAGGGGTCTTTGTATGCGGCATGTATTAGGAGTGCAATACTGTATGGTAGTGAGACCTGGGGAGTAAAATGAGAGGATATTCGAAGGTTCAACCATGCTGAAATGAAAGAGATTTGGTGGATGTGCAGTACGTTCTTGAATGCGAGGCCTGAAGGGGCTAGGTCTACAGTGGAAGAGTTGAGAGGAAAGATAGGACTTGAGTGTATTGTTGTGATGAGGAGGGGTAGACTGAGATGATTTGTGCTTGTGAACAGGATGGGGGATGACAGTTGGGTGCAGAAAGAATAGTGTGAACGTTGGGTGTGGGGTTGCGAGAAGACGAGGTCATACAGCATGACCTCAGGGATAAGAGAGTGAATAGAAAGCCTACCAGAGATCAAGCAACATGGGAAGCTGCAATTAGGTGATCAAGGCAGACGCATGCATGCATGTTGGAGCATTTGTAAACGAAACGAAAAGAAACGATGAAATGAAATGTGAGTACATAGCAGTGGGCTTGTGCAATGAATGGATTTGGTGTGATGGTGAGGGTGAGCTGTCCTTACCACAGCACGACTTGGCCGTCCTCAGCCTATAATGGTGGCATGAAAATTCACGACGACCATCTACTGAGCAGGGTTGCAGGAGTCTGCTGGGAGTTCTCTCTGTCGAGCCCCACCCTCCATGGGATTTACGGATTTATCGTTCGGGGTTTACTCCCTAGCCTATTCAAGGGTAAACCACAAGGCAGTGGGCCTGAGAATATAGTCTGACCCCTCACTGATGACCCCTCCAGCATGGGTAACCCTGTCCTCTAGCTGAGTCCGAGGGGAGGCGGGGTATCTACCCCTGTTGGTACGGCCCACCAGATTTACAGGGTATGCAAGCCACCCACCACGACAAGATACTTCCTGTGGAGGGACACACACACACACACACACACACACACACACACACACACACACACACACACACACACACACACACACACACACACCGCTCGCTGGTGCAGTGGTAACGTTCCCGCTTGCCAACTGGTGGACGGGAGTTCGCGCCTCGCTCAGGTTGCGATAAGTTTCACTGACGAAGTGGGTGGTTACTGTCCCCCTAGAGCAAGGGGACGGGTGTGTGCGTGTGTGAAGGTCACAGCCTTGCCCTTAGATCGAACTATATGAGCTCTCAGCTCCCTTCCGGGAGGGTAAAAGCTGACCATCACGACCATCAAGTGATCCTGACCGACCCGGTGAATTACGTATATACAGTAAGTTAACCCCTGACGATTTGATTCCGCTGGGGGTGAGTCGGGAATGGGAGAACACTATATTAGTTTCATTTTAACATGGCCTATTATTGCTACCTCTACACCTTGAATACCAGATAAATACTAGAATAGAGCGCCAGTCACGAAATAATGTTATGGAGAGGATGTAGAGCCACAGTATATGGCAAAGTAATCAATCGTGAAAATTGACTCATGGGGAGAGGCAATTTCAAAACACAAGCAGAAACTAATACAGTCTCGCAGTCCCCTGTGCAACTTCCAGGCTTTGATTCGACCTTTCACCAGATGTGGCACCGGTAGGGCTCACCACCCAGACAGACGGGAGCTGTAAGGGAGGGGCAGAGCTGGGAGGCTGAGGGGTCGTGAGGAGTAGGCCTAGATGAGAGCTGGGGGGCTGAGGGGTTGTGAGGAGTAGGTAAGGGCTTGGAGGCTGAGGGGTCGTGAGGGGTAGGTGAGGGATGGTGATGGTGAAAGAGGTGGCAGAGGAATGAGAAGTGATGTCAAGGACAGGAGGAGTGGGGCTGATGGCAATACGAGAGCTGTGGGAGAAGATGTGTGATGAAGGACAGATAGAGCTGGGAGGTTGAGTGGTCGTGATGAGTGGATGAAGGATGGTGATGATGGCGATGAGAGAGGTGGCAGAGAGATAAGAAGTGTTATAGAGGACGGGAGGAGTGAATGTAAAGGCGGTGGAAAGATGAGGGGTGCAGGTGAGGATGTGTGAGGTGATGAAGATTTGTGAGGAGGGGGTAAGGTTTTTTTGCGTAATGGTGAGGATGTGGATGAAGATGAGGGTGTATGAGGATTGGGTGATGGTATGTGGGATACAGGTGAGGGTGTGATGGTGTGTGGGGCAGGGGTGAGGGTATCTTGGGTAGTGATGGTCCCGGACGGAAGCAGTGATGGCGAGGCGGTAGGGGATTTTAGTGACTGGAAACTGTAGTCAGCGTGGGTGTCTCGAGGAAGGTCAAAATCAATAACTTCTTTTGAGTTGTTGCCATAGTATCTTATACTGGATGAAGGGATCACTATGGGACAAGCGAGGTACTGAAAATGAGCATACAGTATAGAATTTGAGCTTATGTTGTCATACTAGATAAATCCCGTTTTAGTAAGGTTTGGCAGTAGGGTAAGGGTGATGGACGAATGGAATAAGCTACCTGGTGATCACAGTTGCTGCCTTTTCCATTGAGACTTTCAAGCATAGGCTTGAATGTTGGATGTAAAAACTGTCCTGGTTACTTATTCATTATATTTTTTTTCCTTTTCAGCTTTTATTACGGTAGTCTTCTTTCGCGCTTTCCTGTAAAAATTGCACGTCAGTTTTTGTATCCTGCGTGGTGTTATTTCTCACGTTTTCCTGCAGGTTTCGACTGAAGGGTTTGGCGGACAGGGGAGAGTTTTCTTTGTTATCATATTTTTATTCTAATAGTTTAATCACTCTCCTGCGCACAGTATAGAGACTAGGCCTACACTGTGCTCTTGTAGGAGCTGTCTCTCATGGGCCAACTGGCCTACTGTAGTTATCCTCACTTAGGTTTGTACGTCTTGACGTAAGACATTATCTTTCGACTGAAAGATTCTGACGCTGTAGATGTGCTGTAGATGTGCTTGCAAGTACCCGTTTGGTAATCAGTTGGTCCTTCCAAACATTTCCGAAACATTTAGATAAATTTAATTTTATCGGGCTACATGTGTGTTGGTTTGAGCAGTTTTGGTGCTGTCGGTAGTTAGTAAATAATATATGCCGTGAGTTCTGTCGGCGAGTTGTTTGTTGATATACAGTGCTTATATACATATTGCGGCAATTTGTCTCTCACATACACTGAATGTATGTGAACTGACAGATATGTATACTCTCCATTAGATTCAAAATGGCCCTGTTTAGAATATAATTCATACTGAATTTTTGATTTACTTGTTCGTAACCTAGTACTGTATGTTTCTAAGGGTACGGCACGGAATGTAAAAAGAAGAAATAATTATGTAGCCCAATTTATGGATAGGCATTTGGTATTATTTCAGAAATACACCCAACTAACGTAGAGTGAAATTCATATGTTTGTCATTTAGTTTATGCACTTTTAATAAATTTTTCTTACATTTTCATCTGTCGCAAATGTTCTTTTTAGTACTAAGTAGATCAGGAGTGGGGAGTTTTCAGTATAAAAGCCCACATTGCATAGAGGCAATGTGGGGATCCTCTCTTTGGTAACGTGCACGCTTATGAGGCGCTAGGGCCCAGGATCGGATCCTGGCCAGACCAGTGATTGATTTGTTAAGTTTCAGGTTGGTCCTTTACATTGGTTGCCAGCGGTGTGGGATGTGAGGCGAGCGCCTTGAGGGCAATGATGTTGTTGATAGCCTTACATCCCAGGCGTGAGCTGTCTGTGTGGTTCGCAGGCTACCTTCAGTGTGCTATGCTACCACGTGTGTTGGAAACTGACCAAATTAATCACCACTGGGAGGAAAGAGTGATGTAATGGGGTGTATAAAGGCTCGTGTTGCATAGAAGCAATGTGGAGATCCTCTCTTTGGCTCAGTGGTAACGTGCGCACGTATGAGGTGCAAGGGCCCAGGATCGAATCCCGGCCAGACCAATGATTAATTTGTTAAGTTTCAGTTTGGGGGCCTTTACGAGACTAGATTAAATTAGGTCAGGTTAGGCTGTTTGATTACATTAGGTTAATTAAGGTAGAGGCAATGAAAGATAGAGAGGGGAGCTGGATTTCCCCCCCCCCTCCATATCCTCTTTTTTTTTTTTTTTTTAATATATGAAGAAAAGCTTTTGCGACGAATGCTTATATGAGAGAAAATGCTTAGAATTGCATAAATTCAGTAATGAGAATATTAATTTCAGTGTCTGTTAGTTGGGTGTATTTCTGAAAATTTACCAGGTATTTTTGTACTTTTTAACAGTCACAGATTTTGAGTAAGGTATGATAGGCTAGATTATTTAGGTTAGGTAGTTGTGCAAGGTTGGATTTGGCTTGTAAGGTAAGGTTAGGTTAGGTTACAAAACCATCAGAATAATCTGGACTTTCCAAAACCACTGATTTATCAGTGGATGTTGCACAAGCCAAAGGACAAACTACAAGGGAGCGTCGTTCATAAAATATAAAAATTATATGACGTGGAGTGATTTTTATAGATGTATAATTTATTTGTTATACCAAGATTCAGCAGAAAGTAAATTTATGTTACTCAGAACACTAAGCTGGGTATGTTGACACCAGGGAAAATGACCTGATGAGGGCAATAAGTTGGTTTGGACCCGAAATCCATATATCCCCAGATCATTCCGGTTAGTTAGGGTGTGTGAGTTACAGTAGGTTAGGTTAATCGGAATGAAATAATTAATGATGGATTAACCTTGGCATTGAATAAGCCAGAAAGCCCATCATGGCCAGTTGCCATTTTCAACAGTTTGCATAAAAAACTATTTATTTTTTTTTTATTTCCAAATGATTTTATTCACCTCTCAAAGGATCAGTAGCTTTTAAGAGGTTAATGCTGGCTGTACAGTATGCTGTGTTACCTATCCAGTTTGACAGGTTACACCAAAGTTGAATAAATCTGTCGAGATAGCAAGAATGAAATGAGAAACTGTATATCAGAATGAAGAGGTTTACCAAGGAGAAAAAGTGCCATAGCATATTGCACGATACCCCACAGGTGAGCATGACGACAGCGATGGCAGTGCGTTGCATTGGTGCCAGAGATCTGCCACATGTTAGGTTCCTGCTGTCTGGTGTTTGTCAGAGACCACTCTCAACGTCATCCAGTTTTGCCGGTAAGTATATTGCCCTCTTAGACTGATGCCAATTGTTACTTACCATACTGTATATCTCGGTGTACTAGTTATTAACTAGATGCGTAACTGAGAAATCTTCAGGTAATTTTATGGCTGGTATTTCATTATATTGTGCACAAGCAGTCCAACAGGATATGACCCAGAAAGGGTTTTGGAGCCAAGGGTTGGTTGGAGTTTATTGCTTAGCATTTGGCCTCTATGCTCCTCGTGCAGTAACAAATGTTTGGATGATTCTCTGTCTGTCTGTCTGTCTTTCTAAAATGTGTGTGTGTGTGTGTGTGTGTGTGTGTGTGTGTGTGTGTGTGTGTGTGTGTGTGTGTGTGTATTTACCTATTTGTATTTACCTATTTGTAGTATACAGGAATTGAGCAATGCTCGTGTTGTCCTGTCTCCATATCCACATTTATCAAGTCTACTTTTACACACATGAATGTTTTTCTCATGCACCACCTCTTTGTCTAAGTCGTTCCATATATTTAAGTATTTACCTAATATACCTAATTGTGATATACACGGAATGTACTATGCTCGTGGGTTTCCGTCGCTGTTTCTCAATAAGTCGAATTTAACTTTAAACTCGTTTATGTTTTTAGACTGGACGATCTCTTTGTCCAGGCTATTCCATAAGTCTATACTTCTGTAAGGAAAGCTATATTTCTTGATATCCTTCAAGCAGCTTGACTTTTTCAATTTCATTCCATGTCCTCTTGTTGCTCTCTTATCCCATACAAACAGATCTTCTTTGTCAATTTTATCTACTCCCACCATGGTCCTGAACACCGCAATCATGTCTCCCCTCTTTCTCCTTTCCTCTAACGAAGGCAAATCCAGTTTTTCCAGCCTCTCTCTGTATGACAGGTCTGTCAGACTGGGGACCATCTTGGTTGCTGTTCTTTGTATTCTCTCAATCTTGTTTATATCTTTCTTTTTGTGTGGGGACCACACTACCGCTGCATATTCTAACCTGGGGCGGATCATGGCCACTATCAATTTTTTCATCATTTCCTCATCCATATAATGAAATGCTACTCTTCTGTTAGTCAAGAGTTTATAAGTCTCTCCAACTATCTTGTTAATGTGCTTTTCTGGTGACAAACTATCTTGGACCAGCACTCCCAAATCTTTGTCTTCTCTCCTTTTTGTGATTAATTCATTACCCAAAAAATAATTCAGTGATGGTCTCCTGGTACTTTTACCCATTTCCAATATTTTACATTTCTTTACATTAAATTTCATTTCCCACGTCCGGCTCCAATTGTGTATCCTATCCAAATCCTCCTGCAGTATTTTATAATCCTCAACCTCTATCTTCCTCAAGATCTTTACATCATCAGCAAACAGACTTGCATAACTGTTCACTCCATCTATCATATCATTTACGTAAATCAGGAACATTACTGGCGCCAACACTGAGCCTTGAGGCTCAGTGTGTGTGTGTGTGTGTGTATACCAGTACTGTACAATATAGGCTACTGAACAGGAAATAAGTTATTTAGAAAAACTTGATTTTGAGAAAGCATGAATAATATTCATGTTAAGAACATGAATAATTGATGTTAAAGAATATTTCAGCAGTTATTGGGAAGAGCTTACTTTGTGAAATGTGTAAGAAAGAAAATGAAAATCAGCCACAGCTATCTCTTTCACTGTGAGGCATATGCAGATTTACTGTAATGAGGGAATTAACTCTTAGCAGTAATGAAGTACAGTAATAAAAGGAAACTATATAGAATATGTAGCTGAAGCTGTAGAAAAAAATACTGAAAAGAAGAGACATAATGCTGATTATGGGAAAGGAACAGACATAATAAGGGACATAAAAAGAAAAAGGGAAAAAAGTCGCCTGTTGCAAAACGGAACTCCTGGATAGGAGAGTCTGCCAACAGCAACAACAACAACAACAGTATAGCTTTATACTGTACACTAATTCCTTGTTTAACACACTTTCTCTTAACACATTTTTCACTATAAACTGCTAATCATTGAGCAATACAAATGCTTTACACATAGTATACCATTACATATTAGGGAGTCACAATGTGTAGTGAAGGGTCAGGATTGTTAGAGTTCAGTTTAGCATTTATGTCAATATATCCTATGACCAACCTCGGTATGGGGATTCCTTAAAGGGAGTGTGGTATCATTTGTTTTTCTTTTACTTTGGTACAGCTGGGAGACCAGAATCTGAGGCACCACCCAAGAGCAAGTATAAGGACACTGTTCTCCTGCCATGCACCACCTTCCCCATGAAAATCTCTCCAGACAAGATAACAGAAAATGAGCAGCACATTCAGAAGGTGAGTCAGCATACAGCAGGTCATATTCTAGATGGCCTTGCAGACCTCATAAGACTCTTCTGTAATGATTTATTCTGGACATTATGCCTTCATATCCTCTTGTATGTTTCTGGTGCAAATTATGTCAGTATTACAGTATAATGATACAAGTAACATATTTTATATAAGGGAATGTTCAGGTGTAATATGGATTTACATTGTCTTATTATAGTAGAGCAGTCTTTAACTCTCAAAGTATGATAATGTCCATCCATCCATCATCCAATCCTACATTGCCCCATGAGGAGCATAGGAGCCCGGGGCTAGGCAGTTGGTCCCAACATTTAAGATGAGAGTGACCAGCCTCACTCATCCCTGAGTGGCATTACATGAACAATCGACCCCAACCATCCCTTGGATATAAACGTTCACCGGCTCAGTCCGACTGGAGTGCAATAATTACCCACTAAACAACCAGGCGCCAAAATTTGGTTATATGGTTACCACCCAGCATAGTAAATGGTTTCCTGGTGCACAGGAAACCATTTGGCTAGTCACTCAGTGTAGAGTCACCCACAGGCTGAAGGAAATGGAAAGAATGAAGGAAAGAAAGACAGAAGAGGGAGTGTAAAGTCACCCGTAGGCAGAAGGACAAGGAAAGAATGAAGGAAAGAAAGACAGAAGAGAATGGAAGAAAAGAAGGATGGAGAGGAAAGGGCAGACACCCGAGAGCAGCATTACATCAAGTGAGTGGATGGTGAGCTCCCCATAATGTCATGTGCTTTAATTGTAATATCTTCAGACAGTTTTATGCCAGTCAGAAAAGCACCCTGATACTGAAGAGGCTGGTAAATGTTGCATCAAACCCCTCCAGTTTGAAAAACTGCTTTAGTACTGAATATACCGGGAAGCATCTGGAAGTAGGGAGAATGAATACAAAAAGGTCTCATGCATAGGGGTTAATATGTGCTATTGTTTCCCTTTTTTTCAGTTTTATAGCATACTGTAGTTCAGCAGTGGTTACCAGTTTTAGCCGTAAATGAATTATACTGT
Organism: Coenobita brevimanus; assembly: GCF_032717465.1. Taxonomy (NCBI): domain Eukaryota; kingdom Metazoa; phylum Arthropoda; class Malacostraca; order Decapoda; family Coenobitidae; genus Coenobita; species Coenobita brevimanus. Next base: position 2,828,958 of record NC_137049.1, read on the forward strand.
AATGAAACAGTTACAGCCAGACCCATATAACCCCTTGCCAGGTCCAGAGACCCAAGTAACTGTAGTCCTCAGTATGGTATTTAACCCCTGCATTACCTTGATTTTGTTTGGCCATGTGGAGGGAAAAGAGAATAAAGATTGAGTAGGAGAGTGTGAGTGATGTGGAGAGGGGAAGGAGAGGAAGACCAAGGATGATGGGAAGGGATAAGGTAGAGATGTATGAGTGAGAAGGGGGATATGAACAGGAGAGAGGACAGAATGATGGCAAAGAACAGGATGACATGAAAGCATTTTGTTTTTGTCATGTCATTGATGGTTAAGGCATCTGGCTATAGGTAGATAGACACATAGGTATTATGGTGATATATTGTTTGTTTTATTGTATCTGCTGTCAGATTATTTTATTCACCATAGTTGAAAAATTTTCAGGTTAGATGAGGTTGTAATAGCTTGCATTATCTTCACTGCTGATGTACTCCTGTAATGTAAATATAATCATCGGAAGGTGCAGTATTGAGAATTAATTAGGAAATGAAAATTGATGGGGTTTAGGAAAGGTGACTGGCTAAAAGTAAAATTATTTACAAACTGATTTACGAATTATCTGGATGATGGTGATGATGGTGATTCTGATGCTCATATTGATCTTAGATGTCACTGAGTCAGACATATGGTACTTGTCTTAAAGTAATCATTGTTTTGCTTACAGGTTGCTGGGTTTGCTGAGTTGTATTCATGGCAACGAGGGCAGGACAGACACAAAGAGTACGTACTTCACGATGGTCCTCCATACGCTAATGGAGTACCCCACATCGGCCATGCAGTTAATAAGGTTGGGATAAGTGGTATAAAGGTACCGGTACTGTATAATCCTCTCACTTTAATTTGATCAGAATTGATCAGAATTGTGTCTTTCCTTCTTGTGTGCTCAGTTATAACAATGAATTAACACTAAAATAATATGCTAGCCATGGAGAAGTGCTATGAAAAGGATGTAGAGCCATAGTTTTATCTCATTCTGTCACGGTTCTATGCAAAATCAACCACAAAAGTACAAAAATCAGGGTGAGGTGAAAGTGAAGGAATTTTAGCAGTATGCTGCCATCAGCACTAGGGGCACTACCACTTGAGTGAAATGTGGCACTTGGTAACTTGCCATGCACTCATAATTGTTAGTTTGGAAGCTCAGCCACAATAAAGTCCAAGCTGAGAGTACTTTTACATGTAGCAGAGCTCTGTGTTCAAGAGTGATGATTGTGTGGTTAGTTGCTATGCTTGTAGCTATATTTCACTCTCATAGTAGTACTTCCCAGAGCCAGTGGGAGAATAATGGATGGAGAGATGATGGTGATGTTTTCATGAGTATATTGTGAAGATATGGTCTTGTTCTTCTATTTTCTTGGTAAGCGAAGTCAAGTACTGTATTGTTATCCATGCTGTGGTCAGTTGCTGAATTTCAGGCCTAATTTGATATGAGTGAGTTAGTGTGTAGTCTGTTTCATTGGCCATGTGTTAAGTTCTTCCTCAATCAAGTTTTTTTCTTTTCTTACACTCTGCCATTTGACTTACACATTCTTTGAGTGGGAGATGCTGATGCTGATGATGATAACGATTATTATTATTATTATTGTTGTTATTGTTATTATTATTATTATTATTATTATTTTATTATTATTATTATTATTATTATTATTGTGGTTATTATTCTTTCTCTTCCTCAATAGATCATGAAGGACATCACAGTGCGCCACAAGCTGCTACAGGGTTATAAGGTTCACTACATCCCTGGCTGGGACTGCCATGGCCTCCCCATTGAGCTGAAGGCGTCCGGGGGAAAGGGACAGAAACAGAGGGATCCACTTGAGGTCAGGGCAGCAGGTGAGGTGGGGCAGTTGAACACTCCATCTATCAGTGTATCTATCTATCTATCAGCCCATATCCAATTTCTCTCTCTCTCTCTCTCTCTCTTTTCAGGCTTTGTAGCTGTATGTGATTGTCTGTGTGTCTGCCTGTGTGTACCCACTTGTTTTAATCCCAGAAGGTGTTGCTGCACACAAATGGCCTCCATGTCACATGTCTTCTTCCATCAGGCTTCCCTCCTTTCACCTTAAGCCATCCTCATTCATATACTGAACCTCATCACCTCATCTCTCCCTTCAGCTTAAGCCATCGTCATTCATATACTGAACCTCACCACTTAAGCCATCTTCATTCATATACTGAACCTCTCCACCTCATCCTTCCCTTCAACTTAAGCCATCCTCATTCATATACTGAACCTCACCACCTCATCCCTCCCTTCAACTTAAGCCATCTTCATTCATATACTGAACCTCTCCACCTCATCCCTCCCTTCTACTTAAGCCATCCTCATTCATTATACTGAACCTCACCACCTCATCCCTCCCTTCAGCTTAAGCCATCTTCATTCATATACTGTACCTCTCCACCTCATCCCTCCCTTCAAGTTTAGCCATCCTCATTCATATACTGTACCTCTCCACCTCATCCTCGGTCTTTCCCATCACCTCACTCACATACACTTTTCAAATCAGTTTCAAATTGAAGTAGGTGTGTGAGTGGTGGGCATCTGTAAAAAAAAAGATAATAATAAATGTGCTGGTGGTTAAGTTAGTGTGATAGAGCCAGGAATCCAAAGGCTTGAATGATATGTGAATGCTTATGTGGCCCATTTCACTGGACATGCTGTTGATGATTCACTTTCATTTACTCTTTCTCTTTCCTTGTTTTTGGATCCTACCAAATCCCTTCTGTAGAAGGGAATAAGGGTCAGACTGATCATGATGATGGTAATGATGAATAACGAGTCTTCTGTAAGTGGAGGTATGTTTTTTTTTTTTTTTTTTTTTTTTTTTTTTAAATAACAGAACGGAGGAAGGAAAAACAAATGGGTAAAAAAAAAATAATCCATACACCAGATTACTGGTGTCCTCTGTTCATAAAATATCTGTAACAGTTAGACTTGAACAGTTGTGGGTTGAAATTTGGAGGAAAACAACTCTGGGGAAGCGAGTTCCAGAGAGATGCAGTTCGGGGAATGAAAGAATTCTGATAGGCAGAAGTTCTGCAATATGGCTGAGTGAGGGTTATATCTAATCCCTCCAACTTAAAAGTCTCTCCCAAGTGGAATAAAATCTTATGGAGATAAGAATGCAATAAAGCAGAAGTCCTCATAGTGAATAGGTGATACCAGTACTCATTTTGTGGGCTCATTAATTTATATCCATATCTTGATATAAACTCACCAGTTTTAGAATAGTAATTTATCTGCCTGGTAATATGAAGTGCATCTGTTAAGAAAAGCATCCCTCCAAAATGTACAGATAGTTAGGCATGTGAAATGGTGCCAAATTTTTACTTTATCACAACTGTGCCACCAGACTCTATGATACAAGGTAATTTTAGTTAAAATTTCAGGACCTCTACAGTAGTTGTGGTGGGTATAATAATGGCTGTATCTAATAACTCCAGTTCAAAAAGTGTCTTGAAAGCTGAATAAAATCATCTGCTGGTATCGCTAATAGAATACTGGATATTGTAGAAAAGACATCAAAATGAAGTAGTTAACCCTTTCACCTCTCCCTTCCTGACTTAACATAAGATTGCATTCTAGGTGGCAGTGTATGTTTGGGTTTGGGTTTTTTCATCACTTTTTATATATTGTTGTAATTTATATTCTCATGTCATTGGTATTTACTGTATATATTTTTAATACTGAAATAATTTGCTTCCGTAATGTACAAAGAGGATAAAGCTGTGTAATATACAAGATATATCACTAGCGAAGAAGTGCTGCAAAGCCTTCCAGGCCACTTACAATACAACCTCTGATATAACCCTGGCTTTCCACAGCAAGGAAAGTAGCAGAAGAGGCCATTGGAAAGCAGCAAGCAGCGTTTGAGCGCTGGGGTGTCTTGGCAGATTGGGGCACAACCTACCGTACTTTTGACCCTTCCTATATCACCCACCAACTGCTTCTATTTGCCCAGCTTTATGACATGGGCTACATCTATCAGGTATTTTCATTGTTTTATTTCAGCTATAGCTAATGAACTGTGTATCTCCCACCTGCTGCTTTTCTTTCCCAGCTTCCTGATATGGAATACAGCTAGAGTTGTCCTGATCATGAGAGGATTGGTGACTTACTGTAATTAGAAGTACAGTTTCCCATGCATGTTAATTAATATAAGCAGCATGTCCAGTGCTACCTCTTTTATACATTCGCTTTTCTTAATTTTCTGGACCCTACATCATCCCATCCTTAGGTGGGAAAAAAGAGGTCAGGATGATGATGGTGGTACATTTGTTGGAATGCTCTTGTTGGAGTGCACAGTGGTCCACATGCCATGGGTCAAGTCTGGTAGGTAGCCAGAGGCTTTTCTAACATGTTGACACTACCAGGGGCATAGGTTGGTTTCCTACCCCTAAATGTTCTGAAGTAACAACAGTCTAGTCTTGGGCCCCTGTGCTTGGAAGCAAGGAGAATGGGATTTGGCTTTTTTTTTTTTTTTTTTTTTTTTGATATTGATTATGGATGATGATGATAATGACAGTGATGGTGGTGGTGATGGTGATGATGATGATGATAATGGTAATGATAATGTTGATGATGATAATGATATTGTTGATGATAATAATGATGATGACAGTGCTGTTGATGTTGATGGTAATAATGACAGTGTTGATGATGAGGATGTGGATTTTACCATGATTGTGGACAGGACTACCTGCCAGTGCACTACTCCCCACACCTGGGCACATCCCTGGCTGAGTCGGAGCTGGAGTACAACCCTGAGCACATATCCACAGCAGTCCATGTGGCCCTGCTTGCCACCTCTGTCTCACCACAACTGCAGGTAACTGTCTGTTATTTTAAGTGGCCTTGGAGATTTCATAGCACCTCTTTCTTAGTTTTTTTTCTTCTACACATTATGCTTGTATATTATCTTCTTGTTTGTTATTACCCTCTTCAGTCAGGTAACATATTGTTAATTTAGTCTGGGTATGGAGACTTAGAACAGTAGGGGTGAGATACAGTCTTCACTAACCCACTTCTTGACAAGAAACCACATTTACTGTATGGTTTATAAAGGCTCCAGCATGCTTGCATGTGTTGGCCTTGGTCACCTAATGGCGACTCTCTGTACCGGTTGATCTCTGTTCCAGGTGGAGCAGATCTTGAACATGAAATAGTTTTCACTTATCTGTCTATCTTTCTATCTTTTGCCAGACACCTTAATCCTGTAAGGGGTGGCCACAAACAAATCGCCTCCATGTTGCCCTCTCCCCCATCATTTCACTGCCCTGTTCCCAGCTCACACACCCCCCTCCTCATATACAGTACCTCTCCACTCCATCCCTCCATCTTATCCTTGGCCTCCCCCTTCCTCTTCCCCCTTCCTCCTCGCTCACGTACACTCCCCTCATCAGTCTCTCACTCTTCATCCTCTCCACATGGCCAAACCACCTCAGTGTGTTTCTCCTAATGCTTCCTATCACATCCACATCCACATCACAACACTCCTTCACATCCTCATTTGTCAGTCTGTCTCTCCATGTGACTCCATAGGCTCCTTTCAAGTAAGTCATTTCCACCGCGCTCACACTTGACATCTGTCCTCCAGTAAGGTCCAAGCTTCACTTCCATATGTCAAGAGTTGGTACAGTATCACAGTTCTGCCATGTAGCAACTTTTTCATTTCCATGCTCACTTCCCTGTTTCTTATCACTGCTTTCAAGGAACCAGCAACCTTTCTTCCTTGTTGTACCCTTTCAGGCACTTCACCTTCTAAACTTCCATCCTTACTCATCATGCTACCCAAGTACTTAAACGCACTCACGTTTTCCATTTCCTCCTCATCCAGCCTCACTGTACATTCACTGACTTCACTTCTCTCGAAGACCATAACTTTACACTTCCCTACATTCACCTTTAGATTCCGTTTCTTACACACTCTCCCAAACTCATCCACCAAGCCTTGCAATTCCTATGCTGGTGTTAAATCTTTTCATTTCCAGCGTCCAACCATGTTGTGTTGCATTCATGTTGACATTAAACAGTTTTATGTGGCCAGGATTGTCAAACCCATTCAGCATTTTAAACATCTCATTGAGCTGGTCTTGTAGTCTTTGAGTTCCTAATGAATACAGTCCCAGAGCCCTCAGGCAATCCTGATTATTCAGTCTCCTGATAGATGGAATAAGTTTTGTAGCTCTAGCTTAAACTCTTTCAAGTTGATCTATGTCATTCCTAAGTGTAGGTGATCAGAACTGCCCAGTGTACTTCAGAAGTGGCCACATAAAAGAGTTGCAGAGTGTAAGAACAATCTCACTATTCCTTTAACAAAACTGCCTTTAGGTGTAGCTTAGCAATTTTTTTTTTCTCTCTCTCTGTCCACTTTGATGTGCTGGAAAGCTTTAGACCACTTTTGATCAATACACCCAAGTCCTTTTCCAAATCAGTCATAGAGTTTGTTTCATTTTGTTTATTTATTTTTTTTAATCTTTCAATCTTCTTGCATGCATTGGCCTTGGTCACCTAATGGCGGCTTTCCATGTTGCTCGACTTCTGGCAGCTTCCCTGTTCAGTCTCATATCCCATAGGTCACACTGAATGACCTCGTCCCAGGTCTTTTTCGGTCTGCCTCTTGCAGCCCTACCCTTAATGTTAACACTTCACTTTATCTGCACCCAGTTATTATCCCCCATCCTCTCAACATGCCCAAACCATCTCAGTCTATCTCTCCTCATCACAACACCAGTGCACTCCAGTCGTATCCTACCTCAATTCTTTCACTGTAAATCTAGCCTCCCCAGGCCTTGCAATCAGGGACACACTGCACATCCACCTAATCATTGTCATTTTGGTATGTTCGAGTCTGCGAATATCCTCTTCCTTTACTGCCCAGGCCTAGGTCTCACTACCGTACAGCATGACATTCCCGACACATCTCACATACAAAAATCCCTTAGCACGGAGGGAGAGGCCTTTCAGTGTCAGGAGAGGCAGCAGCTCACTGAACTTCTTCCAACCACTCCACACTCTAGCCACATAACATGTGGCTCCAACCTCCAGCACATAAAATGTCTCCCAAATAACAAAACTCTTCCACACACTCAGGAGACTCACCAGCAAGATCAGTCCTTTCATGCCTGACAGTCTCATATGCCCTCCTAGATACACCCCAAAGTGAATAGTCTGACCTGGGATTTGCATGTCACCTTGCGTTTCTCCAAGTTAAATGATGTTTGCCATGTCTCAGACCATTCCTCTAGCCTACACAAGTCTGTTTGGAGATTTTCAGTCCCTTCGAGACTGCTCACATTTGCTCCAAGTTTGATGTTATCAGCAAAGCAAGTTATGGCTGAAGCTGTGGAAATGGCAAGGGACTGAGATGAGTAGATGGAGTATGTCCAGAGCTTTTAGCGACACTTCACTGTCATGTAGTACCATTAATACTGGCACAGACGAGGAGCCTACGTGAAGTGGTGCTTTGCAGACCGAGTAGAGCACCTGTGGCATCCATTGGGGAGTCAAATCAACCCATATTTCCCTGCATCATTGCATGGGAAGAATCCTGTTCCAATGCTGTCTGCCACAAGGGGGCACCGGATCCCTACACTGTACTATATTGTACCTATAGAGTGACCCCACAGAAGCAGTTACATATTTGTGATTGGTACAGGTTGCCACCAAGCACTACAGTATGATATGCTCATCATTCACTCCAGCCATAGCACCCACAAGCTCATCCCAGAATTTATTGTTTGTCTCGTCACTCAGGCCACATTGAAAAAAGTTATTCAGAGATCACAACGACAGTGTTCCTCCCAACTCCCACATTCAAAAGAATCGTCTTTGGGTTGTATCTCTTAACATAAGAGTATCATCCACTCAGTTCTCAGCCAATAACATTCCCAAACTATAAAAGGTGTGTTGCTGGTTATGCATGTGAGTTGGGAATACGGCTAGGGATTATGATGATGATTGTTCTTTTTTGTACCAGGAGCAACTGAGAGCATTGGGCCTGTCTGAACTTCATATACCTGTCTGGACCACCACCCCCTGGACCCTACCCTCCAATCAGGCTGTCTGCTTTGCCTCGGACCAGTGCTATGTTGTAGTTTCTGTTAACTGGGCAGGGCGAGGGGGAGCTGGGCGCAGACTGGCTTTGGTGTGGGCTGAGCCGTTGTTGGGGGAACTGAGGAGGATCATGAGTGGAGACTTGGAGATCATATGTTCCTTAGAAGGTGAGGGAAGGAGTGATGCAAATGACATTACAGGCAGCCTCCTACTGAACTAAGAGGTTAGGTTTGTCAAGGTACTGTAAAGTAGATCTAAGCAGAGATTGTTAAAAAAAAAGTAAAAATGCTAATACACCAAGAGATGCTCCAACATGCCTTCCCCCTTGTATGCATACACTTAGAATAGCCTACAAAAAATCCTGAGATTTTAAAGTTTGAACTCTGCAGAGCATGAATAAAAACTGAGAAAACATTAAAAGATATTTTTACATGTAGCTGATTTTTGGGTATCATGGAAAGTTTAAGTTTTCTGTGAAGTGAACCTACTTAAAAGGGAGACCACCTGTACAGGGGCCTCATTATGTGGATGAATTGGCACATCATAGTAGGGCAAGCAGGAATAACCATTACTGGTGTTATTAGGTGTGCATAACCAGAAAGACTGGGTTTGATCAACAAACCCAGGTCCCGAACATCCCCCTTTGCTGAACTTTTTCAGTGTCTCAGTAACACAGAGAGTAGGCCAGCATGCTCTCCAATACAAGTTTCTCTAACTATCAGCACAAAACTACATGCACAGTACACACCACACTTCCTTTTCAAAATTTTGAAATATGGCATCGAATAACGTAGCCTTGGAGTCCCCAGGGAGGGGACCATAAATGCCCCCACCTTCTGCCCCTCTCCCGGTGACGACTCAAGATGCCTGGAACCACTGTCTGACTCTCTTCTTCTTCATTTCTGCAATATTCGTGGCCTTTCCTCTAACTTTCGCTCTGTTGAGCACCACCTCTCCTTCTCTAAACCTCACTTTCTTTTTCTAACTGAGACTCAGCTGTCTGAGGCAACTGACAGCAGACCCTTTTCTGTATCCTCCTACTTTCTCTATACTCATTTCAAAGCCAAAGGTGGCTGTTGTGTATATATACGCAACAACTTATCTTGCTCTTGTGTTCCTGAACTCGATTCTTCTGAATTCTCTACACTCTGGCTTCGGCTTTCCAGTCATTCTCTGACTAAATATATCTGCGCTGTTTATTTATCTCCTAATTCTACTGACTATCAAAAATTCTTTGACTATCTTACTTCTACAATGGAACACATTCTATCCATTTCTCCTTTCTCTGAAATCTCCATTCTTGGTGATTTCAATGTTCACCACCACCTTTGGCTTTCCTCTCCTTTCACTGATCCATCTGGTGAACAAGCCTACACCTTTTCTATCCTTAATGACCTAGAGCCGCTTGTACAGCACGCTACCCGTATCCCTGACCGCCTTGGAGAGATCTCCAACGTACTTGACCTCTTCCTTACAACTAATCCTTCTGCTTACACTGTTAATCTTTTCTCTCCGTTGGGCTCCTCCGATCACAACCTTATCACCTTAACCTGTCCTATCGCTCCAGTACAGCAAACTCTCACCCCTTTTCTGTCCAACTTTCTAATGCAAGAGTTAACCGTTACTCCCAGTCCTTCATTTATGCAACAGGTCAACTCTGGAACTGTCTCCCTCTGTCTGTATTTCCTGCTTCCTATGATCTCCAGTCTTTCAAACGCAGTGTGTCCATGCATCTCGAAAAGATTGGATCTTGAATTTTGGCTCCCTCTTGTATTTTGTTTTTCTCTTGGAGGGAACAGTTTTGCAGGCTCGTTGCCTTTGGTTCCTTCTTCCTCACGTAAAAAAAAAACAACAACTTTGACAGTGTTTCATTATACTTATTCTCAATAGGGGACTTTGTATTTCTTCATTTTAAGCAGTTATTGCTGCTTGTTACACCATAACAGTTCTCTTTATGCAATGTTACATTACAGGTATTTACTGGTACCAGTATTGCATTTGAGTATCAGCATAGTTTGCATCATCAGCAAAGAACCCTCCCCCCCTCCAAAAAAAAAAAAAATCCAAGTACTTTCATGTACAGTACTCACATCTTTGGGGGAAATAAAGTTTTTCGTGAAGCTGTGAATACATGAACATGCTGATGATGTTTTGTGTTTCCTATTTTTTGTGTGTATGTATGTGTGTGGATATCACCATATCTATGAATCGATTAGTGTTTTTTCCTCACCCTGCCCTAGCATGGGAAAGGAAGTCTGGATGATGATGATGATGATGATTTGCTGGTGTGGTTTGCATCAGTGATAGTAGTAGTAGTTGTTCCCTAGGCAGTCTGGCCGAACAGCCTCGAGTCCCTTAGGAAGGCCATGGCCAAGACCGGGCTTTCCCACAGAGCTCTCAAAGAGTGTATGTTGTGTTGTTGGCGTAGTTGATTGTGTGCAATGCAGTTTTCCATAATGTGCTTAATAGTATGGGGTGCTGTGTTGCATCCAGGACAGGCATCAGCGACGGAGTCATCCAGCCTCTTCTGGTAGCTTAAGAGGGCTGGATGGTGCCCACATCTCAGCCAGTTCAGGTGGACCATATCCTCAGGAGGGAGATAGGATTCAGGAGGGTGGATGTCAGGAGGCCGTGCATGCAGCTGTGTTGTCTTTAAGTGACTGAATGGAGCGGCGAGTGATCTGAGTGTGGATATGCTTCTGGAAGCTGGTCTGAGGTGGGTGAGGGGGGAGAGATGACAGTATTTTTGTATAGTATCGTGTACTGGGTGTTGTTTTTATGTTCCTTGGTGTGGGTGGATGTGCTGCCATGTAATATAGTGGATGTTGTGGGTTTGTGGAGGCTGCAGCAAGAAACTGGGTGCCTCTCATGTCTAGGTGATCCTTGACTTTGAGAACTTTGGTTTCATGATGTAGGTGGTCTGTGGGTGTAGTAGCTGTGCAGCCTGTGATTAATTTTAGGGCCTTGTTCTGTATGGTCTGAAGAGTGTTGTAGTGTGTTTTGGTGAGGTTAGAAGCCCAGGCAGGGCTTGCTTAATTCATCACTGAACGTATGTATTGTTTGTATTCTGTGGTGGTGGTTTCTTTGTTGTGTCCAAATGTTGTATGGGCAAGTGACCTCAAAGCATTGAGTCTTGGTGTTATTTTATTTTTAATGTTTGTGATGTGTTGTTTAAATGACATTGATGTATTGTATGTTACACCAAGGGTTTTGGGTGTGTGTGTGTGTGATAGGTGAGTATTGTTTACGGTGAGGTGTGGGATGTGACTGTGTTCTGCCATCCAGTTTGTGAGAAGGGTCACTGTAGATTTGGATGGGGCTATTTTGAGCCTGTTTGTGGTGAACCATTCGTGTAGTGTGTTGAGGTAAGGTTGAATGATGTGTGCAGCTGAGTTTCCTTTTTGGTGCATACATGTAAGTGTTATATCATCTGCAGAGGAAGCTATGTGTATCTGTGGTGTGTGGGGTGTGGGTATGTCGTGCATGTATAGGTTAAAGAGTGTAGGGGACATAACAGATCCTTGGGGGATGCCGTTTGTGAAGTTTCTGATGATAGAAGACTGACTGGAAAATGTTGCATGTGCACATCTGCCTGCTAAGTGGTTTGCCAGCCATCTTTTTGTGATATTATGCATGTTTGTGTTGAGTATTTTGTTTGTGAGGTTGTGGAGGGGGATGGCATCAAAGGCTTTGCTAATGTCTAGTGTGATTAGGAGTGTTCTGTGTGGTGGCCTAGCTGAATTCATGCCATCGAAAACTCTCTGTGTAAGGTCTGTAAGAAGGATGTTTGTGGAGTGAAGTGGCCTAAAGCCATGTTGTGACTGGGCTAGGGGAATGTGAGGTGTGACTAGTTGTGGTACCAGTCGTTCAGTGACTTTAGAGGGGGTGCAAAGGAGTGTGATGGGGTGGTGTGAGGAGGGTAACGTGGGGTCTTTGTTGGGTTTAGGGATAGTGATGATAATGCCATGCTTCCAGATGTTGGGTATTATGTTGTGCGAGTAGCTATAGTTTGATATGTTGGTGAGTGCTTGTATGCCTTGTGATCCAAGGTGTTTAAGGTGAATGTTGCTTATGTTGTCAGGCCCACAGGCAGATGAGTGCTTGAGGTTGTTAATGATGTGCTTCTTCTGGTTGTAAGTGAAAGGTGCGTAGTCTGGGTCTGTGGGGAACTGTCTCTTACGTCGGATGATACGTCGGTCTTCGGGATGGCTGACTTGTGAAAAGTGATTGATGAGAGTGTTTGCTTGTTGTTTGTTTGAGGGTATGGTGTCTGTTGTTGTGATGGCAGCGTGTGATTGTGTGGTGTTGCTCTTGGAAAGTGTGATGCTGTTTGGTGTTTTGTAGAGTTTGCTGATGTTTGTTTTGTAGTCAAGTGTTTGGAGGTAATTTTTCCAGTTTAGTGTTTGCTGTTCTGATATTTTATTGTTTATTTGAGTTTTGAGTTCTTGTATTTGTTGTACGGTGTCTGGTGTATGGGGTGTTGGGGAGTGTCGGAGTGTGTTCCTTTGTCTGATGAGGCCTTGAATTTCTGGTGTGGAGTTGGGGTTGTGTCTCTTTCTGTTGCCTCTAGAGATGTGTCTTTTGTCTGTGTTTTGTATAATTGTATTGAAAATGTGCACAGCGGTGTTGATGTTTGTGATGGGTGTACTGTTTAGTGTTTCGAAATATTGTTCTGTTTCAGTTACAAAGGCCTCCCAGTTGGATCTCTTATAATTAGTGTATGTGTGCATGTGGCTAGCTGGGGTGATTCTGGTTTTGGTAGTGATGATGATTGGGAGGTAATCAGAACCTAGGGTTTTGACCATTCTCCATGATGTAGTGGGGGCGAGGTTTGGGGAGCAGAAGGTGATGTCTGGAGATGATGGGAGGAAGAGGGCTTGGTGTGGGAAATGGGTATGTTGGTCTAGATTGTTCAGTATGAAAAGATGATCTGTCTGGGATTGTAATACCAGTCCTTTGTCTGTGTTAGGGTTGTTGACATGCCAGGCCGATGACTTGGCGTTGAAATCACCACCTAGGATGACGTTGGGTATGTTAGTGATGTGGTGTATCTGTGGAGAGTAATTGTGTGGTACTGTGGGGGATGATTGGGGGGGCATGAATTTGTTAGCGATTGTTATGTGTGATTTGTTACTAGTGATTATTTTTTTAAATGATTGTATTTCTGTTGTGGTGTCATGTGGGGGGAGAAGTGTGACTTTCTGTGTGCACTGGTATCTGCAAAGTTGTTGGATTTGTGTACCAGGGTGACGAGTCCACTGTCACCGCCTTCGGCCCGGTCTTGTCGAATGGTGGTGAAGTTATGAAATGTCGATGTTTTCTGTGCTCTGTGTAGTTTTGTTTCTTGTAAGATGGCAGTGTGTATGTTCTGTTGTTTGATGAATTGTGTGAGTTCTTGTTTTTTGGTGTTTATGCCATCTATGTTTAACTGAAGGATGTTTATGTTGTGTGTGCGATGTGTGTTGGCTGCTGCAGCACTGGGGGGGAGGTGGTGTGGGTGGAGGGGAAGGAGTAGGAGGAGGTTGTGATGGAGGTAAGGGTTGAGGTGGGTTAGGATGGGTTGGAATGGGAAGAGTTGGGGGACTGGTCGGTGTGGGAAGGATCGGTGGGTTTGGCTGTGGAGGTGTGAAGGAAGTAGGTGTAGGACTGGTAGTGGGGTTGGTGGGTGGGGGGAAGGAGCATAAGGAGCAGGTCCAGGTGTTTGTGTAATGTTTTCTGGATGCAAGTGTTGTGCAGGTGTAATGGGTCCAGTTCTTGCAGGAATTGCACTGAACTGAACCCTTTGTCTGTCGGCTCGACGTGAAAGGTTTTGAGCATGTTGGACGTATGTATTTGTTGGTAGGTCCTGGATTGCTCTCAATGTCCCTGGCTAGAAGAAGTCGTTGAGAAATGACAGCCGGGGAGTCATTTCTTGGTGTAGAAAAAACGGTGTTGTTGTGTGTGTTGTGTTGGGAGATGTGGTACTTGCCCGGGCGACCGAAGCCACTCCCAGGTACTCGAGCCCCGTGAGGGGCCGGGGGGGGTTGCGGTGGTTTAGCGCCCATGCTGTCCTCTTCTTCGACAGCCTCTGGGGGGTAGACCCACGACGAAGATGCCACTGCTCCAGGTTTGCATCAGTAATACTGTACACTGGAGAATTGATAGGGTTAAGAAGTATATACCCTTTCTACTGCCTTATAGTTTTCATTACTTCCGGGCATTGTGTTATCTTAAGTATTTATTAATTGTCTTGATTATTAGCCAGTGATGTGTTCCTGATTATCACAATTTTCCCCATAGAACAGTGTCCAGTAAATTGGAGGATTCTGTCAAATCAGATTTATTTAGTGTACACCAGTTTATATGAATATGCACTTTTTCAGTGACTTATTGTGGAGTTAATACCAAAACAGAATGTCATTAAATGCAACTTGTAATTTAGAGCCACACTATGATAAGCCATCATTATAAGCAGCTTTATTACTCTTCTTGTTTGTTGGTAAGTCTACACAAAACTAAAGAATATGTGTCTATACAGGGTGGTGCAAAAGTAGGTTGACATTACAGAGGCCTGCCAGGAATTCAACACCAATCTGGACCTGTGCATTACTGTTTGTTGAAGTGTGGCTGACAGACTCCAGGAATGTGTCAATGGTGAGGGCTGACACTTTGAACTCTTATGAGACTAAAAGTGTGTCTTTTGTGTTGGAATAAATGGTAAATGTCAACCTACTTTTGCACCACCCTGTAGAAGGTCCATTGGGACTTCTAAAGCAAATATCCCAATTCCCCAAATTTACTGTACAGTCACTACTCGTTTTACGTTGATTCAGTTTACAATAATTCGCTACAATGATAATAGAAAAGTTCCACCCCATCTGGAATAAAAACTTCAACACTCTTCTCACCCCCTCCGTCTTGTTGTGGCGAGGTGCTGTTTCCGACAAGGAAACGTTGGTTCATTGCGCCGTACGGCCCTGCAGGATGGGTTGTTTTGCCTTCAGTTGATGGGTCTCCTCAGTCAGACAGACCGGGATTACTTAATGTCAACAGCAACAACTGTAATAATTTTCATTTTTTTTTTTTTTAATATATATATATTGTATACAGTATATTTTGTAACACAAGGACTTACTGTATCCTTGGTGTTTACAAGAATATGTTAAGCTTAGTTGTACCCACAATTATATTGTAATCTCTCTCCCAAACTCTAAAGCGCACATGCATACAACACTCAGGGAACCAGTTAGCAGAGATGCGATACCGTCACCCCCTGTATGTGCGAGAGTGTCCCCTGGTGGTGGGTGGGCATGTGCGGATGGACAGTGGCAGTGGGTTGGTCCACACGGCTCCTGCACATGGCCATGAGGACTTTTTGGTATCACTGAAGTACCAGCTGCCTGTGGTGAGATTGTGGCTTGCGTTATAGGTGGCATAGCAGGCTTCATAACGACTCCTCCTTAGTAATTTCTTTTGCATATTGCACCTTAACATTCTCCTGCATGCAGTTTCCTTTGTTTTGATACCAATATAATTAGCTTCAGAATCATACAAGAAGATATTCTGGTACTGATGATACAGTATTGTTGAGTGAAGATGAATGGGAGTTGCAAGGTTTGGTGAATGAATTTGGGACAGTGTGTAGGAGGAGGAAGCTGAAAGTTAATGTAAACAAAAGTAAAGTTATGGTGTTTGAGAGGAATGAAGTCACAGAGTGTGCAGTGAGGTTGGATGGTGAGGATATGGAGAATGTGAGTGCATTCAAGTACTTGGGTAGTGTGATGAGTAAGGATGGAACTTTGGGGGATGAAGCACGTGAAAGGGTACAGCAGGGAAGGAAGGTTGTTGGCACACTGAAAGCAGTGATGAGAAATAGGGAGGTGAGTATGGAAGTTAAGAAGTCACTGCATGATGGTATTGTGATCCCTACCCTGACGTATGGAAGCGAGGCGTGGACCTTGCAAGAGGGGAACAAGTCAAGAGTGAGAGCAGTGGAAATGAGTTACTTGAGAGGAGCATGTGGAGTGACATGGAGGGACAGGTTGACGAATGAAGAAGTGAAGGAACGTTGTGGGGTAGATGTGGATGTGGTTGAAAAGATTAGGAGAAATACACTGAGGTGGTTTGGACATGTGGAGAGGATGGAGAATGAAAGACTGACTAAGAGGGTGTATGTAGGTGAGGTGGAGGGAGGAAGAGGGAGGGGTAGACCGAGGATGAGGTGGAGGGATGGAGTTGAGAGGTATATGAGGGAGGGGGGGGTGAGTTGGTGGGAGGGGAGTCAAATGGTGGGTGATAGAGTGACTTGGAGGCGTTTTGTCTGCGGCCACCCTTTGCAGGATTAGGGCGTCGGGCTATAGATAGATAGATAGATAGACTAAGGAAGATGTGATAAAAAAATCTCTAAGTCCCTTATGATTCAGCTGAATGTCTCATTGCTGCAGGGGTAGGATTGTGAAGAATTAATGTCCTACTTCTAGTTTTTGATGCATAAAATTTTACTGTACATTCATCCCTCATGTATGGCCAAAATGACGTTCTTATTTATTTATTCATTTATTTATTTACTTTTGTTTTTTTTGCTTAGCAGGTAAAAAAATTAACTCATTTCTCTGAGGTACAACAGAAATGGCCATTATGAAGCTCAAGCCAGGCATCATGGCACTCCGTTTGGGTGTATTTGGTTCCCATTTGTGCTTTGTGTTGTGTGTTGTGTGTGTGTTTTGCATGTGTTTGTATGTTAAATTTGTGTGTGTGGGGGTAGGGGGTTTTTCAAGAATACTCCCCCAGTATCCCCGCTTGTCATAAAAGGCGACTAAAAGGGTTGGCGGAGGGTTAGTGCCCCTCCCCAGAAAACAACTAACTAAAAAAACAAACAAGAAGCCTCGGACAAGGACTGACCAAACGATGACGATCCAGGACCGGACAAAGGACTTGATAGTGGCTACGTGGAATGTAAGAGGAGCGAATGATGAGGTGAAAGAGAGAGAGATTGTCCAGGTGCTTGAGGGTGCAAAAGTGGATGTATGTGGAATGACTGAAACAAAATGGAGAGGAGACAGTGTGAGAGAATGGGAGTATGGATGTGGTATATGTGCAGGAGTAGGAGAGAATGAGAGGGCAAAGGAAGGAGTATGTATAGTTGTGAGTAAAAGATGGAAAAAGAGCATAAGACAGTATGGATCAGTTGGGTCAAGGATTGTGTGGGTAAAGTTGAAAGTTGGAATACAAATGTGGGCGATTGTGTGTGTGTATGCGCCAATGCAAGATTGTGCTAGCAGAGTGAGAGAAGAGTTCTGAACAAATGGGGAAGTGTGCATGGAAAAGTTTGGAAGGAATGAGAGAGTGTTTTTGATCGGTGATATGAATGGTAAAGTAGGGAATGTGAAGTTGGATGGAATAGTTGGTGAGTGGGGTGTGCCTGCTGCGATAGATGAGAATGGCAGTGCGTTAGTGGACATTTGTGCTGGGAGGGGGTTGGTGATAGCCAGTACCCTCTTCAGGCATAAAATGTTCCACAGGTATACGTGGTGAGTGATGAGAAGGGTGGGTGGTGAATTGAATGAAAGGAAGGCAGTGATTGATTATGTGTGTGTGGACGAAAGGATGCGAAGATGTGTAATGGATGCAAGAGCTTATAGAGATTGGGGGAGTGGACTTTCTGACCACTACCTGGTGGTGGCCAGAATTAGGATACAAGTAAGATGGAGGAATAGAAGAAGGGAAAGACAAGAGGAAGGAGTAGTTGCAAGAAGAGTGGAAAGGTTACAAGAGGATGAGAAAAAGACAGAGTATAAGAGAGAAGTGGAGGAACGATTGGGCAAATATGAATTGGAGCAGATGGGGGACGTGGAAGGTGTGTGCAGGATATTTACAGAAGAAATATGTTCAGCATGTGATGTGGTGTGTGGGAGGAAGAGAAGACGGAGGGGGGTGCAAGGAACAGCGTGGTGGACTGAAGAGGTGAGACAGGCTGTGGCACAAAAGAAGAAAGCATACAATGAATGGATGAGAAATAGGGGCGTGGAAGAAGTTGAGAGGCGGAAGAGAGTTATATGTAGAAAGAAAGAGAGAGGTTAAAAGTTTAGTAAGAGAGAGTAAGAAGAGAGCGGATGAGGAATTTGGAAGGAATTTGAGTGTAAACTGGAGGGACTGTAAGAGAATGTTCTGGAAAGAGGTGAAGAGAGTAAGATAGAGTGGAAGTGAGGTTAGCAGGGGAGTGAAAGATAAAAATGGTAGATTACTAGTGGAGAAGGGAGAAAAAGTGAGCAGATGGAGAGAACACTTTAAGGAATTGTTGAACGTGGAGGATGGAAGTAATGCGAGTATAAGTGGCTGGGGAATGGCTGGGAGAAGGAGGGAGGTGAGAAGACAGGAAGAAATCAGTAGGATAGAAGTTGTGGAAGCAATGAAGAAAGTTAAATTGGGGAAAGTCTCAGGAATTGATGGAGTGTGTGGTGAAATGCTGAAGCATGGGGGAGAGATAGTAGTAGAATGGATGTGGAAGATGTGCAGATTGGCCTGGGAGGAAGGTAGAGTCCCGGAGGATTGGAAGTCGGGTATAATTATTCCCTTGTACAAAGGAAAAGGTGAAAAAGAAGTATGTGGTAATCATAAGGGCATTTGTCTTCTTAGTATAATAGGAAAAGTGTATGGTAGGACACTTATTGACAGAGTTAGAGAAAGAACAGAGGAATTAGTTGGAGAAGAACAGGGAGGCTTTAGGAAGGGAAGAGGTTGTGTAGATCAGATATTCATTCTTAGATCTTTAGTGGAAAAGTTTCTAGAGAAGGGAAAGAAGTTATATGCGGCTTTCATGGATTTGGAGAAAGCATATGACAGGGTGGATAGACAAGGATTGTGGAAAGTATTAAGAATATATGGAGTAGATGGTAAGTTGTTGAATGCTGTGAAGAGTATATATGATGGTGCTAAGGCTGCAGTGCGTGTGGATGGTGAACTAAGTGAATTTTTCTCTCTGGAGGTTGGGTTGAAACAGGGATGTGTCATGTCTCCATGGTTGTTCAATCTGTTCATGGATGGGGTAATAAAAGAGGTACAAGGTAGGGTAGTGGATGTTGGAGTGGCCCTGGTGAGAGAGAATAGTGTTTGGAAACTCCCTGTACTGTTGTTTGCAGATGATACTGTGTTGTTGAGTGAAGACGAAGGGGAACTGCAAGGCTTGGTGGATGAGTTTGGGAAAGTTTGCAAGAAACGGAATCTAAAGGTGAATGTAGGGAAGATTAAAGTGATGGTCTTTGAGAGAGGTGAAGTCAGTGAATGTACAGTGAGGTTGGATGGTGAGGAATTGGAAAATGTGAGTACGTTTAAGTACTTGGGTAGTGTGATGAGTAAGGATGGACGTTTGGAGGGTGAAGTGCTTGAAAGGGTACAGCAGGGAAGAAAGGTTGCTGGTTCTTTGAAAGCAGTGATAAGAAACAGGGAAGTGAGCATGGAAGTGAAAAAGTTACTACATGACAGTATTGTGATACCAACTCTAACGAATGGAAGAGAAGCTTGGACTGTGTTGGAAGGACACAAGTCAAGAGTGAGAGCAGTGGAAATGAGATATTTAAGAGGAGCCTGTGGAGTCACATGGAAAGACTGGCTGACGGATGAGGATATAAAGGAGCGTTGTGGTGTGGATGTGGATGTGATAGGAAATATTATGAGGAACACATTGATGTGGTTTGGCCATGTGGAGAGGATGGAGGGTGAAAGACTGACGAAGAGAGTGTATGTGAGTGAGGTGGAGGGGGGAAGAGGGAGGGGGAGGCCGAGGATGAGATGGAGGGATGGGGTGGATAGGTATATGAAAGAGGGGGGTGTGAGTTGGGAGCAGGGCAGTGAGATGTCGGGGGACAAGACGACGTGGAGGCGATTTGTTTGTGGCCACCCCAAATGGGATTGAGGCATCTGGCAATAGATAGATAGATAGATAGTGTGTGTGTGTGTGCAAATATATACAGTAAGTTATTCTTGGTTTTGGAGTCTCCTTCCCCTTTATAGGCAAAGTGATGAAGGATGCACTCTGTATAGCTGCAGATGGTTAGGCCTGTGAGGTGAGTGGATTCATGGACTTGAATAATTTGTGATTGATTGTAGCCCATTTCACCAGGCATGCTCATGGTAGTTTTCCCATTTTTCATTCATGCTCTTTCCTTGTTACTGGATCCTACCTCACCTCATCTTTAGGTGGGAGAATGTGGTCAAGATGTTGATGATGGTGATTATGATAATGACAGTGACTACTCTTTGATTCAGACGTTCTGTATTGATGCTGAGGGAATAGATAATGCTGGAGGTTTAAATGTTTCATCCGTGTTTCGGAGTATTAGGTCCTCCTTTCTCTAGATGACTTTCATTTTCTCCTTGGTACTTACAGACTGTTATTCAGTTCAGAGGAAACTTATTGAGGTGGAGGAGTGAGATATAGTTTCCATGAAACCCTTCACTCTTAGAGTGCTCTTTTCTGCCTGTTGTGGCCCATGGCTCGTGTGAACATAAATCAGTGGACCTCTCAAGTTAACCTTTTCCTGCAGTCTACCAACTTTCTTTTGGGGAAAGGGAGGAAAATGAAGGACGTTTGTATAACTGGACATTGGAGCTGCCTGGTTATATATGTTCCTCTGCATGAAGGCATCTCTTTCCAGCACCTATAAATAAAACTCTGTGGTAGCAGTGAGTGGTTTATAAAGTACAGCCTTGAGATGTAGAGGCTAAGTTTAATAAGGGGTTCAGTACTTCTTATGTTGACTGTATTATATGTTTCAGGAGTGCTATGTTAATGGTGATGGGAGATATAATGCTGGCGCAGGGCAGGAGCTGGAGGGAAAGGAGGTACTGGGGGAAGGGAATGAGGCAGTGCTGAGAATGTTGGGTGAGTCACTGGATGAATTTCATGTACGGGGTTGGTATGACGCAGTTTTTGCACACTTTAACTTTGCTCAAGTTTTTGTTTTATTGCAGCTTCTTTAATAAAAGTCAGTGGCAGAAAATGACAGTACTTTACCTCTGTCCTTTTCATAGCACTTCCTGGTAACCAGCATCATGTAGTAATGTTAATTTAATGCAACAACTCAGTATTCAAGATGGAGAGATGACAATTTTAGTCCAAGTTAAAGTGAAAGGAGTGTAGGCTGTGAAGGATGATTACATATCTTAACCAGAAAACCTCAGGTTGTACAACATGCCAGGCTCATTATAGGTTTAACCCCAACAGGTACTGTAGTTGGAGTTTCTTGCCTGCATAATGCCACTTGGGCAAGTGAGGCAGGTCACCATTGCTGTATGTTGTGGGATTGAATAGCCTAGTCCCAGGCCCTACACTTCTGTTTATTTGGGGCAAAATGGGATTGGATGATGAATGATGTTGATGCTAACCTCTTACAGCCCTGGGATGTTTTGCCTAGCTGATTTGTCATGTGATGTAATCCAGAATAAAACAAAAAAATTTACCAGGGTAAAAGGAGTTACTGAGATTGTTTTTAACTCATATCATGCCACAAGGGCATGGAAAGTAATTCCGTCTTGTGCAGTGTTTGTGATAAATGGGTTCATAAGAGATGTAGTGGTATTAGAGGTAGACTGAGATTTCGTATTTCCCTGGAAAGAGGAAATTATAGAGGTATAAAGCTTTTAGATCAGATAATGAAGGTAATGGAGAGAGTTTTAGAAGGTATGATTAGAGAAAGAGTGAATATTAATGAGATGCAGTTTGGGTTTATGCCAGGTAGGGGGACCACTGATGCTATATTCATTGTTCGACAGCTTCAGGAAAAATATATTGGTAGGAGAAGGGATCTTTATTTTGTTTTTGTTGATTTGGAAAAGTCCTTTGACAGAGTCCCTAGAGAGGTGGTGAAGTGGGCAATGATAAAGCATGGCTTGGAGGAGTGGCTGGTTAGGGTGGTTATGGCTATGTATGTGGGTGCTCACACCCAGGTAAGAGTGAATGGAGATTTGAGTGATGAGTTTTCCGTGAATGTTGGTATGCATCAGGGATCAGTCTTGAGTCCCATGTTGTTTATCATGATACTTGAAGCCCTTTCACGTGACTTTAGAAACGGACTCCCGTGGGAGTTGTTGTATGCTGATGATTTGGTGTTGATCGCAGAGAACGAAAGGGAGGCAGAGGAAAGGTTTAGGAAGTGGAGAGATGGTATGGGGCACAAGGGCTTAAGGGTAAATGCAGATAAAAC
Organism: Coenobita brevimanus; assembly: GCF_032717465.1. Lineage (NCBI taxonomy): Eukaryota > Metazoa > Arthropoda > Malacostraca > Decapoda > Coenobitidae > Coenobita > Coenobita brevimanus. The sequence goes on from NC_137049.1 coordinate 2,851,242, forward strand.
AAAAGTGATGATATCTAGGGTTGGTGGCGGTACTGTCAAAGACGAGGGAGAGTGGCCATGTGCAGTTTGCCACAAGGGCGTGGGGAGTAATTCCATCTTGTGCGGTGTGTGTGATAAATGAGTGCATAAGAGATGCAGTGGTATCAGAGGTAGACTGCGAGATAATGCTGATTTTATGTGTGCGGCGTGTCGGGGTGAGCAGGTGGAGATTGCCAGACGTGAATGGATTGAACTTGCTGGTGAATCTCTTGAGTGTGTGGAAGAGTTTTGTTATTTGGGAGACATGTTGTGTGCTGGAGGTGGGGCTGGAGCTAGCTCTGTGGCTAGGGTGAGAAGTGGTTGGAAGAAGTTCAGGGAGCTCTTGCCTCTCCTGACATTGAGAGGACTCTCCCTACATGCTAAGGGGTCTTTGTATGCAGCATGTGTTAGGAGTGTAATGCTGTATGGTAATGAGACCTGGGCAGTGAAGGAGGAAGATATTCGCCAGTTCAGACGTACAGAAATGACAATGATTAGGTGGATGTGCAGTGCGTCCTTGCGTCCAAGGCCTGGAGGGGCTGGGTTTACGATGGAAGAGTTGAGAGGTAGGATGGGACTGGAGTGTATTGGTGTTGTGATGATGAGAGGTAGATTGAGATGGTTTGGACATGTGGAGAGGATGGGGGATGATAATTGGGTGAGGAAGGTGAGAAGTGTTAATATTGGGGGTGGGGTTATGAGGGGTAGACCGAGAAAGACATGGGACGAGGTCATTAAGTGTGACCTCAGGGTTAAGGGACTGAACAGGGAGGCTGCAATGGATCGTGCAATGTGGAGAGCCGCCATTAAGTGACCAAGGCCGACACATGCAAGCATGTTGGAGCCTTTAAAAACGAAACGAAAATGTAACGATGTGTGTGGTGTATGAGGGAAAACATGTGGAGATTGTCAGGCTTGAAAGGACTGATCTTGCTGGTGAGTCTCCTTAGTGTGTGGAAGAGCATTGTTAGAAGGGAGACATGGTATGTGCTGGAGGTGGGGCTCTGTGGCTAGAGTGAGGAGTGATTGGAAGTTCAGGGAGCTATTGCCTCTCCAGACATTGAGAGGGCCCACCCTTCATGCTAAGGAATCTTTGTATGGAGCATGTGTTAGGAGAGTAATGCTGTATAGTAGTGAGACCTGGGCAGTAAAGGAAGAGGATATTCTTAAGCTCAAGTGTGTGGAAATGACTGATCAGGTGGATGTGAAGTGTGCCCTTGAATATGAGACCTGAAGGGGCCAGGTTTACAATGGAAGAGTTGAGAGGAAGGATGGGACTGGAGTGTATTGTTGTGATGAGGAAGGGTAGATTGAGATAGTTTGGGCATGTGGAGAGGATGGGGAATGACAGTTTGGTGCAGAAAGTGAGAAGTGTGAATGTAGAGGGGAGGGTTGTAAGATGAAGACCCCCCCAAAAAAAAGACCTGGGACGAAGTCATAGAGTGCTACCTCAGGGGTAAGGGACTGAATGTGGAGGTTGCCAGAGATCGAGCAGCATTGAGAGCCACCATTAGGTGACCAAGGCTGACACATGCAAGCATGTTAGAGCCATTATAAATTAAACGAATGAATGAATGAGAGTTAGCAAGAATATAACTGAAATACAACGTCAAACTGTAGGGTTTATTGGCGGTATTCTTAGCCTGTAGATTCCAACATATATCATGAGCTGCTGCATCCAAGAGGACTGTGACACAGATCTTGGAAGTTGGGCTGAAAATTATACTTAAGATTATTTTGGTGCTTGTTTTGGCTGAACTATGTCAGATTTGACCTTGAATCTTTCATACCCATGTTTGAGCATACCCTTTTCCGTCTCATATTTAAAAAGTTGTCTTCATTCTTGTTTCTCTGAAAAGTTTGTAGCTTTAGAACACTGTAGGGGCTAAACTATGACATAACCTAAAGATTGATATACATATGCTGTACTTTATCACACTCTTCATAAGCCAGTTTGACCAAAAAATCAGTTGCAGAAATGTACAGTAAACCATTTTTATTTATTTATTTATTTATTTTTTTTTTTTTGTTTATTTTGTGTACCTGAGGCACAGCAGGTTTTCACTAAAGTGAATTTTACAATTTAAGCTTAAATCACAAAGAGCACAGCAAGGCCTTTGAATGTCATATTTTCAAAGTTGGTTATAATTGTGGCTTTCCCTCTGTCAGTTTTTTTCTTGTATTACGAACTTTACCTCACCCCATTATTAGATGGGGAAAATGGTCAGGATGATGATGATAATTATTGTTTTTGTTGCAGAGAGTGATGAAGGTGGTGGTGCATCCCTTCTGCTACACCGAGAGTCCTACAAACACTCCTACCCCTATGACTGGCGATCCCGACGGCCAGTAATCGTTCGAGCCACTAGTCAATGGTTCCTTAACACTGCCCAACTCAAGGAGAAGGCACTGGTGTGTGTGTGTGTGTGTGTGTGTGTGCAGAGAAAGAGGATGTTGTAGGAGCACTTCAGATCTAAAATGGACTTTTTTTTTTTTTTTTTTAAATATGATATGTGTCATTTCCTTGAAACTAATGTTTTTTTAGGGAATGTTGAACACTCAGTAAAACAAACTACAAGTGAAATGTAGCCTAGTTTATTGAAAATGGTCAGGTCGTTAAAAGGAATCTTCAGCCACTGTTTCTTCCTCTCTGCCCTCATTTTAAAATTACTAACCCAACCTAACCTCACTGTACAGTACATGGTATCCCAACAAGTTTGTGAAAAGCTGTAGGAGGTTTTTCATGGTCTCATATGAGTAATAAACATTATAACAACTTGGATTCTGTCCTCAGAAGTTTCAGAGTTACAGTCATTGATGATTTGATGGATGAAAACAGTTTCCTCTTATTTTACCCATAAGGTCATCATTAATTTTAGCTCCATAATGGCTGAGAATCGGACGTATGTTGATGTAA